>NC_084645.1:4421081-4751081 GCF_019802595.1 Syngnathoides biaculeatus | reverse complement strand
TGGGTCAATCGCTTGCTCACATGAAAGCATCTAGTGCTCTTTTTTTTTTTTAGAATCGAATAAGAATCAGCTTTATTGTTCAAGTGTGTAAACAGCACACAAGGAATTTGTCTCTGGCAGTCGGTGCTACCCTGATATGACATTCAGAACAAAAAACAAATAAACTCACAAGAACAAAGAACAAGAGATATTCAATTAATAGGAACTGTTCCTCATAAGAGAAGAGTCTGTATAGTCTTCTTCATTTAGAACAGTTAAGAGTGCGTTAATACCCGCATTATGTTGAGCTTGTACAGAGTGCCCTTACCCGTTTGCGGTTCCCATTATAGAGCAGTGATATGGAAATTATGCTAAGGGGGCAGTTTAAAGAGATGAGTTGTGTAATAGTCTCCAGAATTGATTACTAATCTTCTTCTTCTTCTTCTTTTCCTTTCGGCTTGTCCCGTTAGGGGTCGCCACAGCGTGTCATCTTTTGCCATCTTAGCCTATCTCCTGCATCTTCCTCTCTAACCCCAACTGCCCTCATGTCTTCCCTCACCACATCCATAAACCTTCTCTTTGGTCTTCCTCTCGCTCTTTTGCCTGGGAGCTCCATCCTCAGCATCCTTCTACCAATATACTCACTCTCTCGCCTCTGAACATGTCCAAACCATCGAAGTCTGCTCTCTCGAATCTTGTCTCCAAAACATCCAGCTTTGGCTGTCCCTCTAATGAGCTCATTTCTAATCCTATCCAACCTGGTCACTCCGAGCGAGAACCTCAACATCTTCATTTCTGCCACCTCCAGTTCAGATTCCTGTTGTTTCTTCAGTGCCACTGTCTCTAATCCGTACATCATGGCCGGCCTCACCACTGTTTTGTAAACTTTGCCCTTCATCCTAGCAGACACTCTTCTGTCACATAACACACCAGACACCTTTCGCCAGCTGTTCCAACCTGCTTGGACCCGTTTCTTCACTTCCTGACCACACTCTCCATTGCTCTGTATTGTTGACCCCAAGTATTTGAAGTCATCCACCCTCGCTATCTCTTCTCCCTGTAGCCTCACTCTTCCCCCTCTACTTTTCTCATTCACGCACATATATTCTGTTTTACTTCGGCTAATCTTCATTCCTCTCCTTTCCAGTGCATGTCTCCATCTTTCCAATTGTTCCTCTGCATGCTCCCTGCTTTCACTGCATATGACAATATCATCTGCGAACATCATGGTCCAAGGGGATTCCAGTCTAACCTCATCTGTCAGCCTATCCATTACCACTGCAAACAGGAAGGGGCTCAGGGCTGATCCCTGATGCAGTCCCACCTCCACCTTAAATTCCTCTGTCACACCTAAGGCACACCTCACCATTGTTCTGCTGCCATCATACATGTCCTGTACTATTTTAACATACTTCTCTGCCACACCAGACTTACGCATGCAGTACCACAGTTCCTCTCTTGGTACTCTGTCATAGGCTTTCTCTCGATCCACAAAGACACAATGTAGCTCCTTCTGACCTTCTCTTTACTTTTCCTCAAGCGTCCTCAAGGCAAATAATGCATCTGTGGTACTCTTTCTCGGCATGAAATCATACTGTTGCTCGCAGATACATACTTCTGTCCTGAGTCAAGCCTCCACTACTCTTTCCCATAACTTCATTGTGTGGCTCATCAACTTTATTCCTCTATAATTCCCATGGCTCTGAACATCCCCTTTGTTCTTAAAAATGGGAACTAGAACACTTTTCCTCCATTCTTCAGGCATCTTTTCGCCTGCTAGTATTCTGTTGAATAAGTTGTTCAAAAACTCCACAGCCATCTCTCCAAATTGCTTCCATACCTCTACCGGTATGTCATCAGTACCAACAGCCTTTCCATTTTTCATCCTTTGTCGAGTCAGAAAGACTTCCCCCTTAGTAATCATTGCCACTTCCTGGTCCTTCACACTTGCCTCTTCAACTCTTCCTTCTCTCTCATTTTCTTCATTCATCAACTTCTCAAAGTATTCTTTCCATCTATTTAGCACACTACCGGCACCAGTCAACACATTTCCATCTCTATCCTTAATCAGCCTAACCTGCTGCACATCCTTCCCATCTCTATCCCTCTGTCTGGCCAACCTGTAGAGATCCTTTTCTCCTTCTTTCGTGTCCAACCTGGTGTACATGTCTTCATATGCCTCTTGTTTAGCCTTTGCCACCTCTACCTTTGCCCTACGTCGCATCTCGATGTACTCCTTTCGCCTCTCCTCAGTCCTCTCAGTATCCCACTTCTTCTTCGCTAATCTCTTTCCTTGTATGACTCCCTGTATTATGGGGTTCCACCACCAAGTCTCCTTCTCCCCTTTCCTACCAGATGACACACCAAGTACTCTCCTGCCTGTCTCTCTGATCACCTTGGCTGTCGTCGTCCAGTCTTCCGGGAGCTTCGGTTGTCCATCGAGAGCCTGTCTCACCTCTTTCCGGAAGGCCGCACAACATTCTTCCTTTCTCAGCTTCCACCACATTGTTCTCTGATCTACCTTTGTCTTCTTAATCTTCCTACCCACCACCAGAATCATCCTACATACTACCATCCTATGCTGTCGAGCTACACTCTCCCCTACCACTACTTTACAGTCAGTAACCTCCTTCAGATTACATCGTCTGCACAAAATATAATCTACCTGCGTGGTTCTACCGCCGCTCTTGTAGGTCACTATATGTTCCTCCCTCTTTTGGAAATAAGTGTTCACTACAGCCATCTCCATCCTTTTTGCAAAGTCCACCACCATCTGCCCTTCAAAGTTCCTTTCCTGGATGCCGTACTTACCCATCACTTCTTCATCGCCCCTGTTTCCTTTACCAATATGTCCATTACAATCTGCACCAATCACAACTCTCTCGCTGTCTGGGATGCTCAGAACTACTTCATCTAGTTCCTTCCAGAATTTCTCTTTCAACTCTAGGTCACATCCTACCTGTGGTGCATAGCCGCTAACCACATTATACATAACACCCTCAATTTCAAATTTTAGTCTCATCACTCGATCTGATACTCTTTTCACCTCCAAGACATTCTTAGCCAGCTCTTCCTTTAAAATAACCCCTACTCCATTTCTCTTCCCATCTACTCCGTGGTAGAATAATTTAAACCCTGCTCCCAAACGTCTAGCCTTCTACCTTTCCACCTGCTCTCTTGGATGCACAGAATATCAACCTTTCTCCTAATCATCATGTCAACCAACTCCTGAGCTTTTCCTGTCATAGTCCCAACATTCAAAGTCCCTACACTCAGTTGTAGGCTCTGTGCATTCCTTTTTTTCTTCTGACGCTGGATCCGGTTTCCTCCTCTTCTTTGTCTTCGACCCACAGTAGCTGAATTTCCACCGACGCCCTGCAGGTTAGCAGTGCCGGGGGCGGGTGTTGTTAACCCGGGCCACGACCGATCCGGTATGGGATTCTTTAGATGAACGCTCATATTTGTTTGGCACAGTTTTTACGCCAGATGCCCTTCCTGACGCAACCCTCTGCATTTATCCAGGCTTGGGACCGGCCTACAGATTGCACTGGTTTGTGCCCCCATAGGGCTGCATTCCAGAATTGATTACTAATACTCATACTAATTGGACCAGCAGAATATGAGGGTCTGTCCCAACAATGGCAGAAGGCAGAAAATATTAGGTTCACTGATCAAGAATTTAATGACTTAATTGCCAGAGGGAAAAAACTGTTCAAATGGCTACTAGTTTTGACTTGCATTGATCGATACCCCTACCTGATGGAAGGAGCTGGAAGAGATCGGTGGCCAGGATGTGGAGGGTCCGAAAGGATACTCCCTGCTCTGGACCTAGTTCGAGTGGCATGCAAAGTCTTCAATAGTGGGTAGAGTGGTGCCGGCAATCCGTTCAGCGGTTTTGATCGCAGTCGGAGTTTGTCCTTTTTTTGTGGCAGCCCAAACCAGACTGTGATCGAGTTATACTGTACTGATTGGATGACTGCTGTGTAGAAATGTCTCAGCAGCTCTTTTGACAGGCTGTGCTTCCTCAGAAGCTGCAACTACATCCATTGCTGAACTTTTTTGAGGATGGAATTGATGTTCGTCACCCACTTCATGTCCTTTGAGATTGTAAATCCCAAGAAGTTGAAGGTCCCAATGGTTGACACAAGACAGTTGGACAGCATCATAGGCAGATGTGGTGAAGGATGCCTCCAGAAGTCCATAAATATCTCTACAGTGTTCAATTCCAGGTTAAGTTGACCACACCAAAGGCCGATAACTGTGCTGTCAGATTAACAGTCAGGTGCCTCGAGAAGCAGTTCTTCATGTAGCCCGAGAAGAGCAGAGGGGACAGGACCCAACCTTGGGGTGCACCGATGCTAATAGTGCACATGGATGAGGTGGTGCCCCCCAGACTCACCTGCTGTTTCCTGCTCATCAGGAAGTTGTAGATCCACTGGAAGATGGCAGACTGAGCTGGAGAAGTTTGGAGGAGAGGAGGTCAGGAATGATGGTGTTAAATGCAGAACTGATGTCCACAAACAGGATCCTCGAATAGGTTCCCCCACTGTCAAGATGTCCAAGAATGAAGTGCAGACCCATGTTGACAGCATCAGCTGAAGACCTGTTAGTTTGAGCTCCCAGCTGGGGACCCGTGATGCTCTTGAGGTGGCCCAGCACAAGGCATTCAAAGGACTTTGTGACCATAGATCTCAAGGCAACAGGCCTAAAGTCATTAAGACCTAAGACTGCTGCTTTTGTAGGAACTGGTATGATGGTGTTGCATTTGAAACAGGTTGGTTCTTCACACAGTTCTACAGACCTGTTGAAGATCTTTGTGAAGACAAGAGCAAGTTGGTCTGTGCAGAGTTTGAGGCAGGATGGGGACACAAGGTCTGTGCCCGGCGCTTCGTTGATCTTTTGATGTGTGAAGATCTGACTAACGTCCCTTTCATTGATGTTAAACGGTGGAGTAGAAGGTGGTGCAGCTTGGTGGGTGTGTGATGTTGAAGTGTCTATTTCAAATCTGCAGTAATAGCTGTTTAGGTCGTCGGCTAGCCCACTCTTGTTTTCTATTGAGGGGGAACATTGCATGTAATTAGTGTGTGATTGTAATTTGTGCCAGGCTTATTTGGAGTCACTAGCACCAAGATGTTTTTCCAGAAGTGGCTTAACAACAGCTACTATAAAACCTTTAGGAAATTCCCCAGATTGAAGTGAGCAATTGATTATGTGTTGCAAATCAGATAGCACTGATTTCACATTTAAAGCCAAATGTTTTCTTGATTGTATTGTATTTTTTTCAACAAAAAAAAACCTCAAGTTCAAAAAGGCCACGGGTGCAGATAACCTGAAAGCTCAGTAAAGGAAGTCTTCTCAAGACAGTTTAATTATCTCATGGTCACAAGGGTGGCCATATGCTTGAAATTGCAAAAGTAAAGTTGATGATTTTTGGCCGATCTGTCATGTATACAGAGGAGCAGGACCCAGGACTAGGCAGAAGCAGAAGTAATATGACAAACTGTTTATTCAGGAAATATTAAGGATGTGGCCTTGGATGTGTTGGCAGACAGTGGACTGAACAGGCAGCTGGCTTTGTGGCAGGAATGATGTGGGTCAGGAACATAGGGAACTTAAGAACAAGGAGAGACTAGATTTAACAAGGCAATGAGGAATTATGTGTCTTGTTTGCATCAGCCAGCGATGATGAGGTGGATAGGAAACAGGTCCTGCAAAAAGACATGGGAGGTTGGAGAGGACGAGCAATACTTGACACCATCATTATTATCATCATCTCCAGATTGATCAGCTTTTCACTCAGTTAAATGACAAATTCTTTGCAAAAGTCTGTCAAATTTAAATTTGGAAAATGTGATATTGATTTTATTGTAGAGCAGAGACTTTGTTTCTTGCAGCCCTCAAACTCTATCCGGATAGCTCATCACAAGCACAGTTTCCCAACAAGGCAGTGTCCTTTCACCTCTTCACTTTTCTTTGTTAACAAGTGAATTTTAACTCAAGTATTTAAAAATTTTAAATTTTATGCAGACTATATAATCTTTCAGTCAGGGTTCTGGTGAGGTCTGTGATCTCTCCCAGGCTCGGGCCCTTGAAGCGTGGTGTCTTGACAGATACCGAGAAATGCATCTATTTTAAAAGAATGAATTTCTCATTATGACTCAGTCTTCATTGAAGATGAAGCTGTCTTGGTGTCAGTCTGCAGAATTTTGATCTTGTGTTTTAAATTGTTATCTCTGTGCTCGTTTAGGTTGTTTCTTTAAGTGTGTGAGGTGCAAGTACCCAAGCAGTGACAATGTTTTGAGTCCCTGATAATTTCAAAGACATTTGAATATTGTGATAAAGAGAAGCACTTCTGAAAAATAGGAAAAGTGGAGAGAGCAAAAACCGGGATGAGAGTCAAAACAGGGATTTACCAGTATACACATCACCCATTGTAATGTCTTTCGTTAAAAGATTTGTATATTTCGTAAGATAATTAAGTTAGTTAAAAATATGCTCATTTCATGATGCAATGTGTTAAAATGTGTTTAAAGAAAAAGCGTCAGAATGACACCTCTTGATCTGTGAGGATAGTTCATTTTCTAGGCGGAGTGAATGCTCTGTATGTTATAGAGGATCTTTGACGTGTCTCCGGTGAGAACATGAGCATGGCGGACATTAAAGGTCAAGTATCGTCAAACGGACGATTTTTGGTATATTATTAATGAAACCCACAGCCAATATGGTCCCATGTGTTTTTTTCACCACAAAACATGATTTTGACGTATACAGCTTTTTGTAACTCTCGCCATGAAAATCCTCTCGAGGGATTTGTTTTCGACAAGAAGTAGGAAGTGACGTACAGGACAGAGGCGCCCCGTAGTGGACTCGTTTGTTTCCATTAGTTTTACCTCCAGGAAGGTAGCTCCTTGTTCCTTCGTGTTAGCCAAAATGCCGGCTCATGTGATTGCTGGACATTGCTTGAACACTCGGGAGAATGGAATTACCCTTCATAAGTTTGAAAGAGACCCTGTTCATTGTGAAAAAGAGCTTCGTGGGTTCCAAATAACAGGTACTTGTGTATACAGCTCCCCCCCAAAAAATAGTTTGGGGCGGACCATGTAATTGGTCTCTCTCATAACGTAGTAAAAGATCCGTGTATGAAATGTGTTGATGTGTGCATACAGCTACTAAAAAAAGAAATAGTTTGGGGCAGACCACGTAATCGTTTTTTCTCATAACTTAACAAAAGATCCGCGTATGAAATGTGCCGATGTGCGCGTCGCCCAGCCAACAATGTCTCGATAGTGTTCATCGAGTACTGCGGCAACTTTGAACATACCCCAAAAAGCAACATAGCTAGCCACATCCTCCTTATATTCCTCCACTGGCACCGAAACTCAGCTACAGCGGCTGAGGCGCCACGTTCGGCGGTCACAGCTTCTCCGAAGGCTGCGCGTCAGGCTTTGCGATGGGGGCGGCTCTGAAGAACCCAGCCGAGAATGCGTTACTCAGTCGCGTGCGCGCATAAAGCGCCCTGGCTCGACTGTGACTAAAGCAGCACCGCTCGGCTCTGTCATAAGCCACACATCTCTGTTGTTCGGCTTCATTGGCTGAAGCACTGAGCGTTTTCAACGGCGGAAGTGACGATGACGTCAAGGACAGAGGATGCCACTAATATGGTGAACACTTAGATGGCGAGGGACACTCAATTGTGCAACTTTGTGCATGGATGACGCGCTCTCCGCTCACTTTTTTTTTTCGTGTCGGCATTGAAGTGAATACTGTTATATGTATTTTTCATTACAATATCTATTTTAGAATGTTTATAGGGATGACAACCGGGCTTTAAGTCTGAAGGCAACTCATAACTACGTTGAATATGTTCTAAACGTTTGAACCTTGGAAAACATTCGTCTTTGTAAGTATTGTATGTTCACAGACATTAGGTTGAGGTCACAATTGACCCCTCCGTAGAAATTGCGTCATCCGCGTCGCTGACCAATCAGAGGCCAGATATCTGCATAAACGACACCCCGTTTTTGGACCCGCAGTTCCAACAGACAACATTACATGGTCCAGTATAGCTTTTGTTAGCGTTTTATCGTGTATTTGGGTTCTTTAACAATAGATATGGTTAAGAAGTGTAGTCACGGACTTTATAATATTGACGACAGGTATCCTGAAAGGCTAGTTGGTGGAGTTCAATTCGTACCCTTTCCAAAACCGAAGACCCAGTTCGAAAAATGTCTTCGATGGATCAAACTTTGTGGAAGACCGCATCATCAATTGAATCCATCTAAAATCAACCGGAACAGAAGACCGAGTATGAAAAATGTCTTCGATGGATCAAACTTTGTGGAAGACTGCATGATCAACTGAATCCATCAACCGGAACAGATATGTTTGCACGAAGGTAAGTCCTATATTTGATTTTCAATACATATCTCACATAAATGAATTAGCAGTTCTTCGCTTGCATAACATAGCTAAGTGTGAATGATTGACACACTTGATCTGTGTTGAGCGATATTTTGCGAGGATCTGACTGCACAAACGCCGCCATTTTTTCTAATTGATTGACAAACAATTACCAAAAAGAGTGGCGCAGCAAGAAACTAGAGCGAAACTGTCCGATTTACCGGCTGATTTCTCACTCGCATTCTTAGCTAACAGTGAAATATCGTTGAAAAGCATACAGCAGGGCTTCAAGTATTTCAGCGAGCGGTATTTCAATGGTATTTACATGCATATCGACGGAGAAACCATCGAAATTAGCGCGAGGTCTTTCCGGAGTCAAAGGAAGACCGAGCAGCCACATACATTGCATCTGAAGTTGAATCCCACAAGGATATCCGAAGCTCACTGTACATGTCAAGCGGGGTGAGTGCATTTGTTATATTTTGCATGTTATTATTATACATTTGTGGAAAACAATTAACCGTACGTGAATTGATCTTTATATAACCCAAAGACGAATTCGTCATTGATAGTTTCCAATTTTCGTGTTACCTATCACACTGTTCAATGGCCTATGTGGTGTCCAGCCCAAGACTGAAATTGAACACTCATCTGGGTACAGTGCCTGTGGCCAGTGGTCTTGCAACATCTGTAAGTTTCACTTTCTTTTTATACACAATGGCATGAAATTGGTAAGAAAACAACAGACATACCAAATCTGTGCAATTGAAGACATCAGTGACAAAGGAATGCGGCCACTCAGTATCTTGAAACTTTTAATTCGTCTGATCGCTCTTTCTCCATGAACTCTGTGTTTGGCAATTTTTTGTGCAAGGTTCACATCATGTGAATTCATTTGTATCCCTGATTTGGCAAAAGGTGGAATGTTCAGTTTAAGTCCTACATCCTCTACTTCTTTCACAATGTCAAAACCTTTGTCAGTCATTATCCCATCACCCATTTTTAGATATCCAATCTCAACAAGTTGTTTCAACATCGACTGAAATCCAGATTTTTTAAAGATTTCCTTATCAGAAATTGATCCAGCAAACAGCATAGAGCTAAATATAACAGACCCTCTGGGATCTACAGCAACTAAGGCTTTGAGTGTGTTACATGATTTGTAAGTACTGTAGGTTTGAGACTGGGCATTGAGTGATGAAGGCTTTTGAATTCTAATTTCAGTACAATCAATAATGCTGAAAGTATCTGGGAATTCCTGTCTGTAATTACCTGGCATGTGTTCATATATAACATCTCTGGGTGGCCAGATGCATACTTCACCAAATCGGAGATACATGTAATTCACCCACGAGTTGAACACAACGCCAACAACTTGCTGTGTAAGACTAAATCGAAAAGCTCGGTCTTGTAGGTCAGAGTCATTTCTTAGTTTGCATAGAGTCAATAGTAATTGATCTTTCAATGATATCTTCTTTATCTGAGAAAGATTGCCTTTGCCAACATATTTTAAAGGGCATGAATCAGTGTCAGGCACCAAAAACTTGAAAATTGCATTAAATGTGTCCTTGGAAAAGCCTGTGTAATAATTCATATGACTCTTATCCCCCATAAGCACATCAACATTGAAAGATGAAGATGTCACATTGTCGTTCCGTCTCAACTTTTCTTCCAGCATGTTCAGCTGTCGTTTGGTCTCCAGGTGTTCAAGTGTGCATTTGGCATAATCTCTCAGTAGGATTTCTTTTTCAGCGACTACCGACATCAGATCCAGTGGTTCAACCCCTGCAAAAAAAATAAATTTATATAATTTTTGACAGTATGTTTACATAGTTGAAACAGTTTACATGGACATGATGATACAGTGTATATTTTTCAAACTATAATCACTCATTAAATGTTTATTTTTCAGGCCACATTCTTTGAACTAGAAGATGCAAAGAAAGTTGGGACCTCTTGTGTAAACCTAGCCTTCCCTCAATCGGCAAAAGTTACCCCAGCTGATTTATTCAAGACATGGTTCACTGAACTACATCAAGAACAGTGTATCAAGATTGAAGAAAGCACAAGGGACCAAGCCAACAGTACTCTGTGGCACACAGAAAGAAAAAAAAAAGTCTAACAGCATCACATTTTGGAGCAATTTTGCAAAGAAAGACAACTTTCTGACAAATTTCTGATGGAATTAATCGACCCAAAGCGTTTCAGCTCAGTGCAAACTTCGTATGGCCAAAAAAATGAGAAAGTGGCAGTTGTACAATATATCAAGAGGACAGGAAACCATGTGCATGACTGTGGACTAATAGTAAATCCCAAATTTCCATATCTTGGATCAACACCCGATTCCAAAGTGTGCTCTAATGGAATTGCAGGACTCCTTGAGGTCAAATGCCCCTACTCTGCACGGGATGTTACTGTACAAGAAGCCAGCGCTTCAGACAGTTTCTGTTTGGAAATAATTATGGACAATTGAGGCTCAAAAGTAATCACAACTATTACTACCAAGTACAAGGACAGCTGCTCACATCTGAAGCTGAGTTTTGTGATTTTGTAGTCTACACAAGAGTAGACCTATTTGTTCAAAGAATATACCCAAACATTGACTTCATGGAGAATATGTTGAATAAGCTGAGTCAATTTTATTTCCAACATGTGCAGTCTTATATCAGAAGACATTCAACTGATCCATGAATTTCTTTTTAGGGTTGTTTACATTTGTGTCACATAGGATGTTTGTGTTCTTCCCCATATGGATCATAAACTTTGTTTTGTTGTAACTTGAATAAAGAAACATCTTACATCTTGAATCCGTCTGACTCGCTGTAGAAACTGTTTCGGTACTCGCAGTAGAAACTGTTCCGGTAGATGGATCGCCGTTGGTGCCAATATCTTCTGTCATGGTGCTTTCCTGAGGCTGAGTACTTACAGTTGATTTCCTGTGAATGATTAAATAATAAATGAGTTTTATACATAAAGAAACTGTTGTCCAGCACTGTTATGCTTCTAGAATTAAAATTTCATTATGTGATGCACAATGTTTTGAACAGCTGTACTTTAATCTTGTAATTGTTATATATATATAGGGGGAGTGCGTCCTTGTTTTGGTACATTAGAAGTGGATTTTAAAGCACTGCATTGTGACTTTTAACCCAGAGAACTGGCACATTATGCAATACAAAAATATAGTTATAGTTCAAAACACTTTGTTGTCTTTTCCATTGTCCAATGTTGAGTTATTGTCCATATAAAACCATACCGCTCAGTTGCAAAGTTCAAACATTTTCTTTTTTACTGGTGCCTTCCTGGTAGATTTAGACCGACAAAGGGGATCCGCAGGAAAGGGGTCTGGTAATTTCTTGAACGGTAGTGACTGGTTTATGAAGTGCTAAAAAAGTGAAGAAGCAAACGTGTTTCAAATCAACGATATATTATAGATTCTAAATACAATACATTGTTAACTGAGACAGACGCCATGCTTCTGATTTCATTCAATCATTCACATGTAGCAATGTTACGGTAGCGAAGAACGTCTCATTCATTTATACGAGACGTGTATTAAAAATCAAATATAGGGCATATCTTCGTGCAACACTGTCTGGTTAAGCTTCGGCCGCGAGCCGGCAAGAAAGCGACACGTTTGTGCAGTCCGATCATCGCTAAATATCGCTCAACAAAGAATAAGTGTGTCAATCGTTCACACGTAGCGGTGTTATGCTAGCGAAGAACGTCTGTTTTAAAACATTTCTGATACCTCGCTCAGGAGTTCGGTATCAAATTTTAATAGGTTCGTCGGAGATAGGCACTCAGAAATGAAGACAAGACACACTTCTGGCTACCAACAATTGGCACTTTATTGGTCCCACACAGAAATGGTAACACAAGCACAAGCACAAATCACGTGGTATGAAGCTAAGTAATATCCAACCAGCTCTTAGAAGAATATCCAGCTCTTACCGTGCGCCAATAGGAGGGAGAGCCAACACTCCAGGTAGAGCAGCTTCAATACCGGCTGGGCATCCGTACGCAACCCGCAGCAGACTCTACCGAGAGTATCCAAAGTCCTCCTTTTATACTCTAAGCGTGTGCGGAAGGAGGGGTGAGTGGCCAATTCATCCCGCCTGACGCCACACTATTCTTTGTTACCAACAGATGGCGTTGCACGACATCATATAACACAAAAACATCTTTTTATGACATTGCTGGTTATCCAAACATCCTTTTATGACATTGCTGGTTATTCAAAGCTATTGCGATCGTCTTTTAGGTTATACAAAGCTATTGCGAAACATATACGAAGCTATTGCGAAACATATACGAAGCTATTGCGAAACATCTTTTAATTATGGAAAAACAACACAATAAAATTATTCTTACTTCAACGTCTCATTCATTGATA
This sequence comes from Syngnathoides biaculeatus, assembly GCF_019802595.1. NCBI lineage: Eukaryota > Metazoa > Chordata > Actinopteri > Syngnathiformes > Syngnathidae > Syngnathoides > Syngnathoides biaculeatus. The sequence goes on along the minus strand of NC_084645.1, from coordinate 4,738,306 downwards.
CGAGACGTGTATTAAAAATCAAATTTAGGGCATATCTTCGTGCAAACACAATCTGGTTAAGCTTCGGCCGCGAGCCAGCAAGAAAGCGACACGTTTGTGCAGTCTGATCATCACTAAATATCGCTCAACAAAGAATAAGTGTGTCAATCGTTCACACGTAGCGGTGTTATGCTAGCGAAGAACGTCTCATTCATTTATACGAGACGTGTATTAAAAATCAAATTTAGGGCATATCTTCGTGCAAACACAGTCTGGTTAAGCTTCGGCCGCGAGCCAGCAAGTAAGCGACACGTTTGTGCAGTCCGATCATCGCTAAATATCGCTCAACAAAGAATAAGTGTGTCAATCGTTCACACGCAGCAGTGTTATGCTAGCGAAGAACTTCGAATTCATCTACACGAGACATGTATTGAAAATCAAATATAGGGCATACCTTCGTGCAAACATGTGTTCCGGTTGATATTAGATGGATTTAGTTGATGATGCGGTCTTCCACAAAGTTTGATGCATCGAAGGCATTTTTCGCACTGGGTCTTCGGTTTTGGAAAGCGTACGAATCGAACTCCACCAACTAGCCTTTCAGGTACCTGTCCGTGACTACACCTCTTAACCATATTTTTTGTTAAATAACCCAAATACGCGATAAAACGCTAACTAAACCTATACTGGACCATGCAATGTTGTCTGAGAAAATGGTGGGAGCAAAACAGGGCTTTTGTTTATGTAGATCTCTGGCCTCTGATTGGTCAGTGACGCGGATTGCGCAATATCCACGGAGGGGTCAATTGTGTTTTGTTTGAGATCTCGATGTAAACGTGTGATCGTTGATGCAGCTATTGTTATGTTTCGCATCAATAAGCTAGCTACCTCTACAGTGCACAGGGTAATGTATATTTTTCTGCATCTTTCAGTTACAAATTTGTTCGTTCATTTACCACATTTGACCTCCATAAAAGCAAAAAAAGAACGCCTTGTTTACGGAGTTTCTTTATAAGTTCGCTGGCTGTCTAGTTTCACATAGTAACATGTCGTGAGGACAGCACACCCATCATGAACCATATCAGGGAAAAATATGGGGAAAAATCCATAGCATGGGTGGATAAGTGGAAACTGACTATGTCACAGGAAGCTTAAATATCCGGCAGCGACGGGATCTAAAAATAAAGGTTGGAGGAGGAGAAAAGTAGTTTAAAGAAGAACAAAACTATTAAAATGAAAGACTTAGAAGATTTTGATAAAAATGCAGAATGTCTGGAAATATGGTAGACCAGCAGTCGGCAACCCGCGGCTCCGGAGCCTCATGCGGCTCTTTCATCCTTATAATGCGGCTCTGATTGGCTTGGGAAAATAAATTACTAAAATTTTTTTTTTTGTATTTAATTGAAGTGCGTTTTATTTGTGTTAGTTTTTATATTATTTTAGTTCTAAATTTGAAGATTGTGATCTTGAAATATTAAAATATTAATTAAATTATTTGATATTATTTTTTCGTCGCTCAAAATAGACGTCACACTGCGGAAGCGGGTATACCCGCTGAAACACCGTCTATTTTGAGCGACTTTCAAGCCCGGCAAAGCCAATGGAGAAACATGCTGCAGTAAAGTAGTAGAAGTTTTTTTTTTTCTTCATTTTAGATGTGCGGCTCCCAGTGTTTTCTTTTCCGTGGAAACCGGGTTCAAATGGCTCTTTCGGTGTCAAAGGTTGCCGACCGCTGTGATAGACGGAGGCTAATCAGCGAAAGAAGAGTCAAAAGAATTTAGACAAGAATAAAGTGAAAAATAAAGAGTGCAAAAAAATAATGACTCAGTATCTCCTCCTGTAACACCATATCCGAGGTTGACTGGTGGAAGACGTTGGGATGATGCCAGTGACTGGCTACACCCATATCCCACACAAGTCAAATAGCTACCCAAGCAACCTGTTGACAATGACAATCAGTGGCTGCCTCCTGCACAGGCGGCACTGCCTATGACTCCTCCACTCCCTCCCATCTGCACACAATCTGCTACTGCTTCGCCTGTGCAGCCTGATCCTGATAGCAGCAGACCAACTGCTGCCATGAGAAAGGAAAGATGGGTCCTGTGTCAACCATCGCCAGCAGTTACCACACAGGAGGCCAAGATGGATCCGGACCTCTGAATGCCAATGGTTGAGTTTCCCATATTGGAAGCTTAACCTGTTCTGGCTTACCATTTTATGGACCTAAAAATGAAGGAGGGAATAAAAGAGTGGCCACATTTTGAAAGCTGTGTCAAGGTTTCCTCCAGTTTGTCTGATAGGAGGCCCACTGGCAGCAAGGTCCGCAAATTTCTTCTCCATCTTGGAGCGAAGAATTTTGGCAAAATTGCTGTGATAGTTGAACAAGGAGCGTATGAGCTGTTGCAAGCGAGGACTGCCTCCGGGAACTCAAATGGACCATGGGAAGTGCAAATGACAGCCATAGGGTCGGCATTGGAGATGCACTTCCCACTCGACGCTGACCTGTTCCAGGTGCGTACCTGTCTGCAATTAGGAGAGGAGACAGCAGGTGAGAGCTAGCACTGTGTCATGGATATTTGTGAAAGCCATTCTGGACTTTATAAACCAGCCAGTTTTGATGGTGAGGAGAGCCCCTTTTAGTCTGTTATGAAGGCAGCCTTTGTGGATGGTCCACACTGCCCATTGACCAAAATCATGACTAATACCCTGATTGGTGGTTGGTCAAACAACTGCCTAGGCGACATTAAACGACATGCCAAGCATTCTGAGACCAAAGAATGCAACCAGAAGAAGAAAAAAGAGAAATATTCTGCAAAAGGATTGCTCTTCTAGTGATGACTGCACTTTCAAAGCAGAGGACATGATGGACGGTGCAGGGAATGTTGTGGGGGAAGAAGATGCTGCGACAATCCCAACCACGCGTGTGGCAACTTTAAGATTGACACTTGTCACTACTGTGGAGAGAGGGGACATTGGAAAAGAGACTGTCTGAAAAAACACCAAGATGGGATGGCTAACCATCGGAGGAGGTGTGGAGGACTCAGCTCACGTTGTGTCACCTCTGACTGATTCATGACGGGGCCTGGAGATGTGCAGTTGAATGGTGATACACAAACACACCTGCACCCAACACTCGCACCTTTAAGCAATGAAGACACACTTTAAACTGATACACTGCTTGCTGAGATTCAGAATAACATTGTTGGGTTAGAAAAACAAAAATTGCAGCCCAACCACCAGACGTTCACATGCTTTTGCAAACTGACGCAAACACGAACTTTCCCACAGTTACCTGTTTGGTAAATACCACACTTGTTTTGTTCCCTGTTAATTCTGGAGCTTCAAATTCTGTGATAATGGCATCCAAACCTATATTTCTTGGTCCAACCAAACGATCTTACACAATGATTGCAAATGAGAGGTTTCACAAGACATAAACTTACACACCCTGCTTCATGTGCATCAGGTGGCTCAAGCATCCATTTGCGGTGTCCTCCACATGTTCATTCAATCTATTGGGAAGGGACCTCTTGATCTCACTCGGGTTTGATACTGATATCCACTCTCGATCGTATTGAAATCACGCACCTGGTAGATAATGTGGAATCGTCATTTGTTAAATTTAGTCCTGATAAAATCCAATACATTTACCATTAAGGAACCAGCAGTCCAATCAGCAGCTATTTGACAAGATTTGTGATTCTATTCATTTTATCCCGGTTCTGGTTTGCATGAGCAGCTGGATATAGCATTGGACCACTCATGCACATCACAGACGAGACTGACATTTCGAGGAGACTTTTTACAGAGACCTGAATGACTCCCTGAATATCAGTGACCTTTTTTGACCATGACTTTTGCACAGCATTTGTCTTCATTTGTCTTTGTCTTTAAATTGTCTTTAATATCAGCAGAGCTGTCTGTCTTTCATGTTGTCTGTTCAGCACCACACATTTCCTTAAAAAAACAACCTACAGAAAAATGGCAGGATGAAGGCCCAAGTGATTATCGATATCAGGATGAGACTGACTGGGCACCAGCATCGGATCCAACAAATGTTTTATTTCAGAATCTGTAAATGCACACAAGTCTGCACACAGGTGCTTTGCACTCCGTCTATTTTATATTGAAGTCAACCTTGTTCCAATCTCAGCTGTTTCACACACAACCTCCTATAGCAGTCCACAGTATTGGTGGGAGTTGGTCCTTTCCTGGACCAAGTCCCACCAATACCGTGGGCTTCCACTAAGCATGATGTGGTGCTAATTAAGTAATGTCCACATATTCAGATTAAGCCTGAGTCATTTTATTGCCCTGTATCGCATCAATATCCATTGCACGCAGACTCTGTAGGTGATATTTAACCAGTGTTTGAAGTATCGCTTAACCCGAGAGAACCCAAGACATCCAAATCCTCTTTTAAAATTTTATGTAGGAATTAAATTAATCAATAAGCATCAAAGAAACACAAAAACATCACATTTGGAAATATTGACCAATTTACTTCCAGTTTTGGAAGAGTGCTCCCTTTGAAATCCCCACCAGCAGTCACTATCAGGTGGACACATGTTAGACGTTGGGGTAAAAAGAGTAACTGTGCTGCGTTGTGTTTATACAGTAGGCCCTTAAATACACTGGGTCAGATGTCACCCCATGGGTTCTCGAGAGTTAAAGCAGGAATAATTTTACAATATGATAATGCATGAGTTCAAACATCAATATTTCCAGTCCGAATGCCATTTTGTTCAAGATTTGTGATTTGTGAGCTGTTATATAAATGCTCCAGCTCCCTGTGTGCCAAACCTTCCACCCATCCACGTCATGGGGAGTGCTGGAGCCTATCCCAGCTGTCAACGGGCAGGAGGCGGGGTAAACCCTTAACTGGTTGTCAGTCAATCGCAGGGCACATGGAGACAAACAACAGTCACACACACAATGGACCAAACTTTGTATAGGGGGCGAAGGGAATACGTTACAAAGGGTTTGTGTTTCTTTCTTTTCACAAACATGAATTTCTCCTAATAAAAACAAGTTATTACAAAATAATAGTTATTAGAAACCTTTTTGGAGCTCAAATTATCCCCAATTATGCCAAACATGTATCTGTTTGTAACATACAAGAGAAAAGAGAGTTGGCTATATCATTTTTTTAATTTCACCAAAATCCCTCACATTGTGTTTTGGATTATCTTCACTCGTGTAATTTTATCTTCAATCTAACATCTTTATTTATTTTGGCTTTATACTTTATATGTTCTTTATTTGCAAAGTGTGTGTGGAGGAATGCAGGTGAGCCCCAAGTGCATGTATGGTACGGACCCGGGATTGTATGAGATCCAGTGTATGGTGCTTCTCCTAGTGGTTGCTGGTCAGAAAGATGAAATCATCGTAGGCACCAAACTGTTGAAGTATGTGGTGTGAAAAATGATGACACTTACTGGTAACTTCTCATGCAATGGACAGTCTGTCGAGTGTGCACAGTTCTTGGTGATAATGGCTGGCCACTCAAGGTGGAAAGGAGAGGACGTACCGGACAAAGTGGGCACAGTCAAGTTGACTCAGGCAGTTACATTACAACCAGGAAAGAAGTATCTGTTGTGGGGTGGGTTATTAAGTAATGTCCCTATGTCACCTGGCAGTACAGTGATGGTAGAGCTCACTTCATTAAAGTGTGCCTCCCAAAGCATTATGGTAGGCACAGTGATCACACATTTGTGGGGGGATGGTTGGGGTTCCTATGAGGATGACAAATATAACAGAGAAGCCCCTCACCCTAAAAAGAAACTGCAAGCGAACAGATCTCTCTCCTTGTGAGGATAAGTGGCTCAGAAAATGAATAAATGGATGGATAATTCTATAAAAAATTAAACATGTCAGCCCCATTCAAGCTTATACTTTTTCATCGTATTTATTTATATATTTTATTTTTCAAGTTACGCCGACAATACGAAGTATGTAACAATATTTCTGGAATATGAAAATTGGAACTCTGTGGGTCTGAGCATGGAATGGATACGAGACAAGTGGCCAGGTCCTACCACTAAGAGCTTTATTTGCATTGAAATTTGGTACCTTTGTTTGCAGATGATTCGTTATTAAAAATGATTTTTTTGTGATGAGGTGAATTGAATCGGTGAGTGAAATGTTATGTTAATAAATGTTGTGATTTTTGCTCTGCTGCCAGCCGCCACTGTGAGGCGAACATGTTGTCTGAGTTTTTATTTTATTTTATTTTTTTTAGAATGACCAGTGATTAAATAGAATGACCAAATGATCTTCACAAAAATCTATCCACTACAAAAATACAAAACATATTAAGCATTTTGAGTATTTTTATTCTTTGTGTAAATGTATGTTTGTGTGTCTTGCATAACCGCATGAGCGAATATTGGAGAACAATGACTTAACTATGAACATTTTTTGTAACTATCTGAGATCACGTTGATGATCACTAAACACCGTACGAATGAAAACGCATACATGGGCTGTCACTCACGTTGGTAGATGGCAACTGCAGTGAAAAACACTCACAATCTGCGATTTCCTTCCACATTTGCTGGGTTAAGTTCTCAGCCATGGCCTCACAGCGCATTGTAATTGTACTCCTTGACAGCTGTAGAACTTTTATTGAAGACAATATTTCCGCCCTATTTTTAAAAGATTCGAACAATGAGTCAGCCATGCTTCTTTTACCATCTCTCCATCTGGGAAGGACTTCTTATTAACGGTGATGTGACGAACCTGGAACGATGCTTCGTGGGCAGCTTTCGCTGTTGAACTATATTGTGTGAAAAGTGACTGCTGTGCGACTAATTGGGATTTTAGTTCGTTCACTTTTCTCATTCTCAGCTTGCTTTTCAGCGGTATGTTGGTGTCGTATTTTCCATGAACAGTTCGAGAATTCCACTACACATTTCACTACACTGGCAGATGAAGCAAACGCACTTCGAAAATGACATTGTGACAAAAAAAAAGTCCATCTCCCATCCCGAATAATAGTGATACGTTTTTGTCTTCTTCTTTGCTCCAGCATCCATAATCATGTTTGATAAGATTTCTTTATTTTAAGAAAAATGCGAGGCCTTAATATGGGGGGAACTCGCTGACTAACGTAAATACGGCTGATGTGTTTTCTTTTTTTTCGGCTTTTTCGACTGGGCATTCTGGTCGATCGCGAGGCTCGACTCATTGAGCACCCCTGGTGTAGAGCGAGAAGAGTAGAGGGGAGAGGACACAGCCTTGAGGTGCCCCGGAGCTAATAGTGCGCGTAGATGAGGTCGAGTTCCCCAGCCTCACCGACTGTGTCCCGCCCATCAGGAAGTTGTAGATCCACTGGGAGATGGCAGGGGAGACACTGAGCTGGAGAAGTTTGGATGAGAGGAGGTCAGGAATGGTGGTATTACATGCAGAGCTGAAGTCCACAAACAAGATCCTCGCATAGGTTCCCTTCCTGTTGAGATATTTAAGGATGAAGTGAAGACCCATGTTGACGGCATCATCCGCAGACCTGTTAGCTCGATAGGCAATCTGCACTGGGTCCCGCTGGGGACCTGTGACGCTCTTGAGGTGGTCCAGCACAAGGCGTCAAAGGACTTCATGACCACAGATTTCATGGCAACAGGCCTGTAGTCATTAAGATCTGAGACTGCTGCTTTTTGGGGACCGCAATGATGGTGGAGCGTTTGAAGCAGGTTGTGAAAACAGGAGCGAGTTTGTCTGCACAGACTTTGAGGCAGGATGGGGACACAAGGTCTGGGCCGGCCCTTTGTTGATCTTTTGTTGTTTGAAGATCTGCTTAACGTTCCTTTAATGGATGTTAAATGGTGGAGTGGAAGGCGGTGCTGCTTAGGGGTGCAGCTTGCTGGGTGTGTGGTATGCAAGTGTGTATTTCGAATCTCCAGTAAAATCTATTTAGGTCAACGGGTAGCCCGTACTTGTTTTCTACTGGGAGGTGTATGTTACTTGTAATTAGTGAGCAATTGTAATTTGCATCAGACTGATTTGGAGTCATTAGCACCAAGCAACAAGTCCTGACATTCTCTAAATACAGGTGTACTTGCACATTTATGTAAGACCAACAGTTTTAGAGTACAATAAGTCTCTGAATTCTTTTAAATAACATAATGTTGCTAACCAATGATGTCAAAAGTACTTCTTACAATTAATGCGACATCTGGTGCTGCACGGTTTTGCTCATGACTTTGTCGTCTGTTTCGTACATCGCCAAATTAAGCTTCACGCAGGCGTTGAAACTTCCATCCGTTCATTGTGAACGTAATTCAGTTGGATTTGCCATCATCCTGGTACGATGGTGAAGAGTTCTTGCTGAAAAAGGCACATTTTTTTATTCGTTTGATTATCTCGTCTTTACGGAACCCCTGAAGGGACATTGGGAAAAAAAAGTTTCTCATTGTAATGAGTAGGTTTCTCATTGTAATGTTTAAGTTTCTTATTGTAATGAGTACGAAATGTCTATCTATGGGTCGTAGCTTATTTACATGGTAGCTAGTGGTGACTTCCTGTCTTCAGGGAGCCGTAAACTACAACTTGCTTTGAGCACACCAGCTGAGAGAATGGCAACAGAAGAGGACTTGGTCTCTTTCCTCAAAACAAGGAATATACCTGACAGCGTCATCGATCAACTCAAAGAAGATAAGGTGAGTATACCTGTAAACTCTTTTATCACACTAATATAGTAGTATAGGCTTCATTTATGCTTGCTAGGCTAAAATGATTGACATTTGTAACCCGCATTTTTCTTCTTACAGATCGATATTAACGTCATGTGTGTTATGACAGATGAAGAGTTAGGACAGTATTTTGTCAGATATGGAGTCCGACATGCACTCAGAGCATTTAGTCGTCGAAGAACCCTGACAGATGAAAACCAGGGTGGAAGTGAGGCTTTTACAGACACGCTTATGCAATGTATCAGAGAAAGGTTTGGGAACGAATAGAGAGTTACTACCGACCGGGGCACTATTAGAAATAAAGGTGCCGTCAAAGTCACGCGCTGTGTTGAAATGGGTTGGCTCCACTTTCAGAACGGCTTGTATCATCAAGTCAGAGCAAGAGGTAGAGGTGGAACACGGCAACAATCCGTTGACAAAACAGTGACTATGGCGGAACTGCTGGGGACAGCCAAAGACTTTTTTTTCCCTCAAATGGACGTTCGCTCAAAGGACCATGTGAAGACTTTGACTTTGATGTTCGTGATTATAGTCATAATTTTGTGGCTTGTGATGTCACTGTCGGTTAACTATACGAGCAAAGTAAACTAGCCATGCTGCGCATTTACACAACCTCCAAAACCAAAGTAATACAGCTCTGATTTATCCTCGGACTTTGAGCCCACAGATGATCCACCAATGAAGGTAAGGAGGTTCTCTTCCATGTGTTTTTAATACATAAGGTATTGCACATACTAAAATCGTAAAGATACCATTTTAAGTTTGACGTTTGGGGCAAGAATTATAGTAATTTGAGCCCCAGTCTACAGAACTGTGAGGCAGATGCTCTAACCTGTTGTTGATTGTCCCGTCACCTATATTTGGGGGGGAAAGCAACAATGGGACAACATGACTATATAAACCTACAATGTGCTGATCTGCTAACAACTTTCTTTATTGCTGCCAATGCAGAGACGATCTTTGAAGAGACGATCTTACAGACATAAGCACAGCAGGACTAGAAACAACCAAGTGGCTCACTCACAAAGTTCCTTTGCTCTAGATCCAGCACTCACTTGCTCAATGCAGGTAAACCATTGAATAGTCTGCAATATACTGAGTATGAAACTGGTATTGGAATAATTCTTGTCAAATTGTTTAAACAATATTTTTTTAAAATTCAAACAAAAATGAATCAAAAGTTTCAGTTTCCTTTAGTGACATTTACGTTACATCTTCATTACACATGAGCAAGTTGGAACCCATAATCTGACGTGAGAAAAGAAAAAAAAATGTGCTTGTTCTTGGAATAAACTTTCAGTTCATTGCAAAACTTCCATGGGATTGGATTTTGTAAGGAAAATGGTTTTTTTTTCCCATTTCACTTCACTTTTGATATGCTTTTCGCTGTTTTTCTTGTCATCAATAACAGAGAGGAGAGCAAATGAATCACTCAAGTTCAGTGTCCGATATGACCGTCACAGAAGCCCTTCATCCTCTATCTTCTGAAGCACTTGGACAGACAGCAGGCATGCATGGCTATGAGGGAGGCCATTAAATTACTGTGTCAAATGAAGATAGTGAACATGGGCTAGGTGATATTTTGGATCCACCACTTGCCCTTGCTATAGAAAGATCCCCTGATGATAATGAAGTACACTTTGGACGAACTACTGGTGATGAGGACCAAGACTCCACCCTTCCCTGGAATCCATATGAGGAAAACAGGATGCAGGTATAGTAGGTGTCAATGAGTATTTACATCTCTGTGGAGATATTTTTGTTCTAACTTGCAGAATTGTCTTAGTTCAACATGAACAGCTTTTTTTTTAGATCATGCCAAAACATTTAATTTCCACTTTTTTTTCCGTTCAGAAGTCGATTTGCTTGTGTATTTGGACCATCGTCCTGTTACAGAACTCAAGTGGGCTTCAACTTGAGATCACAAACTGATGGCTGAATATTCACCACCAGCTTTTTCTTGTAAAGAGCAGAATTCATGGTCCCATCAATCACATCAAGTTTTCCAAAGTCCTGAAGGATAAAAGCAGCCCAAGACTATCCATTGCACTACCATCTCCATGTTTGACGCCTGATACTATGTTTTTTTGTTATGATGTGCTACCTGTACGTCGCATATGACATAGCTTTTAAAAAGCTAAATTTTCATCTCACCAGCCCATATATTCTCACAAAAGTCTTGGGAATCATTCGGATCGTTTGTTTTTCTGTAAAAGTAAGAGAAGCATTTATGTTCTTCCTGAGCATCAGTGGTTTTGGCCTTTGAACTCTCCCATGGGTCCCTTTTTGTTCAGTCTCTTTCTTGTTATTATAAACAGTGATCTTAACTGAGGATAGGGAGGCTTCCAGTTCTTTAGAAGTTTTCTTGAGTTTCTTTGTGGCATCCTTGATTGCAATTGCTATTTTATTGTTAATCTTCGTAGGCCGGCCACATCTGGGAAGGTTTACCACTGTTCCATGTTTTCTCCATTTGAGGATAGTCTTGCTTTGGTTCACTGGAATCCTGAAGATTTAGAAAAGGCCTTTGAAACCCTTTCCAAACTTGTTGATGTCAGTTACTTTATTTACTTTACACACAGGGCCAAGATGCATTTTTGTCGAATACATAAAATCACCATTGAAAACAGCATTTTAAATTAACCTGTTACATTGGTCAATTTACATTGTTGGAAGGATAAAGTGATGAAACAATGCAAAAATACAATAATTTGGAATGGGCCCAATATTTTTTTTGTTGAATAATATTTTGTTCACTATTGGATGAACTGATGAGTATGTTTTTTTTTTTTTAACATCTTGCTGTACTCTACACCAAATGATGAGCCTCTGTCATCGAGCAATGGTGCAGAATCATCAGACCCCTATAAGAGACAAGTCCTTGTAAATTTAAGACGTGCAAACATCGTTGACGATTGAAAGGCTTTCGAAAGGTGATGCTAACTTCTTTCAAGCACCATTTGCACATTTAGCATGTTTTTATTGCTCCTTTTATTCAATTGTTCACTTGGTTTAAAGGCAGTTAAAAATAAATGTTTGATACAAATACAAAAGCAGCTTTCTTGTTTTTTTAAAATGTTATTGATAGCTGTTTTTTTCTTAGTCTCACAGATGCTCGCCGAGTAGAATACTGGCTCGGATCATTAGATATTTGGAAAATCAGAAGAACCCAGTTGTTTCAATTGAACATTTCGTGAATCTACACAGACATAACGCAAAAACAATTGTTGGGCCAGTATATATATTTTAAAATAGGTATAGTAGATTAATGGGCATTCACAATGAAAATGGTGTTCCAAGACAAACCACAACCACAGTGTGGCCTGCAAAAAAAAAAAAAAAAAAAAAAAAAAAAATTGACACCCCTGCAATAAACCATGGTGGATTGTGAATACCTGTTTAAACAAATGTTCAGTTAAGGAGTCCAAAAGTAGTTAGGTCTCAAAATCGAGGGAAATTATTATCTCATGCCTCAAATGAAGGTAAAGATCCAATGCCTGATCAGGATGAGCTGGAAGATTTATTTGTGACTCCCCCATCAAAATATTGCAGATGTTGTAGATGTCTGTGTCGCATGGCACTGCTGGACGAAATCTGAAGCACAACTGTACATCTGTTTTGTCAACTGGGGATATGCAATCACAAGTTGAGTAGAGTTCTGGGAACGCGTACATGTTTTGGGGATGGCCACTGGGTACCCTGGGATTCTTCTACGGTCTGATATGTGCATCCCACACATGGATGGTCTCATCTAATTCATCCTGGAGAAGGGGGTAATGATGCCGCATTATAGATAATAAGAGAACAGTTTATTATTCATGTTATGTCTGGCATTTTGGTGATAGGATATCTTGAACTAAATCATTATAAAAGTTGCTGTATTTATTAAGCAAAAGGGGGGGATAACTTTAAATAAAATGTCCAAGAGCAGAGAAATAGATGCATAGCTTTAGATGTGTCACTACCATGTAGTGCTCCGGACCTGATGTGTAAACAACTATTGGGGCAAAAATACATTGCTGGCCAAAAGTCACTGAACCCTTTAGTTAGGTAACGCAGAAGGTCATAATTATTCAATCAATTGTAAGTGCATCTGATTTACTACTCTACTTTAAATGAATATATACACTCATAGTTAAATACAAGAGCAACTACTTTGTTAATGTTTCTGTTGTGGATTTGGGATGAATAGGTAAACATTTTCATTGTTTGAAAATTTAACATTAAATTACGCAGCTTACCTGAATTAGACTCATAAGGAGTCTGCCATGGCCACGGTCTTTCTGGTATTCAACACACCTGCTGGAATCCTCAGGCATCTTGGGATCCGGCTCGAAGGACCAATTTAATCTCAGCTAGTGCGCACGGTCGCAGGTGTTATGTCTTTTCCGTTTTTTTTTTCCGTTCGAAAGCATAATAACAAATCATCGTGGGTGTTCGAATACCGAAAAGTAAAGCAAAAAAATCTCTAAATTTTTATTCAAAAACTGATTTGTACGAAAACCAAGACATTCGAAAACCGAGGTACCACTGTATATATATATTGCCATCATATTACTACAAAATATGGAATTAAGAACTTTTGAGGAATTTTAATAAAAGTAACATTGACTCACTCATCCTATCGACTGGAACGAAAGAGGGAAGAGTCAGATAATGACGAAAGCCAGGCATGATAGAGACACTAAGATTTAGGGCAGTGATTTCCAACCTTTATAGAGCCAAGGCACATATTTTACAATTGAAAAATCCCATGGCACACCAACAAAAGTAAATGTTACCAAAAATGGATCGATTAATTACTGTATGTACTTCCTGCCATTTAATAGAAGAGGATTTTTTTGTTCTGTCTGTCATTGTGCCTCACTGGCATAAATAGATGAATAAAGATACCTCATTTGTTGGAATAAATGTTTTTTTTAGCAATTACATAAAATTGCATAACTTCCCACAACACACCTGAAGAGCAGTCACGGCACACTAATGTACCCCACCACACTGATTTAGGGTTTTGTATATGTTTTAGCCACAGTCTTTGGCAGAACCTGCAAATCAAGTTGATCCGTACAGCATCAAGTGAAGCAGAATGCTCAAGTAGATTCTGTTTCTTTGGGCACTGGTCACCAATCAAACCTGAGCCGTCAGCACCAAAGGAAGTAGCATGTACCACTATCCTACTAGTGCTGAAACAGAATAATGTACAGCTTGATAGCATATTGTATTGACCTTTTCATGTTGGAAAAGTTAAATTTTTATGTATTTTTGAGCTCCTCCCACATTTTAGATTTTCCAGTGACATAAAGGCAACTGTCATTGTTGTTAGATTAATTGGATATAAAGTTGTCTCATATTTGCTTTCTTGGGTTTTTAATGCTTCATTGCTTATGTGATGTGATGCAATCAAGAGGCCCATTGGGTACCATGGAAACTTTGCTATGATCTACTTAAACAATGTGATGCAATCAAGTTACATTGGGTGCCGTGGAAACACCAGACAGTGATGCAGAAGACAACATAAAGACTGATGATCTCAAGAGGATGGTGAAGACATCGCAAAGACTCACATGGACTATTTTTGTCACGGTTGCTTTGTCACATTTGCTTTGTTGTGATGCGGCCCACGCTTCTTCTTCTTCTTCTTTTCCTTTCGGCTTGTCCCATTAGGGGTCGCCACAGCGTGTCATCTTTTGCCATCTTAGCCTATCTCCTGCATCTTCCTCTCTAACCCCAACTGCCCTCATGTCTTCCCTCACCACATCCATAAACCTTCTCTTTGGTCTTCCTCTCGCTCTTTTGCCTGGGAGCTCCATCCTCAGCATCCTTCTACCAATATACTCACTCTCTCGCCTCTGAACATGTCCAAACCATCGAAGTCTGCTTTCTCGAATCTTGTCTCCAAAACATCCAGCTTTGGCCGTCCCTCGAATGAGCTCATTTCTAATCCTATCCAACCTGGTCACTCCGAGCGAGAACCTCAACATCTTCATTTCTGCCACCTCCAGTTCAGCTTCCTGTTGTTTCTTCAGTGCCACCGTCTCTAATCCGTACATCATGGCCGGCCTCACCACTGTTTTGTAAACTTTGCCCTTCATCCTAGCAGACACTCTTCTGTTACATAACACACCAGACACCTTTCGCCAGCTGTTCCAACCTGCTTGGACCCGTTTCTTCACTTCCTTACCACACTCACCATTGCTCTGGATTGTTGACCCCAAGTATTTGAAGTCATCCACCCTCGCTATCTCTTCTCCCTGTAGCCTCACTATTCCCCCTCCACTTTTCTCATTCACGCACATATATTCTGTTTTACTTCGGCTAATCTTCATTCCTCTCCTTTCCAGTGCATGTCTCCATCTTTCCAATTGTTCCTCTGCATGCTCCCTGCTTTCACTGCATATGACAATATCATCTGCGAACATCATGGTCCAAGGGGATTCCAGTCTAACCTCATCTGTCAGCCTATCCATTACCACTGCAAATAGGAAGGGGCTCAGAGCTGATCCCTGATGCAGTCCCACCTCCACCTTAAATTCCTCTGTCACACCTAAGGCACACCTCACCATTGTTCTGCTGCCATCATACATGTCCTGTACTATTTTAACATACTTCTCTGCCACACCAGACTTACGCATGCAGTACCACAGTTCCTCTCTTGGTACTCTGTCATAGGCTTTCTCTAGGTCCACAAAGACGCAATGTAGCTCCTTCTGACCTTCTCTGTACTTTTCCACGAGCATCCTCAAGGCAAATAATGCATCTGTGGTACTCTTTCTAGGCATGAAACCATACTGTTGCTCGCAGATACTTACTTCTGTCCTGAGTCTAGCCTCCACTACTCTTTCCCATAACTTCATTGTGTGGCTCATCAACTTTATTCCTCTATAGTTCCCACAGCTCTGAACATCCCCTTTGTTCTTAAAAATGGGAACTAGAACACTTTTCCTCCATTCTTCAGGCATCTTTTCGCCCGCTAGTATTCTGTTGAATAAGTTGGTCAAAAACTCCACAGCCATCTCTCCAAATTGCTTCCATACCTCTACCGGTATGTCATCAGGACCAACTGCCTTCCCATTTTTCATCCTTTGTAATGCCTTTCTGACTTCCCCCTTAGTAATCATTTCCACTTCCTGGTCCTTCACTCTTGCCTCTTCAACTCTTCCTTCTCTCTCATTTTCTTCATTCAACAACTTCTCAAAGTATTCTTTCCATCTATTTAGTACACTACCGGCACCAGTCAACACATTTCCATCTCTATCCTTAATCACCCTGACCTGCTGCACATCCTTCCCATCTCTATCCCTCTGTCTGGCCAACCTGTAGAGATCCTTTTCTCCTTCTTTCGTGTCCAACCTGGTGTACATGTCTTCATATGCCTCTTGTTTAGCCTTTGCCACCTCTACCTTTGCCCTACGTCGCATCTCGATGTACTCCTTTCGCCTCTCCTCAGTCCTCTCAGTATCCCACTTCTTCTTCGCTAATCTCTTTCCTTGTATTACTCCCTGTATTTTGGGGTTCCACCACCAAGTCTCCTTCTCCCCTTTCCTACCAGATGACACACCAAGTACTCTCCTGCCTGTCTCTCTGATCACCTTGGCTGTCGTCGTCCAGTCTTCCGGGAGCTTCGGTTGTCCATCGAGAGCCTGTCTCACCTCTTTCCGGAAGGCCGCACAACATTCTTCCTTTCTCAGCTTCCACCACATGGTTCTCTGCTCTACCTTTGTCTTCTTAATCTTCCTACCCACCACCAGAGTCATCCTACACACTACCATCCTATGCTGTCGAGCTACACTCTCCCCTACCACTACTTTACAGTCAGTAACCTCCTTCAGATTACATCGTCTGCACAAAATATAATCTACCTGCGTGGTTCTACCTCCGCTCTTGTAGGTCACTATGTGTTCCTCCCTCTTCTGGAAATAAGTGTTCACTACAGCCATCTCCATCCTTTTTGCAAAGTCCACCACCATCTGCCCTTCAAAGTTCCTTTCCTGGATGCCGTACTTACCCATCACTTCTTCATCGCCCCTGTTTCCTTTACCAATATGTCCATTACAATCTGCACCAATCACAACTCTCTCGCTGTCTGGGATGCTCAGAACTACTTCATCTAGTTCCTTCCAGAATTTCTCTTTCAACTCTAGGTCACATCCTACCTGTGGTGCATAGCCGCTAACCACATTATACATAACACCCTCAATTTCAAATTTTAGTCTCATCACTCGATCTGATACTCTTTTCACCTCCAAGACATTCTTAGCCAGCTCTTCCTTTAAAATAACCCCTACTCCATTTCTCTTCCCATCTACTCCGTGGTAGAATAATTTAAACCCTGCTCCCAAACTTCTAGCCTTACTACCTTTCCACCTGCTCTCTTGGATGCACAGAATATCAACCTTTCTCCTAATCATCATGTCAACCAACTCCTGTGCTTTTCCTGTCATAGTCCCAACATTCAAAGTCCCTACACTCAGTTGTAGGCTCTGTGCATTCCTCTTTTTCTTCTGACGCTGGGTCCGGTTTCCTCCTCTTCTTTGTCTTCGACCCACAGTAGCTGAATTTCCACCGACGCCCTGCAGGTTAGCAGTGCCGGGGGCGGGCGTTGTTAACCCGGGCCACGACCGATCCGGTATGGGATTCTTTAGATGAACGCTCATATTTGTTTGGCACAGTTTTTACGCCGGATGCCCTTCCTGACGCAACCCTCTGCATTTATCCGGGCTTGGGACCGGCCTACAGATTGTACTGGTTTGTGCCCCCATAGGGCTGCATTTGATGCGGCCCACGCTAAAGAATAAAAAAGTGGAGATGTGGAGATGTGATTAGAACGAGTTGGAGATTGTGGACACATCCCACGTTCTCCTCACGAGCCAGAAGTTGTCTTCCTTCCTTGAGAATTTTACTTTAAATGTCCTAGGCTGCTTAAACCTGACATTAAATTGGTCCTTCGAGCCGGATCCCAAGATGCCTGAGGATTCCAGCAGGTGTGTTGAATACCAGAAAGACCCTGGGCACGGCAGACTCCTTCTGAGTCTAAAGACCCTTTCCGGGACTGGTGTGCAGCCCACTGGCTGGTATCCGATATTTGACGGGATCCAGAGACGGATGGAAGATAACAGGGTGAGTCCAATTTTAGTTTAAAAAGAGTGAAACCAGTTCAAATAGTAAATGACAGGGAGTCATTAAAGCGTGAAAGGAGACACGATCAAGCCTTGCCGATTCTAGTCAATGACAAGGTGACAGAGCCCTGTCGCGCACTTAAATTCTGTGTGTAAATAGCTTTTGACCCTAAAATTCCCTAACATCCCGAGGGTGGTGGAGCCCTGTCACGCACTTAAATTCTGTGTGTAAATAGCTTTTGCTCCTAAAATTCCCGAAACACCCTGAGGGCAGCGGAGCCCTGTCGCGCACTTAAATTCAGTGTGTAAATAGCTTTTGGTCTGAAAATTTACTAAACACCCGAGGGTGACAGAGCCCTGTCGCGCACTTAAATTCTGTGGGTAAATAGCTTTTGCTCCTAAAATTCCCTAAACACCCCAAGGGTGGCGGAGCGGTGTTACGCATTTATATTCCGTGTGTAAATAGTTTCACAATAAAGTCCATAAACACCCCTAATCCCGTGTGTGCAAGAGAAAATCGTGTGAAAGAGGTATAGCCTCAGTTGTAAACTTAACACGTCACTTCAGAAAATAAAGGCAACAATTCTCCACTTGAACGAGTTTTAGAACAAATCCACTTACAACTCCAGAACAAAGCCACTTAGAACTGCTTAGGAGTTGTTACCTGGTTCAAATTGACTAAAATGGGGAAAAATATTGTAAGAAAAACTTTAGGGACACACTCCAGTGTAAAAATTTGAATTATGTAAAAAAAAATAAAGACTGAGACAGACTGGACTTGGACAAAACTTTTAAGTGGAGTGTGCCGGCTGCACCTCAGGATATACAAAATAAGACGACGTTGCGTGCCTGACCCTGACACTTTAATTCCCTCAGATCAGATGCAAAATATTCACCGTAATAGAGATAAGTAATGCATTTTTCTCAAGCCCAGTGGGTAAAGAATGACAAATTTGTTTCGCATTTATATTTGGAGTCAAAATTTCAACTCCATGGTTTATTTAAATGATGTACCGATAGCTTCCCCTGATAAGGAAATGTGAAAGACAGTGGCTTTTTTTAAGCATCTGGCTGAGAACGGGCACAAAGCAAAAAGAAACTCAAAATTTGCCAATAACAGGTTAAACATTTTACAAATTCTAAACCCACAAAAAAATTAACAATTTCTCATTTTTGGGACTGACAAATTAATGCTGAATTTTGGGTACCAAATTAGCCAAATTAACAGCTCCATAACACAAAATGATGCAATAAAAAAAGACTTAAAAATGACATTGTTGAAATGAAATGATGCGAAAAAAGCATTTTGCAACATAAAGTAAGCATTCATGACAAGCCCGGTCTTGATTTTGCCAAATTGTGATATTATGACTTTCTAAGGTCACTTTGTGACTTCATAGAGATAAGTACATTAACTGTTTTGTTCCACCTTCTGCTAAACATTTGTATCCCAATAGAAATATGTACAACTCTTAATCCAGCAAATGTTGCCATTTCCGGTACATGGAAAACAACCGATATGGATACCTAGATGAAATACCTACCAAAAGTAGTTAGGTCCCGAAATGGGATGCTGTGGAGTGGTTGTAACCATCGTAACATTATTCCTGCTTTTGAGATATCTGTGGGGTGTTGTAATGTTGTCATGCCGTGCACGAAAAACTAATGATCCAATGCTGACTGATAGTGATAAATAGAATACACCTGTGTGTAATCAAGTCAAGTAAATGCATCTGGTCTGTGATAGTCTCAGGGTTATATATATATATATATATATATATATATATATATATATATAAAATAAGAAATTTAATATATGTATTTTTTTTTTAACGATTTGTGGAATATAGCTGCAAATAAGTATTTGAACACCTGAGAAAACTAATGTTAACATTTGGTACAGTAGCCTTTGTTTGCAATTACAGAGGTCAAACGTTTCCTGAAGTTGTTCACCGTTTGCACACACTGCAGGAGGGATTTTGGCCCAGTCCTCCACACAGATCTTCTCTAGATCAGACAGGTTTCTGGGGTGTCGCTGAGAAACACGGAGTTTCAGCTCCCTCCAAAGATTTTCTATTGAGTTTAGGTCTGCAGACTGGCTAGGCCACGCCAGAAATTTGATATGCTTCTCACCGAGCGACACCTTGGTTTTCCTGGCTGTGTGCTTTGGGTCATTGTCATGTTGAAAGTCCCAGCCACGACACATCTTCAATGCTCTGAGTGAGGGAAAGAGGTTATTCCTCAAAATAATAAAACATGGCCGCGGTTATCCTCTCCTTAATACAGTGCAGTCGTCCTGTCGCATGTCCAGATAAACACCCCCAAAGCATGATGCTACCACCACCATGCTTCACAGTAGGGATGGTGTTCTTGGGATGGAACTCATCATTCGTCTTCCTCCAAACACAGTTCGTGGAATTATGACCAAAAAGCTCCATTTTTTTCTCATATGACCACAAAACCTTGTCCCATGACTCCTCTGTATCATCCAAATTGTCATTGGCAAACTTACGATGGGCCTTGACATGTGCTGGTTTAAGCAAGGGAACCTTCCGTGCCATGCATGATTTCAAACCATGACGTCTTGGTGTATTACCAACAGTCAACTTGGAAACGGTACTCCCAGCTCTTTTCGGGTCATTGACCAAGTCCTGTCGTTTTGTCCTGGGCTGATTCATCATCTTTCTAAGGATCATTGAGACCCCACGAGGTGATATCTTGCATGGGGCTTCACTTCGATTGAGATTGACAGTCATGTTTAGCTTCTTCCATTTTCTAATGATTTCTCCAACAGTGGACCTTTTCACATCAAGCTGCTTGGCAATTTCTACGTAGCCCTTTCCAGCTGTGTGGAGTTGTACAGTTTTGTCTCTGGTGTCTTTGAACAGCTCTTTGGTCATAGCCATGTTACAAGTTTAGGTCTTACTGATTGTATGGGGTGGACAGTTGTCTTTATGCAACTAATGACCTCACACAGGTGCATCTGATTCTGGATAATACATGGAGTGGAGGTGGACTTTTGAAGGCGGACTAACAGGTCTTTGGGGGTCAGAATTCTAGCTGATAGACAGGTGTTCAAATACTTAGTTGCAGCTGTATCACACAAATAAATCGTTAAAAAAATCATACATTGTGATTTCTGGATTTTTCTTTTTAGATTATCTCTCTCACAGTGGACATGTACGTACAATGTATATATATATTTATATATATAAAATTTATTCATTCATATAATTCATTACACCATACTCAGATCTCAGTAAGACATTACTGCTCGTCTTCTGTCTCTGAAATAATTTTATACAAAAAATGTGGGAATGAGTAACTACTACTGTGGATCATTGATGCCAAAATCTCAAGGCAGACCCAAACAAAGGTTTTCTTTCAACTTTATTGTGCATCAGGTGCCCAAGATCTTAACCAAGATGATCATCAGCTCTCTTGTCAAGTCTCTGCTTCTCTAAATGCCAAGATTTGTGAAAGTGACAATCTTATCTCCCTCTTATCGTTCTTTCAACCTCACAGCTTTGTTTATAACTCTGTACCATTTTCTCGGTGTGAGACAGGTGTTCCTTTAGAGACATAATTTACTTTTCCAAAGCTCAAGATAATGTAGATATGTGCTCATGACAAAATGACAAAAAGATGAAAATGGAACAATATTCATAGCTGAGATAAGTTTATTATGGACATTTTTCCAATCATCAAAGAAGACTAAAACTTAACACATAAACATAAAAACAAATTCATACCAAGACCGACCGTACCGTTCCGACCTGTCAATCACTCTTACAATAATAGCAAATCAGATAGCCGCATTGTCTTAACCCCTGGTTTAAGACGCCCCTCTCGCCACGTTGCCCCACAAGCCATGGTGGTTGTCTGTAGCGTGTGCTTGTAAAAGTTAATGTTACGAAGAAAATGGTCCTCAGATCTGCTTGGGGAACGTGGAATTCTGATTAAAGGTATCCTGTTGGGCTACAAGGAGCCCGGTTTATTCATTTTCCAAAGCCCAAAACACAGTTGTGTCTACGATGGATTAAGGCTTGCGGAAGACCGCACGTACAACTCAATGTGAACAATATCAACAAGCACAGGGCTGTATGTTCGAAGATAAGTGAGGGAGAAGTATCCTCTCTGAGTTTGATTTAATTATTATCAGTGCTTTATACTTTGGAGGAGAAGAACTTTCACTTTGTTAGTGTATCACTGACCTGCTGAATAAAGTGTGTAATGTTTCATGCCGAAGTGATACTAAATGCACGATGTCATGCAAGAGCAATGCCTATTTGCCTATTTGGATCACATCAGACTTTTAAGACAGAGCACTGGGTTCGATTATGAGCCAAGTCAAATGAATACACCAACTCACTTATAAAGACGACAAAGATATTAGTTGTGATCTTTCCAAATAAAAAGTACTTACTCTGCTTTACATCCGCAGTACGATTCCACTATTTTATTATGTTGGATTTCAATGTGAAGTTTGTGAGGCGTGAAACTTTTTTGCATCGATCGCCAACATTTCGCTTTAACTCTGACATTGCGCCCTGCTCCGTCCAAAATCTTAATTCCGTGCGTGAAATAGTTGAGACCTCTCTGTAGAACTCTCTTGGACAAGTCTGACGCATTTGGAAAAAAACTTACCCCATTATTGTATGGAATACACGATAGAGAATCGACTTCAAACATGTTATGTTCAATCGCAATTTTGAAAGCTTGTGGGACATGGCCAAGGGGGCGCAGCATAAGGTCGCCATTGGAAAGGTCCGTTAATGCTGTATCAGAGAGTATACGATTTAGACTGTGTCAATTTGTTTCAATGTTTACAAATGAGGATTGGATTTACAACTAGCAAGCCCCCAAACAGATTTTAAAATCATCCATGTCTCGTAGGATATTTACAATACCAAGCAAGTCACAATTTTTGATATTATGAACCTTACAAGTTTTTCTAATCAATTGTTCCAATGAAGCACATTTACAGTTCACATCTTTATTTCTTATGTAAAATGTTCATTATACATTTATATACAATCATTTTACATATTTTGGGAAATTAGTGAATGACTTTGTTACCAAAGAAGTGTCTTTGTTTTACTTTAGTCAAAGCATTGTACCATATTCTCAATGGCAGCTGATGCTTATGCCATAGTCAAATCTATTGTTCTGAAACATATATGCATCCTTCTGGAAGAAGTCCTCCGGCACCATGTCGAAACTCTCTATCTCACCTTAAGAGTTTATTACCAATCTGATACTAAGAGGTATTCTCGGACGGATTTTTGAGATTTGCGTTATTCAAACAGAATGTTGCTCACTTAGTTTTAAATAAGTGTTGCTAAAACAACGTCACTGCAGACGTGACCAGTAGTGCGACATGTCTGTTTCATTTCCTGGAACTTGGACAGGAACTGAGACCCCTGGAGAAATCAGACCTAATGAAGAGGGGATAACATATCTGTGGTTAGAATAAAGTGCAAAGCAATAGAGTAAGGGTGATCAGGGTTTTTTTTTTTTTTTTTTTTTTTTTTTTTTTTTTTTTTTTTTTTAGGTGTGATCATGAAATAACCCACTAACCCCCAATAATCCATTTTCTGAGCCACTTATCCTCACGAGGGTTACGGGAGTGCTGGAGCCAATCCCAGCTGTCATTGGGCAGGAGGCGGGGTACACACTGAACTGGTTGGGAGCCAATCACAGGGCACACGGAGACAGACAACAGTCGCACTCACAATCACACTGAGGGACAATTTAGAGTCTCCATTGAATACATGTTTTTGCGATGTGGGAGGAAACCGGAGTGCCCGGAGAAAACCCGTGAACATGCAAACTCCACCCAGACGGGGCCGGATTTGAACCCCAGGCCACAGAACTGTGAGGGCAACGCTCTACAGCTGATTGATCATGCCGCCCATAATAATAATAACAGAGACTTACTAACACTTTCAGTTGTTGGCTTTCATCATTCCCATAAAATATCACAGCAAAAAAAAACAGAATAGTCTTAATGAATGACTGTGCAACGGTGGAAAATGTTAGTGCAGGGGTGCTCAATACGTCGATGGCAGTCTTGGTCGATTGCGGGACTGCGTGGCCAAAAAAAAAAAAAAAAAAAAGTCAGCCAATGGTCCCTCGAAACTGCGCGCGTGCGCAATTATGCACCGCGGATGCAGTCTTCATTGAAAGTATAACATAGTTATTCAGTTTGTGGCATTTTGCAATGTGATTCAGTGAGTGAGGGATGACTGGTTGTTACATGCAATGGCACAATTCACATACATACTGTAAAAAAAGGATAAGAAGCCACTAGTTTCTTTTAAGCAGCACACGGAACTTTCTCTTACAACGACCGCTGCTCCGCCACACTCTTTTCCTAGTATACATTACACTCGCCTGACACCCCCCCCCCCAAGGCATACACTCATAATTAGAAATGTTACAATACTTACGTAGCCTATCAATGTGTTTTATAATGGATAATATAATCATTGAAGAAAAAGTGGTTAAACTGGAGGTGATTTTCTCTTTTCCGGGTGGGAAAGGTCTGGTCTGAAGCAAAAGTAGAAGGTGCAGGATGAGATGGTGTGTAATTTTAAAATTCCACCTTGCCACAGCCTGATCCAGGATGAAAGCGGATAGGTCAACTATTTTGACTAACCTAAAGGATAATAAGGGCGCCACGGTAGCGCAGCTGTAAAGCGGTGGACTAACAGTTCTGAGGACCAGGGTTCAATTCTGGTTTGCATATTCTCTCTGGGCCTGCATTTTTCTGGTTTCCACCCAAACATCCAACATTAACTGGACACTCTAAATTTCCCCTAGGTGTGATTGTGAGTGTGACTGTTGTCTGTCTCCATGTACCCTGCGATTGACTTCCAACCAGTTCAGGGTGTTCCCTGCCTCCTGTCCATTGAGAGCTGGGATAGGCTCCAGCACTCCCCATGACCCTCGTTAGGATAAGTTGCTAAGAAAATGGATGGATGAATAAAGGATAACAATGTAATAAATAGCAGCTACTGTTGCCAGAGGAATGACTAGCATTATAAGGCAAAGACCACAGATAATAGAAGAAATGGAGAAGCTACTGGAAAATTACACAATCAAATCATGAATAACTTTGACACTTCCTCCTTCCCTCTTCAATCCCTCCAATGCGATCGTACCACCACCAAAAAGGTAAATGATAGACGTTTAAGTGTCTTTAAGTTGATGCATATTTTATTGTTTAAATCCAGACTGCACATCTTTTTACATAAATGGGAATTATCCATCCATGCATTTTCTTAGCCGCTTATCCTCACAAGGATCACGGGAGTGCTGGACACAAAGACAAACAACCACACTCACAATCTCACCTAGGGGCAATTTAAAGTGTCCAATTATTGTTTCTTGTTTTGGGATGTAGGAGGAACCTGGAGTGCCCGGAGAAAACCCACGCAGGCATGGGGAAAACTTGCAACACACAGGGAGGGGTGGGATTAAACCCGGGTGCTCAGAATTTAAGGCCAAAGCTTTCCAGCTGATCTACCGTGCCACCAAATGGGAATTAAAATTGGAATTTAATATTTGAAGGTTGGAAATGGACTAAACTCATTTATATTATTTCCCATGGGAAAGCATGTTTCAGAAGTTGAACAACTCGGACTTTGAACACTTGACAAGAACGAATTATGTTCAAATACTGAGGTTCCACTGAAAATTGTAAGAGGGGTATGAAAGTGTAGGCATCCATTTGTTGTTTAGCTCTTTATGTTTTTGAGTTATTTATTCATGTATTTTTATGCTGTCTAGTCGGTTCTCTATTTTCTAACCTGACTGCTACCAAGCAAGTATTTGTGACATATGCTACCTATATTGAATATTTGCTGTATTATACTGTGCTTGGTATTTTCAAATAGTGAAGCTGAATAGCAATTTAATAATGAAAACAAAATAAATTATCATTAAATAAGTATTAAAATGTGGCATGGTTGCGAAGCTTTAAACCGTTGGCATCACAGTTCTGAGGACCAGAGTTCAATCCCGGCCACGCCTGTGTGGAGTTTGCATGTTCTCCCCCTGCCTGTGTGGGTTTTCTCTGGGTACTCTGGTTTCCTCCCACATCCCCAAAACATGCATTAATTGGACACTCTAAATTGCCAGTAGGTGTGATTGTGAGTGTTAAATGTTGTCTGTCTCCATGTGCCCTGTGATTGACTGGCAACCAGTTTAGGGTGTACTCCTCCTGCCCGATGACAGCTGGAATTGGCTCCATCACTCCCACAACCCATTTAGGGATAAGTGGCTCAGAAAATGGATGGATGGTTGGATAAGTATTAAAATGAATTGCTGTTTGTCTATGATACCAGTCACTGATCTTTGTTAGGGAAGATTGAGGAGCAGTCTCAGCACTACACCTGTGGATGTGGCAGAGGAGGTCAACGACTGGTTGTTCATATGCTGTTGCATATGTGGAGGCGTGTAGGTCTCATATCTTCTTCCATTTACACCTGAACTGGTGGGCAGCATGCATGAGTAAGATGTCTGACTAGATGCCTGAAAGTAAAAATAAATAAAAGTCATGAAACAACATAATTTGGGAGTGAGGCCAATAAAACTGACAGTCACAAAGCCTTGAGACACCAAAGGCTTTTGCTTAACAACAAAAGATAAAACGTGGTTTTAGGGGTGAAATAAGTCCTTAAATTAGTCCCTTCGTCACACATAGTAGCAGGAAAATGCTTAGTATGTGAACCCTTTTGAATTTCTTATATTTTTGCATATATTGGCCATAAAATGTATTCTGATCTTAATCTAAATCACAAAAATAAACTAATACTACACAGACAATGTTTTCATCCTTTTGCTAGAAACATCTCAAAGCTTCAAAGGACAAAGGGAAAAGTAAATTGACCTGTAAGGCTACAAACTCTCCAATAGATTACAAGACCAGATGAAAACTGGAGGACAATAAGAGATAAAATAATTTAGGATAAAAAAAATAAGTCAGTAAATATGTAGTTAAATGTATATATAAATGTGTCGATAAATAATTGTGGAAAGGAATATTATGAAACTCAGTCAAGAGTTACAGTGAAGAAAATAAGTATTTGAGCACCCTGCTATACTTCAAGTTCTCCCACTGAGAAATCATGGAGGGGTCTGAGATTGTCATTGTAGGTGCCTGTCCACTGTGAGAGAGATAATCTAAAGAAAAATCCAGAAATCACAATGCATGATTTTTTTAAAGATTTGTGTGAAACAGCTGCAAATAAGTATTTAAACACCTGTCTTTCAGCTAGAATTCTGACCCACAAAGACCTGTTAGTCCGCCTTCAAAAGTCCACCTCCACTCCATGTATTATCCAGAATCAGATGCACCTGTGTGAGGTCATTAGTTGCATAAAGACAACTGTCCACCCCATACAATCAGTAAGACCTAAACTTGTAACAGCAATAATTCTGACCCTCAAAGACCTGTTAGTCTGCCTTTAAAAGTCCTGTCATTACCAGAACGCGAGGGTGGACCCAAATGCACAACTCGGTAGACAGGGAGGCAGTTAAAGGAAGATCTTCATTTGTTCCAAGGTCGTAAGTCGGAGAGTCAGTCAGAGTGAGCAGCAGTATCAAGAGCGTCAAGCTGGGACCACCGTTTCCAATGTGACTTGTTAATAATACACTAAGACGTCATAGTTTGAAATCATGCAAGGCACAGGAGGTTCCCCTGGTTCGACCAGCACATGTCAAGGCCAGTCTTAAGTTTGCCAAAGATCATTTGGATGATACAGAGGAGTCATGGAAGAAGTTACTGTGAAGCATAGGTGTGGTAGCATCATGCTTTCGGGGTGTTTTTCTTCACATGGGACAGGAAGACTGGACTGTATTGTGTATTTGGAGGAAAAGGAATGATGAATTCCATCCCAAGAACACCATCACACATGTGAGATTTTGGGGAACAGCTGCTTTACCTCAGTCAGAGCATTGAAGATGGGTTGTGGTCTTTAACATGACAATGACCCGAAGCACACAGCCAGGAAAACCAAGGAGTAGCTCTGTAAGAAGCATATCAAGGTTCTGGCGTGGCCTAGCAAGTCTCCAGACCTAAACCCAATCAAAAATCTTTGGAGGGAGCTGAAACTCAATGTTTCTCAGTGACAGCTCAGAAACCTGTCTGATCTACAGAAGATCTGTGTGGAGGAGTGGGCCAAAATCCCTCCTGGAGTGTGTGCAAACCTGCTGAACAACTACAGGAAATGTTTGACCTCTGTAATTGCAAACAAAAGCTACTGTACCAAATATTAACATTGGTTTTCTCAGGTGTTCAAATACTTATTTGCAGCTGTATCAGACAAATAAATCGTTAAAAACAATCATACATTGTGATTTCTGGATTTTTCTTTTTCGATTATCTCTCTCACAGTGGACATGCACCGACGATGAAAATTTCAGACCCCTCCATGTTTTCTAAGTGGGAGAATTTGCAATATAGCAGGGTGTTCAAAAACGTATTTTCTTCACTGTAATTGGTGTTTGTATTTCCTCTGTACATTTTCTAGATGAAGAATCATCTTTATTTCTTGTGAACACGTAGACATAAAATTTTTCCTCTGGATTTTACCCATCACAGTCGTGAAAGGAGAAAAAAAACACTGCATGACTGCTGGCATCCACTGGGTGTGTTTTATTACCCGGCGAACAGTTGGGGTTATCAGTGTCTTGCACTAGAGCATCAATGGTGACCATCAGTGTGTCAAAATAAATTGAGTAATTGAAATGTAAATATGAGTACTTTTGAATGCGGACTATTAGGTACAGTAATTGGGTTTTGAGAGATATCACCCCTCCTTGAGCCATCACCTTATCCTAGTGGAGGGGTTTGTGTGTCCCATTGATACAGGAGCTAAGTTGTGTAAGGCTTCACACCCCTGCTAGGATCACCCACGGCAAAAATATCCAGGGCAAAAGACCAGACAGCACACTCCATAAATCCCTACAACGAACACAAAAATTGGATCTAGTTTCCCCTTGCCTGGACTCAGGTCACCAGTGCTGCCCTATGGAGCTGCGCCTGGAGGTAAGGCCTGAAGGTGACCCCAGGTGGCCAGGCCTGCGTCCATGAGGCTCAACCGGGCACAGCTATGGGATGGGCCATCGGGGTCAGTTTAGATTTTTCAGGGAAGCTACCATGCATGTTTTTAGGGATGAAGGAGTCATCAGCGAAACACCACACAGATACAGGGAGAACATGGAAACTCCACACAAAGCGAGGCCAAATTTCAACATGAGTCCTCAGAACTGTGCTGCAGATGTGCAAAACAGTGAACCACAGTGTGAGCTGGGTAGTGGGTGAAGGCAGGGACTTTGGTGTTTCGATCCCCACCTACAGAAGCTGGCTTCAGCTATGTGGAATCTCTGTCCCTCTGGCAGGGACAGAGCCCGACCTGGTTTGTGAGGTCAAGAGGTTTCGACTAGACATAGTCGAGCTCGCCAAAACACAGCTTGGGCTCTGGTACTAGTCCTCTTGAGAGGGGTCGGAGTCTGGGTATACTTTTTGCCCCCGGATTTGGTGCCTGTATTTAGTGTTCACCCCGGTGGATGAGAGGGTAGCATTCCTCCAGCTGCAGATGGATATTGGGTACACTGAACTGTTGTTTGTGCCGATGCACCAAACAGCAGTTGCAGAGCACTCCCTCTGAGGACTCCATCATTCTCCGTGGGGACTTCATTGTTCCATTGGGCAACGACGATGAGATCCAGAAGATCGTAATTGGGAAGAATGCCCCCCCCCTCCTGGATCAGAACCCGAGCGATGTTCTGTTACTGAAGTTCTGTGCTGATCATTTGCCATAAAGAACAAGCATAAGGCTGTCTACATGTGCACATGGCACCAGGATATGCTAGGTCACTATTCGATGATTGACTTTGTGGTTAGGTTATCGGACTTGCAACCGCATGTCTTGGATACTCAGATGAAGAGAGGGGCAGAGCTGTCAACTGATCACCACATGGCTCCAATGGTGGGAGAAGATGGCGGTCCGACATGGCAGGCCCAAACATATTTTGAGGGTCTGCTGGGAATGTCTGGCAGAATCCCCTGTCATAAAAAAGTTTAAAATCCCACCTCTGAAAGAACTTTGCTCATGTTCCAGGGGTTGCAGGCGACACTAAGTCTGAGTGGACCATGTTCCACACTTCAAATACTGGTGCAGAAGACTGCGGCCGTAAGGTGGTCAGTGCCCGTCATGGCGGCAATCCCCGAACCCGGTGGTGGATACCAACATGAGGGATTACGTCTTGGTGAAGAAAGTCCAGTCAGGCATTTTTTGCCTGTGAGATTATCAAGGCAGCTGATGTGTAGCGGCTGGTCATCCAAAAGACAGCTTTTGTGGTCGCTGAAGCTAGAACTTGTGCAAATTTGAACGCCTTGTGCTTGACCACCTCAAAAGCGTCACTGGTCCCCAACTGGACCCACTGCAGTTTGCCTATCAAGCGACAGTGAATAAAATAACTCCTCCACACAGATCTTCTCTAAATCAGACAGGTTTCTGGGCTGTCGCTGAGAAGCATGGAGTCTCAGCACCCTCCAAATATTTTCTATTGGGTTTAGGTCTGGAGACTGGCTAGGCCACCCCAGAACCTTGATATGCTTCTTATGAAGCCACTCCATGGTTCTCCTGGCTGTGTGGTTCGGGTCATTGTCATGTTGTAAGACCCACCCACGGCCCATTTTCAATGCTCTGACTGAGGGAAAGAGGTTGTTCCCCAAAATCTCACAATACATGGGCGCGGTCATCCTCTCCATAATACAGTGCAGTCGTCCCGTCCCATGTGCAGAAAAACACCCCAAAGCATGATGCTACCACCGCCATGCTTCACAGTAGGGATGGTGTTCTTGGGATTGAACTCATCATTCGTCTTCCTCCAAACACGATGAGTGTAATTATGACCAAAAAGTTCAATTTTGGGTTCAACTGACCACAAACGGCTCTCCCATGACTCCTCTGTATCATCCAAATGGTCATTGGCAAACTTAAGATGGGCCTTGACATGTGCTGGTTTAAGCAGGGGCACCTTCCGTGCCATGCATGATTTCAAACCATGACGTCTTAGTGTATTAACAACAGTCACATTGGAAACGGTGGTCCCAGCTTTTTTCAGGTCATTGACCCAATCTTGTCGTGTAGTCCTGGGCTGATTCATCACCTTTCTAAGGATCATTGAGACCCCATGAGGTCCAACAGTGGAAGTTTTTTCACCAAGCCCTTTCTAGCTGTGTGGAGTTGTACAAATTTATCTCTGGTGTCTTTTGACAGCTCTTTGGTCTTGGCCATGTTACAAGTTTGAGTCTTCCTGATTGTCGAGGGTGGACAGGTGTCTTTATGCAGCTAACAACCTCACACAGGTGCATCTGATTCTGGATAATACATGGAGTGGACTTGGACTTTTAAAGGCAGACTAACAGGTCTTTGAGGGACAAAATTCTAGCTGATAGACAGGTGTTCAAATACTTATTTGCAGCTGTATCCCACAAATAAATTGTTAAAAAAAATCATACATTATGATTTGTGGATTTCTCTTTTTAAACTCTCTCTCACAGTGCACATGCACCTACGATGAAAATTTCAGACCCTTCCATGATTTCTAAGTGGGAGAACTGGCAATCTCGCAGGGTGTTCAAATACTTATTTTCTTCACTGTCACAGGTCTGCAGATGATGTTATCAACATGGGTCTGCCCTTCATCCTTGAACATCTTGACAGCGAGGGTACCTATGCAATGATCCTGTTGGTGGACTTTAGCTTTGCGTTTAACACAATCATCCCTGAACTCCTCTCTCCTAACTTCTCCAACTCAGCGTCTCACCTTCCATCTCTCAGTGGATCTACAACTTCCTGACGGGGCAAACCAGGGTTGTGTCCTCTCCCCTCTGCTCAACACGAACGACTGCACCTCGTGGCATCTGCCTGACAAACCTCTGAAGTTCGCAGATGACACCAGGGTCATAGGCCTCATCAAAAACAGAGATGAGTCTGTGTATGGACAGGTAGTAACAAGACTGGAGCTTTGGTGTGGTCAACATCTGAGACCATGGTCATTAGTCAGAAGAGGGTGGCGTGTCCTCTCTGGGTCGGGGATAAGATCCTACCCCACGTATCTTGGAGTTTTGTTCCCAAGTGAGGAAAGAATGGAGCGTGAGATTGACAGGTGCATTGGTGCAGCAATTTAAAAAAAAGTCCCTGTTTGTTTCTGACATACTTGGCAAATAAAGATTTTTCTGATTCTGAAGAACAAGCTCAGTCAAAAGGGGGAGCTCTTAAATTACCCGTCAATCGACATTCCTACCCTCACCTATAGTCACGAGCTGTGGGTCATAACCAAAAGAACAAGAACCCGGATACAAGCAGCTAAAATGAATTTCCTCCGCAGTGTGTCCGGGCTCTCCCTTAGAGTAAGGTCAGTTATTTGGGAGGGCCTCAGAGTAGAGCCGCTGCCCCTGCATACTGAGAGGAGCTAGATGTGGCTGCGGCATCTTATTCGAATACCACCCTAGTGAGGTGTTCCGGGAACATCCCACTGGAAAGAGATCCCGGGGATGACCCAGGACATGCTTGAGAGACTTTGTCTCTCAGCTGGCCTAAGAACACCTCAGGATCCCCCCGTAAGAGCTGGAGGAAGTGACTGGAGAAATGGAAGTCTGGGCATTCTTTCTTAAGCTACTGCTCTGCTCCTCAACCTCAGATAAGTGGTGGAAGATGGATAAATGGCTCAATAGATCGTGAAAATGCTGTACAATATCAAAGTTCATGTGATAAAATAATCTTACTTGCATAGGCAAGGTGGCAGCCAAACTGAAGTGTGGCATGGACGAAAGGCTGTAGCTGCAGGACAGAACTGAGTCAGATCTCCCCAACATAGATCCTGATGTGAAGGACACTAAAATACCAGAGGATAGAAAGGGGCTCAGTAGAATTCTGGACAACGTTGTACCAAAACTAATTACACAAGAAACCTGCACAAATAAAGTCTATATCTTTTGTGCCCTGCAAAATAACTTGCCAAGTGGACAGTGGTTAAGTTAGTTGCTACAGGCTCAAATCCAACTTCAATAAGGAAAAAGCATAGATATTCTCCAGAATTTTTTTATTTCATGGGTAACTTTCTTTTTTTCAGTGATTCCGTTCAAAAGTTAAACTTTGATAGATTATAGATGCAGGGCTCACAATTTAAACAACATCAAGTGTTTGTTCGTTTGAAGACCACAATTTGGGTTCCACGCTAAAAAAAACCCAACAAAATCAGGAATTCAAAAATTTAGAATATTTGAGTAGACTAATACTCATACTTTGGAAATAATTTACTTCTCAGTTTCTCAGCGGCTATAAGTATACCCACACCTGCTCGGTGCCTCACACCATGGGCAACCCCAGTGTGGAAGAACGTACAACCCCTCATAAGAAAACTGGTAGCAGGGCCCAGACTCAGTGTGGAGGTGAGCTCGACTACATCTAGTTGGAACTTCTTTCCTCGACCTGTTCCAAAAGCCAACTTCTGTAGGGGATTGGATCGCCAAGGTCTCTGCCCTCGGCCACAGCCAGGCTCACACTGCACCCGACCACCATGGCCCCTCCCACAAGTGGTGGGGCCAAAGGAAGAGGAACCTACGTTACCCTTTCTGGCTGTGCCTTGGCGGGCCCCATGCGTTCAAGCCTGGCCAACAGGCCTGCATCTTTGAGCCCCACCTCCAGGCCTGGCTCCAGAGGAGGGCCTGGGGAACCCGTGTCTGGGCAAGGGAAACTTACATTCAATGAGATGTCTTCTTCTTCTTTTTCTTTCGGCTTGTCCTGTTAGGGGTCGCCACAGCGTGTCATCTTTTTCCATCCAAGCCTATCTCGTGCATCGTCCTCTAACACCCACTGTCGTCATGTCCTCCCTCATAAGATCCATCAACCTTTTCTTTGGTCTTCCTCTCGCTCTTTTGCCTGCCAGCTCCATCCTCAGCACCCTTCTACCAATATACTCACTCTCTCGCCTCTGAACATGTCCAAACCATCGAAGTCTGCTCTCTCTAATCTTGTCTCCAAAATATCCAACTTTGGCTGTCCCTCTAATGAGCTCATTTCTCATCTTATCCAACCTGTTCACACCAAGCGAGAACCTCAGCATCTTCATTTCTGCTACCTGAAGTCCTGCTTCCTGTTGTTTCTTCAGAGCCACAGTCTCTAATTCGTACATCATGGCCGGCCTCACTGCTGTTTTATAAGGTTTGCCCCACCAGAGTCCTCCTACACACCAACATCCTATGCTGTCGAGCTACACTCTCCCCCACCACAACCTGACAGTCGGTAACCTTCTTCAGAATACAGTCTGCATAAAGTATAACCCACCTGCGTGCTTCTTCCTCTGCTCTTGTAGGTCACTCTATGTTCCTGCCCCTTCTGGAAATAAGTGTTCACCACTGCCAATTCCACCCTTTTTGCGAAGTCCACCACCATCTGCCCCTCAGAGTTCCTTTGCTGAATGCCGTACTTACCCATCGGTTCTTCATCGCCCCTGTTTCCTTCGCCATGTCCATTGAAATCTGCACCAATCACAAACCTCTTTCTCTCTAGGATGCTCAGGACTACTTCTTCTAGTTCCTTCCAGAATTTCTCGATCAAGTCGAAGTCACATCCTACCTGTGGGGCACAGCCGCTAATCACATTATGCACAATACCCTCAATTTCAAATTTCAGCCTTATCACACGATCTGATACTCTTTTCACCTCCAAGACGTTCTTAGCCAGCTCTTCTTTTAAAATAACCCCAACTCCATTTCTCTTCCCATCTACTCCATGATAAAATAATTTAAACACTGCACCTCAACCTCTAGCCTTACTCCCTTTCCACTTTCTCTCTTGAATGCACATTATATCAATCTTTCTCCTGAACATCATGTCAACTAACTCCTGAGCTTTTCCTGTCATAGTCCCAATATTCGAAGTCCCTATACACATCTGTATGGTCTGTGCATTCCTCTTCTTCTTCTGCCGACTAAGTCAATTTCCTTCTCTTTTTTTGTCTTCGACCTACATTATCAGAATTTCTACCTACACCTTGTAGATTAACATTTCTGGGTGCGGGTGTAGGAAGCCCGCGCCACGACTTAAGTGTTGTGGCATTTGTATGATGAACGCTCACATATGTTTGGCACAGTTTTACGCCGGATGCCCTTCCTGACACAACCCTCTGCATTTATCTGGGCTCGGGACTGGCTGACAATAATGTGCTGTCCAACGGGGTGCAGATAATTAAAAAGAAGAAGCAATGAAATAAAGTCAGCACAAAAGATACACTATTTACATACTACCTAATCTATGTTAAAGTTAAGGTCAAATGAAAGCAATCACAATAAATATACTCAGCACATAAGGAACACAAATCACATACTACCTGTGTTAAAAATATAAAGGATATGATGATTTAAATTAACACGTGGATAGAGGGCATTCAAACCACAAGTAGTTCAAGGTTGATTCGACGATTAATGTTCTATCCTTGTTGTATATTCTACGTAGGTATTATTGTAAGCGCGCTTGGCTAACTTGGGCCGAGGCACTTCAACTCGATCGATACGGCACCAATTTGGGTACTAAGATAAGACTTGTTCTATTTCCTACGTCCTTACGGCCCTCGTCGTACAAGTTATGAAGTTACTCACGTTCGATGTTTCTTCAGCAGCCACGAATTGATCACAAACGCGTCTCGTTGTTAGCAAGCTAAGCTAAGGAATACTAGGCCGATAAGCAAGTTTAAGTTGGCATTTCCATTCGCCCAACTTCTTATTGGTACTCACTATCCTCGTTGTATACGATACGTAGGTTTTGCAGGACGTGTAGATACTAGCGTTTGATGTTTTCCTCCTCAGTAAATATTGGAAAACAGATGCTTTTGTTGTTAGTGGTCTCAGCTAGGCTAACTTGGGCCGAGCAACTTCGACGCGAACGATATGACTCCAATTTGGGTACTAAGGTTGCACAGCAACCTTACATTACATGAGAAGCCTCACCTCATCTAAGCAATTAAATATTTGTGTGTTCCAATTACTTTTGATGATAGCATAAAACGGCAGATCAATGCAAAGTGAAGCTGCCAACGGCAGACTTACTTTTCGGGAAAAACAGGCAAATTAAGTCTGCAGTATCAACATGCATGCTGGAATGGACTCAGTATTAATTTATGGATGAACAAAAGTACAAACCAAATAATGTGGAAAAAAAACAAAACATCATGACAAAATAAAAACACTTTAAAAGCAAATTTGTTAAGACAGCTAATCAAGCACCTGTAAGAAGCTCATGATAAAGGACAACAGGCAGAGGAAGACAATCATTTTCAGGTTGAATGTCAAGGGATCAAATGGTTAAACAAAATCCATTTTATGAGCCACTTATCCTCATGAGGGCCACAGGAGTGCTGGAGCCAATCCCATCTGTCATCGTGCAGGAGGCAGTGTACACCCTGAACTGGTTGCCAGCCAAATTTAGAGTGTCCAATTAATGCATGTTTTGGGGTAGTGGGAGGAACCCGGAGTGTCCATTAAAAAATAAAAAATAAACACGCAAACTCCACGCAGGCAGAGCTGGAATTGAACACGGTCCTCAGAACTGTGATGCCAACACTCTACAGCTGCACCACCATGCCGCCAAGTAAACAAAACAAGGAAGCTAAATATTGTCTTTTGCCGTACCTGGTGTAGTAGGTTGTGGTAAAGATTGGTAGACACTTGTGTTAAAACTGCCGCTGATGGGAACATGGTTGGATGAGTTGGACACCTGATGGCGTTGATTTCTCAACTTTTCTTCTCTTCTCCACTTTGCTCTTCTGTTGGAAAACCAAACCTATAAACAGGGTTAAAAACAAAGAAAGCCATGCTTAGTCCAACGTCAATAGAACTTCTAGCCATCCATGATCTGAGCTGCTTATCCTCACAAGGCTCATGGGAGTGCTGGAGCTATCCCAGCTAACTTCAGGCAGGAGGCAGGGTACACCCAGAACTGTCTATCAATAGAATTTCTCCAAGTAAATTGTCCAAATAAAATGTAACTCTTGAGTATGAATGGATTATAATGTTTTTACTGTAAAACCTCAGATAGTTTTTTTCCGGTTTAAATTAATTAATTAGATGATTTAAATTTCCCCAATACTTGCACAAAAAGCAAGTGAAAATGACATTAAAATCAATGTTTTCCTTCTCTTTTGAAGAGTTTCTTTACTGTTTGTATTCTTTTTTTCAGTTCTTCAGATGAACTATCAAATTTCATAGAAACAGTTTTTTTCTTTTCAGGTAATGTTAGACAAAATATATATTTTGTCAAAATATGTATGTAAACATCCAAAAATGATCACCAGCTAATCGAACGGGGGATCAATTCCCACAATCACACAGAAATAGACTCGTTCTTCCTCTGGCAATGCATGACCTATTTCCAAAAGAATATTGGAATAGGTGTTGTAAAAAAAAATCTAATTTACTCTAACTTAAACAAGTAACAACCACAACTGTTTTTTACATAATTTCTGCCACACACGTCACAGAGAAAACAATACTGTCTGTTTAAATAACACAAGTTCACATACACACATATTTGCAAACGTACAATTTAAATGCACTCACCTGCATGCATGTTAACCAAAACGCATACCTGTATCCGTGCCTCGGGTAGGTCTATTTTGTTGGCAAGACGTTCTCGGGCAAACACATCAGGATAGTGCGTTCTCTCAAATTCTACAACAAAAACATCATCATTATTCCTTGTGAGTTAGGATATTGACTATTTTAATAGTAGTGTTTAAAAATGTATGAGAACCACATCCAGGATCAGGTTGAGTGCCAGAGCTGTGCTGAAAAAGCAGAAATGAAAACTACAGAAATTGTGATTTAAGTTTCTACATTCTCCACCCATACATCCAGCCATCCATCAATTTTCTTCAATTTTTCTAAAGTTCAGTTGGTGCCAGTAGCTTAAAAACAGAAAAAGCAGAAAACCCCAGACTTCTCTCTCCCCAGCTCTTTTGGGGGAATTCCCAGGCCAGATAGGAAAAATCTCTACAGCAGATTCAATGTCATCTCTGGGGTCTCCTCCCAATAGAACATGCCTAGAACACCTCACAAGGGAGAGGTCCAGGGGTGGCATCCTAACCAGATGCAAGATGACGGTGAGCACTATTGTTCTCTTAGCTCTCATGTTTTGTGCTTTTTGTGAAAAAATATTTTGGTGTTTTTTGTAGATTTTTGTAAAGCCAAATTCACCTCCTGTAATTTCTTGTATTTTAAGGAACTAGATGAAGTAGTTCTGAGATTCCCAGACACAGAGAGAGTTATGATTGGTGCAGATTGTAATGGACATTTTGGTGAATGAAAGAGTGGCAATGAAGAAGTGATGGGTAAGTAAGACATACAGAAAAGGGAGTTTGAGGGACAGATGGTGATGGACGTTGCAAAAAGGATGGAATTGGCAGTAATTAATGCTTTTTTCCAGAAGACGCAGGAACATTGGGTGACCAACAAGAGTGTTAGTAGAGGCACGCAGATGGATTACATTTTGTGCAGATGATGTAATCTGAAGGTTACTGACTGTAAGGTAGGTATAGGGGAGAGTGTTAAGTGATAAGATGGTGATATGTAGGATGACTCTGGTGGTGGGGAGGAAGATTAAGAAGACAAAGGTAGAGCAGAGAATCATGTAGTGGAGGCTGAGAAAGGAAGAATCTTGTGCGGCCTTTTGGAAAAAGGTGAGACAAGCTCTTGATGTTTTACAGGAGGAGCTCCCAGAAGACTGGACTACTACAGCCACGGTCATCAGAGAGACAGGCAGGAGAGTACTTGATGTGTCTTCTGGTAGGAAAGGGAGAAGGAGACTTGATAGTGGAACACTAAAATACAGGAAGTCATACAAGGAAAAAGGATAGCAAAGAAGTGGGGCACTGAGAGGACTGAGAAGTGTAAGGAATACATTGAAATGCAACGTAGAGCAAAGGTAGAAGTAGCGAAGGCCAAACAACAGGTATATGACAACATGTGCACCAGGTTGGACACGAAAGAAGGAGAAAAAGATCACTACAGAGAGATAGAGATTGGAAGGATATGCACCAGGTAAAAATTAATTCAGGATAGAGATGAAAATGTGTCCACTGGCGCCAGTAGAAGAGACAAGTGTGAAGGACCAGGAAGTGGCAATGATTATCAAGGGGGGCATTCGAAAGGCACTACAAAGGATGAAAAATGGAAAGGCAGTTGGTCCTGATGACATACCAATGGAGGTATGGAAGCGATTTGGAGAGGTGGCTGTGGAGTTTTTGACCACCTTATTAAACTGAAAACTAGCGGGCAAGAAGATGCCTGAAGAATGGAGGAAATGTGCGCTAGTTCCCATTTTTTAAGAACAAAAGCAACTTGCGGAGCTGTGGAAGCGATAGACAAATACAGTTGATGAGCCACACAATGAAGTTATGTGAAAGAGAAGTGGAGGTGAGACTCAGGACGGAAGTATGTATCTGCGAGCAACGAGGGGAGGATTGCTACAAAAAGCCCATGACAGAGTACAAAGAGAGGAACTGTGGTACTGCCTGCATAAGTCTGTTGTGGCGGAGAAATATGTTAGAATAGTACAGGACATGTATAAAGGCAGCAGAACAATAGTGAGGTGTGCCCTTGTTGTAACAGAATAATTTTAGGTGGAGGTAGGTCTGCATCAGTGATCAGATCTGTTTGCAGTGGTCATGGATAGACAGACAGTTGAGGTTAGACTGGAATCCACTTGGAGTATGATGTTCGCAGATGACATTGTGATCTGCAGTGAAGGAAGGGAGAAGGTGGAGGAATAATTCAGAAAGTTGGAGGTATCCACTGGAAAGGAGAGAAATGATTATCTGAAGTAAAACAGAATATACAGTCTGTGCATGAATGAGAGTGATGGGGATGGGGGGTGAGGCCCAGGGAGAAGAAATAACAAGATGACTTCTAATACTTGGGGTCAACAATCCAGAGCAATGCGAGTGTGGTAAGGAAGTGAAGAAAGGGGTCCAAGCAGGTTGGAACAGCTGGCGGAAGGTGTCTGGTGGGTTATGTGAAAGAATAGTCTCTGATTGGATGAAGGGCAAAGTTTATAAAACAGTGGTGAGTCCAGCCATGATGTTCGGATTAAAGACGGTGGCACTGAAGAGACAACAGTAAACTGAGCTGGAGGTGGCCGAAATGAAGATGTGGATCTTCTCTAGGAATGAGCAGATTGGATAGGGTTAGAAATGAGCTCATGAGAGGGACCGCCAAAGTTGGATGTTTTGGATACAAGGTTCGAGAGAGCAGACTTTGATGGTTTGGACCTGTCCAGAAGCAGGAGAGTGAGTATATTGGTAGAAGGGTGCTGAGGATGGAGCTGCCAGGCAACAGAGCAAGAGGAAGACCAAAGAAAAGGTTGTGATTGATGTTTTGATGGAAAATATGAGGGCAGTTGGTGTTACAGAGAGAGAGCACTGCGGGCCTTTGCTTCAAAGCGCTGACAATAATGAGAAAAAAAGGGAACCAAGACTCTTGGGATTCATAAAAAGTTTCGTTACAAAAGCCATGGATGACACAGAGGATGACATGCTGTGGAAAAAGATGGGATTACTGTTCATGATGCAATGCAGGAGGCATCGGAACTGGACCAACTCATTAATGAGTTTGACAACGATGTCCCAAAGGTAGCTAGTATGGATCCTTTTCATATTGGAGATGAGTCAGATGCTTGTTTTGAAGGCTTGGCTAAGGATGTCTAATGTAATGAATAAACAGCACTATGCACAAACGTTTTGTGCACAAATATTTGATGCAAAAAATGTTTCTGCACAAAGTTCAAGTTAAACAGTTTATTTTTTTAAGATTGTAGTCCGTATTTTTAACAGTACTAATAAAATATTATGCCACCATTGAGCATTTATGTAGTCCGTATTTTTAACAGTACTAATAAAATATTATGCCACCATTGAGCATTTATTTTAGTTGGTTGAGGGTTTATTTTCTGACAATAACAGGAACCAGGACAAGCGTGTCGTGTGGCATGTCCCGAGATATATGTAATACTACTACATCAGTACATGCACAAAGATTATTATAAATGATTGCTGTCAAGACATATTTGGAAAAACAATACAAGTACAAACAATAAAATTACAAATCTAGCAAAGTAGAAATAGAGATAATTTCCCAATATTTTGAGCATATAGATAGCAGCAAATTGGTGCCACACATTGTACATTGGGACAATGTGCGCCACCAATTTCATCCATCCAATTTCATACGATGAAAATTTCACAGCCCTCCATGATTTCTAAGTGGGAGAACTTGCAATATAGCAGGGTGTTTAAATACTCATTTTCTTCACTGTAAGTCGGGACAGGTCACAGGACACGCTTGTCCCGGTTCCTGTAATTGTCAGAACAGAATCCCTCAACCAAAATTTAAAATTAAATGTTCAATGATGGCATAACATTTTATTAATACTGTTGATAACACATATTACAGTCAAAAATAAAGAAACTATTTAACACTGTTTAACATTTTTTTGCATTAAATATTTGTGCATAAAAACATTTGCGCATAGTGCAGTTTATCCTCAACATTACACATCCTTGGTCAAGACTTCAAAAGAAGTACCTGACTCATCTCCATCCATCCACCCATACCTCCATCCATTTTCTTAGCCACTCCTCACAAGGGTCGCGGGAGTGCTGGAGCCTATCCCAACTGTCATCGGGCAGGAAGCGGGGTACACCCTGAACTGGTGTCCAGCCAATCGCAGGGCACACATAGATAAACAGCCGCATTCACAATCACACCTAGGAGCAATTTAGACTGTCCAATTAATGTTGCATGTTTATGGGATGTGGGAAGAAAGTGCCGGGAGAAAACCCAGGCAGGCATGGGGAGAACATACAAACTCCACACAGGCGGGGGCGGGACAGAACCAGGGTCCTCAGAACTGTGGCTTTTTCCATCTGCGCCACTTTGGCGACCTGACTTATCTCCAGTCTGAAAAATATCCATCGTAACTACCTTTGGTGCATCACTGTCGAACTCACCATTGATGACTTGGTCCACTTCTGGTGCCTTGTGCATTGCATCATCCCATCTTGCTCCCACAGCATGTCATCCTCTGTGCCATCCATGGCATTTGTGAGGAAATATGTTTTGAATCTCAAGAGTATTGGTTCAGCAGCCCAGCCTTTCGCCCTCCATTCGGCTACAATCTGTAGCAGCTTTCCTATGACGTCTAGTGGCTCCCAAAACAACGAGATCTCAAACTACGTAGAAACAAATGAAATTGACACATTTTTAAAAAAGCCAGCATTTCAATTGTGTGTGCGCTCCTTTTTTTTTTTAAATGTACTCATTAAGCTGGCACTACATAGATTTCGGATAATGATAATGACCTGAAGCCATTGAGCTCTCGTTGTTTGTGATGGCCGCGCAGCTTCCGGGTTCCTCGCGTCAGTGATGACACATTTCTTTTAAAATCGGCTGCTTTATTAGTCGATGGAGTCAACATTTTTTGTCTTAGTTTAAGTCAAAACAAATCTTGGGCAGTCGTTGTTGATGTTTGGTGCAGTACCAACAAACTTGGTATGCGAACGATCGTAAAATACAAAGTTCCCCTGAGGAGGTCATAGAGTTCATGTTGGGGGCGCACATTACCATAATATATATAAATGTGTAAGGCTAGAAGTTTAGGAGCAGGGTTTAAATTATTTTACCATGGAGTAGATGGGAAGAGAAATGGACTAGGGCTTATTTTAATGTAAGAGCTAGCTAAGAATGTCTTGGTGGTGAAAGAGTATCAGATCGAGCAATGAGGCAGAAATTTGAAATTGAGGTTATGTATAATGTGATTAGTGGCTATGCCCCACAGGTAGGATGTGACCTGGAGTTGAAAGAGAAATTCTGGAAGGAAAGATGAAGTAGTTCTGAGCATCCCAGACAGCGAGAGAGTTGTGATTGGTGCAGATTGTAATGGACATATTGGTAAAGGAAACAGGGGTGATGAAGAAGTGATGGGTAAGTATGGCATCCAGGAAAAGAAATTTGAGGGACAGATGGTGGTGGACTTTGCAAAAGGATGGAGATGACTGTAGTGAACACTTATTTCCAGAAGAGGGAGGAACATACAATGACCTACAAGAGCGGAGGTAGAAGCACGCAGGTGGGTTATATTTTGTGCAGACGATGTAATCTGAAGGAGAT
This sequence comes from Syngnathoides biaculeatus, assembly GCF_019802595.1. Taxonomy (NCBI): domain Eukaryota; kingdom Metazoa; phylum Chordata; class Actinopteri; order Syngnathiformes; family Syngnathidae; genus Syngnathoides; species Syngnathoides biaculeatus. Next base: position 4,695,284 of record NC_084645.1, on the reverse strand, counting down.
TACTGACTGTAAAGTAGTGGTAGGGGGGAGTGTAGCTCGACAGCAGAGGATGGTGGTGTGTAGGATGACTCTGGTGGTGGGTAGGAAAATTAAGAAGACAAAGGTAGAGCAGAGAACCATGTGGTGGAAGCTGAGAAAGGAAGAATGTTGTGCGGCCTTTCGGAAAGAGGTGAGACGGGCTCTCGATGGACAGCAGAAGCTCCTGGAAGACTGGACTACGACAGCCAAGGTAATCAGATAGAAAGGCAGGAGAGTACTTGGTGTGTCTTTAGGTAGAAAAGGGGAGAAGGAGACTTTGTGGTGGAACCCCAAAATACATTGAGTCATACAAGGAAAGAGATTAGTGAAGAAGAAGTGGGACACTGAGAGGACTGAGGAGAGTCGAAAGGAGTACATTGAGATGCGACGTAGGGCAAAGGTAGAGGTGGCAAAGGCTAAACAAGAGGCATATGAAGACATGTTCACCAGGTTGGACATGAAAGAAGGAGAAAATGATCTCTACAGGTTGGCCAGACAGAGGGATAGAGATGGGAAGGATGTGCAGCAGGTAAGGGTGATTAAGGATCGAGATGGAAATGTGTTGACTGGTGCCAGTAGTGTGCGAAATAGATGGAAAGAATACTTTGAGAAGTTGATGAATGAAGAAAATGATAGAGAAGGAAGAGTTAAAGAGGCAAGTGTGAAGGACCAGGAAGTGGCAATGATTACTAAGGGGGAAGTCTTTCTGACTCGACAAAGGATGAAAAATGGAAAGGCTGTTGGTACTGATGACATACTGGTAGAGGTATGGAAGCAATTTGGAGAGATGGCTGTGGAGTTTTTGACCAACTTATTCAACAGAATACTAGCGGGCGAAAAGATGCCTGAAGAATGGAGGAAAAGTGTTCTAGTTCCCATTTTTAAGAACAAAGGGGATGTTCAGAGCTGTGGGAATTATAGAGGAATAAAGTTGATGAGCCAAACAATGAAGTTATGGGAAAGAGTAGTGGAGGCTTGACTCAGGACAGAAGTATGTATCTGCGAGCAACAGTATGATTTCATGCCGAGAAAGAGTACCACAGATGCATTATTTGCCTTGAGGACGCTTGAGGAAAAGTAAAGAGAAGGTCAGAAGGAGCTACATTGTGTCTTTGTGGATCTAGAGAAAGCCTATGACAGAGTACCAAGAGAGGAACTGTGGTACTGCATGCGTAAGTCTGGTGTGGCAGAGAAGTATGTTAAAATAGTACAGGACATGTACAGGGTTCGCACGCGGCCCTAAAAGTCCCTAAAAACCCCAAAATTTTCAAAGGTGCATTTAAGGGCTCCTAAAACTCCTTAAAATCCGTGAAAACCGGTCAAGCCCCTAAAAAAGCCTTACATTAAAAAAAAAAATCAAAGGGAGGACCTCTACCGCCAAAATTCTCACTAAAAAATAAATTAATCTTTTATTTAAAAAAAAAAGTAACGATCCGTCTGGCGTCCAAATCAGCCGGAAATTGTCAACGGAAGTCACCGTGTTGACAACTAGTCGCCATCTTGTCGATGTTCCATTGTTTGTTTCCGTGAGTAGGCATTTCACTTCGTCTTCGTTACGACTAGCGTAGTTCTTTCATCGATCCAACTTTTATCACGGGGAAGTGCATTTTTCAAGAAGCTTGGGTTGAAAGTAAGGAGTTTGGGAGCTGGGTTCATTGAGATCCAAAAGATTGGCACATGTTTTACTGTCATCTGTGAAAGCAGAGTTACCAGCTTGAAAAGATGGGCATCAAAGCGCTGGAGTCGCACCGGAAAAACAGGAGACACGCTGATTTGGCGAAGACTTTCTCATCTTCCGTTGGTATGAATCTTTTTCTAAAATATCAAGATAGTGAAGCATCAACTTCAGGCAGTGGTACTAGCAGTGCATGCGCACTAGGGATTGCAAAAAAACGCGTACTTTCATAGCCGGTTTTAACTGAACACCTGTAGCAAAAAAACGATTAACCGGTTTTAAAACCGGTACCATCGGGGTGTTTACATAATTCACCCGCGGGACTCGAGTTGGGGTGCGGAACTTTTTTTGTTGTTGCTCTTCTGGAGTGACGAGTGCACAGATTTCCCCCCGTTATGCGAGTAGTGTTTTGATGTCTGCCAATAAAACAAGTTTTGTTCCTGTGTGACACTCTGCCTCCGACTCCTTTTCTCCGGCGCTTCACCATCGATCGTTAATTTACTCCGCGGTAATGTGGAAGTTTGTTTACAATATTGACAAACAAGCTTGTTGAATGTGGCTTTCAACAACGCACTCGTGTAAGGTAAATTTTTGTGGGGTTTTTTTTGTAAAAATGTTTTAATGTTGACATTCTTCTTTTGGACTTTCAGAAAGGGCATTAAAGTATACCGAGCATTTCTTCGATGCCATGTTTGATGTTTCTTTGATTTAACTGAATGTTCTTTTGAGTCCAACTTTACTCTCACTGTGAAACTTGAAAAAAGTGGAAATGATGTTGAAAAAATAGCGCAATGTGGAGTACCGGAACTGGAAGAAATTATCTGAAATTTTAACCGATTTCGAAAGCCCGATTACGATTTCGGTTAAAAAAAAATGAAAATCAGTTATAACCGGTTATTTGTAATTGGTTGCGATCCCTAATCCACACCTACAGTTGTCCAGCCAAAATTAAAAACTACCACTGTGGGGAAAGGAAGACTTCGTACCTGGCTACTTTTGGCATCGCTGCCCACTTTTCATTTCTACTGCCTCAAAGCCAAAAAAGCCAGAATAGAGACTGACATATCTACGTTTATTGAGAAGGGTGACAGGCTGTGTGAGGAGGCAGAAGACAAGAGGAATGTGTGGTTTATCACCGAGGCCAATGCACTCAGAGGCAGAGCAAAGGACAAGAGAGCCACTTTGGCACCTCTGCAGCAACAAATAGAGGAGGCACTGGGTAGGCTCAAGGAGCTAGAGTCGGGGTGCTGAAACAGACATCAGTAGAAGACATTTGTGTATATCGTTGCAATTGTAGCTAGAATCTGTTTTTCTTTATACTGTTATGTGAAGACGTTGACAATGGTCATATCAATGAGAACTACCACAAGGGGCGACAGGTGATCACTGTCACAGGTACTGAGATACTGGAACATTTGATGAACCAAGAACGGTTGATGGCACCATTGGGTGAGTCTTTTTACCTTACTCTTGATTTCCCACGATGGTCCTAAATTTTTTCCGTGTCAGCCCTAAATTTTTCGTGTCAGCCCCTAAGAATGCCCCTAAAAAGCCCTTAAATTTTTTTGGTCAGACTGAGTATGAACCCTGAATTATGATGGCAGCAGAACAATGTTGAGATGTGGCTTTGGTGTGACAGAAGAATTTAAGGTGGAGGTGGGACTGCATCAGGGATCAGCTCTGAGCCTCTTCCTGTTTGCAGTAGTCATGGATAGGCTGACAGATGAGGTTAGACTGGAATCCCCTTGGACCATGATGTTCGCAGATGATATTGTGATATGCCCCAAAAGCAGGGAGCATGCAGAGGAGCAATTAGAAAGATGGAGACATGCACTGGAAAGGAGAGGAATGAAGATTAGCCAAAGTAATGAATGAGAAAGGTGGAGGGGGAAGAGTGAGGCTACAGGGAGAGGAGATAGCGAGGGTGGAGGACTTCAAATATTTAGGGTCAACAATCCAGAGCAATGGTGAGTGTGGTAAGGAAGTGAAGAAACGGGTTCAAGCAGGTTGGAGCAGCTGGTCGAAGGTCTCGGTTGTGTTATGTGACAGAAGAGACTCGGCTAGGATGAAGGGCAAAGTCTATAAAACAGTGCTGAGGCTGGCCATGATGTATGAATTAGAGACTGTGGCACTGAAGAAACAACAGGAAGTAGAACTTGAGGTAGCAAAAATGAAGATGTTGAGGTTCTCGCTCGGAGTGAGGAGGTTAGACAGGATTAGAAATGAACTCATTAGAGGGACAGCCAAAGTTGGATTTTTTTTGGAGACAAGATTCGAGAGAGCAGACTTTGATGGTTTGGACATGTTCAGAGGCGAGAGAGTGAGTATATTGGTGGAAGGGTGCTGAGGATGGAGCTGCCAGGCAAAAGAGCGAGAGGAAGACCAAAGAGAAGGTTTATGCATGTGGTGAGGGAAGACATGAGGGCAGTTGGGGTTAGAGAGGAAGATGCAGAAGATGGGCGAAGATGGCAAAAGATGACGCGCTGTGGCGACCCCTAACGGGACAAGCCGAAAGGAAAAGAAGAAGAAGACAGTGGACATGCACCTATGATGAAAATTTCAGACCCCTCCATGATTTCTAAGTGGGAGAACTTGCAATTTAGCAGAGTGTTAACATACTTATTTTCTTCAATGTACTTGCAGATGTAGAGATTTTTTTTATCTACCGAGGGAGCTCACGATATTCCTTCACATCGCTGTCCTGCCAGATGCTAACACTAGCACAGTATTTAACTTAAAAAAACAACAGCTCCCCCACCCCGACCAAGTTTTTATTGTTGATTGTGAATGAATGAAGCATGTTTAAAAACTGTTCTCTCCAAATTTGACCAGCATGTTAAGAGTCCCACGAGAGCAGTTAAAACCATGGATCATGTCCATCCATCCATCCATCCATCCATCCATCCATCCATCCATCCATCCATCCATCCATCCATCCATTTTCTTAGCCACTTATCCCCACAAGGGTTTACGGGAGTGCTGGAGCATATCCCAGCTTCCAACGGGCAGGAGGCAGGTGACACCCTGAACTGGTTGCCAGCCAATCACAGGGCACATGGAGACAGACAACAGTCGCACTCACAATCACATCTAGGGGCAATTTACAGCGAATTCCCTGAAGTATTTCTGTTTTCTTTGTGCCCATGGTATCACAAATATCGACAGAGTGGACAGAAAGGCCTGAATTACTTTCAATAGGGATGTATTCATATTGTCAATGTTTCTCAAATGGGAATACCAGTTCAGGTTTCTGCAATGTGTTGGCCGGTTGGTGTGTGTTGGTGTGCTCCCATATTATTGGTTTGATTTAAACTCTACAAAGGTTAAAATTCCATAACTTTTCTCATGTGCCGTGTGAGCAAATCTGCAAGTCTCTGCCACAGCAGTGGAATAAACCCAGAGGATCCAAAATCAAACCAGTGCGGATGAGTGAAGTAGTTGTAGCTCGACCAACAGAAAGGAGGAAAAGAAAAACAATTCTTTGTCAGACTGATATGAACTACAGATTAAAATAATAAAATAAATAATGGATAATCGTGAAAATAATAGGATGGTCTTTGTCAATTTGTAGTGCAAGCCCCTTGTCACATTCCAGGAGATGTTCATCATCATTGTACTTTATAGCTGTTACACCGACTAATTGAGTAACATACCTTGGAACAGATAGCTTTGTGCTGATTTATCTTTGACAGGTTCAGCTGGTCATGAGGTCGACCACAAGACTTAATCCAGCATTTGTCCAAATTTTGCTTTGGGGTGGGAAAGCACACCAGATACGCTCCCAGTAATCTCTCTGGATAGCGCTCATCTCCATGACACATTCCCCAGCCACAATGAAGGACCATATTTCCGAATCGGATATAAGCAAGACTATACACTCTCAATTCAGAGGCTTAAAAGTAAGCACCCGATCTCTTTGTTTTGTGGGTACAAGATCCCGGATGTGGATAGCATGGGTAGAGTTCAGAAAATGACGCTCACTGATTGGTCAAAAGGGAGCTTTCAATCATTCTCACTGATCCATCCATATGCACTATCAGCTGCAGGATTGTATTTGATACACAGTTTGGGAATTATTTGAAAACCAGAACCTCCAGAAATACACAGAGACTTCTTTCCTATGAAAAACTGCCTAGACACTGTAACTTTTAATAGACGGATTCAGGTTTTTCCCAATCAAAAACTCTGGATGGCCCAGAAGACTCAGGTACCGAGATGTCTTAATACCACTTTCAGTTCAGGGGACTAGGCGCAGTACAGCACTGCCAGAGTTGACTTGAAGAGAAACCTTGTAGGCCAAGGCGGCATAAAAATCATCAACTGTTCCCTGAATCAATCAATCATCCCATTCTGCCTCCCCTAAATTGCCCCTAGACCCCCCATGGAGACCATCCTTGCATACTGCATCACAGTGTGATATGCTGGGTGGACAACAGCAGACAGGAGAGCTCTGCAAAGAGTAATCAACAGCACCCAGAACATCACTGGATGATCTCTGCTCTCCCTGGAGGACATTGCAAGCTCTCACTACCATAGCAGAGCTACTAATATTGCTAAAGTCTCTTTCCACCCTGGTCACCAACTGTTTAATCTGCTGCCATTACAGCTCCCACAAAACCCGAACAAACAGACTGAAAGAGACAGAAAAGCTAGAGCCATCGACACATTGAACTCAACAGTACTGAAAATAAACATTACCTCACCACTGTAATGAAAGTCTATGATACCTATCTAGTCTATGCACTTCTTTTTTGTTTTTGTTACTTCTCTGTGCAGAAACAGACTACAAACATGCAATAATATGACCAATGCCTTGGACATGGGCAATAAGACTAAAGACACCTTATTTTTGTTTTCATTTTAGTAACAACTGTGCCTTGACTGTAAATATTTAAATGTTAGTTATCTTATCCTGGATCTAATATGCTTTATACTATTGTAATTGCATCGGTTAAAGCACCTTGTGGCGTAGCACACGTTATCTCGTATGCACAGTCATGCAATGACTGCTTTTGAATGCTTTTGATTTTATTTTATTTGAGAGCATCTCTGAGCCGCTGATGACCAAGATTGTCACCCTATCTGTAATGTAGACCCTGCACACCTGGTGGACAAAACTAATTTTGGCCGCTTTGAGGTAGGATATCTTGCATGACCTGGAGAGGGCACTCCACCCTTCTCCGACTCAGGACCATGTTCTCAGATTTGAAGGTGCTGTTTTCCATTTCAGCATTCCAAGTCCAGGCAAAGACCGTGGCCACGGCACTTGAGACCCTTTCCGGGACTGGGCCTCGACTTTGCGCCTGAAGGCTGAGGGTTGACGAGAAGCCGAAGGAAGTGAAGACATCTCTGGTGAGTAGGAAACTCCCACACTCATGAGGAATGAGTGAATGCGCGTCTGGGTGACTGCGGCAGAACCAACCCTCAAGAATACTAGTCACTATCGAGTAGACTAATTAGTCTATAAAACTGAGAAAAGGGCAAGGTGTGTCCTGTACGTGAGCTCCATGAAACGTGTGCATGTGTAAAAGTGTGAGTGGAGGTTCGCTACCTCATTTGAACAGGAAATTGAGTGACAACTGTTTGAGTATGCAGAGGTAAGAATTCTCCGCCACTTGTGGTAGAAGCTTGAGAATTACCTCAAACAGAACGTAATTGTCACCCTGTTCAGGGGGAAGTCAGTATAGTCGCCCTAGGCGAACCACTGACTCCAACAGGTGAAAAACAAACAGCAAAATAGTTGATAAATAGCAAAATAGTTGAAACACAACATCTGAAAAAATAATAATAATAATAATGATGTGTAAGGACAAGAAGTTTGTAGAAAGCAAATGTCCTACTAAAACAAAACATCTAAATTTGTGGAAAAAACAATATGACTGCTGGCCAGCTCAACATACACACAAAAAATAAACACAGTTAACCTGCAGGGTAAAATAAGAGAAACACACACACACACCAAAAAAAAAAAAAAAAAAAAAAAAAAAAGTTGGACTCAAGATGATGTGAAAACGGCCATAAAAGGTATCACATCTCATAAAGTTGATGTAACACAATTAGTCCAGGGAACGCAAGACTTGATAAAATCTTACCACTTAAATGGTGTGGAAGTATAATAAATGTGGATGACAGCAAATTACTTTCTCACAGCAGCAGGGAGTTTGAGGGTTAATATCGCGCACCTCTGCTAGATTTAGAAAAAAAAACAAATTGTTCTGCCATTGGAAGAGAGAAATAAAATACCAATGACGAATATATAATTGGAATGACTGCATGTTTTAAAGCAAACAGAGGCATTCCTGAAGATCACACTCCAGGGAGTGTGTATCAAGGGCAATTAAAAAAATGCTCTTCATGCAAATTCAAATAATCCTACAAAACAATGGATTGAAAAACATTGGGTTGACAAACCAACTGGCACCCGGTAACATTACGTTAACCAAGCACTACATGCAGAAAGAGTGCTACAAAATAAGAAAAAGAAAGTTGACACCTTTCTGACAGAGGAAGGAGAAATTTATGGAACTCTATGCGAAACATTTAATAATTGTGGCCACAGATGAGGAAGAGCGCAATCATCTCCCCATCAAAAATGTCACAACTAATGCTCCCAAATGCAACATTTTAATTTGCCCCATACGTTTTTGGGGAAGAGATGGCTTGCTGAAACTAGGACTGGGCTTAATTCCCTCTCTGGCAGGAAAAATAAAAGTAAAAAGAAAAAAAAGGAATTACTGGGAGGACAGTTAAATATCTTACAAAATAGGAATCCAGCACTCTATTATTACATCTTAGATATTCCAAACCTCCCACAAGAACAGGAGATTTCTTGCTGCAAACAGCTCAAGACGTGATTGAACAACCACAAAATGACATATGAAGTGACTCATTGCATGTGACTATGTAGTATAAGATACTGTAAACTTATAACAACCCACACCAGAAAAAAATCATGATTATCTGTACTCAGATGGTATATCATTTGTGGTGACAGGAACAAGACTGACTGACAAACTAAGTGCACTACACAAGGAATGGACACCACCACACACGTCATTACAACGGGAGTGGAAGAGTTTGGGACAATTTGTTTTGGTAGTATGAAATGTTCCTGATTGGACAGAAAAAGAACCAGGTTTGGATTGGGACGACTGAACTGTACAGACAATATCTTATTGGACAGTCTTAAACAATCTGAGACCAGATGCTGCTGTATTCACGGTGGTATCACAATCTACACCGACAATACTGGAAAAATAGAGGAATAGCGACAACTACAGGGAACACAGTGACACATGCATAGCTACTACAAAATTTGCTCATAGCAGTTCAATTACCAAAAGAAATAGCCATATGTAAATGTGCAGTACACACATAAAATAGAGACAAAGAATCATTAGGAAATGGATTTACAGATAAAATAGCAAAAGAAGCAGCATCCAAAATCTTTATGGGATTAGCTGACCATGTAACAAATGAAGACATACTTTGAGATGTGTTGAACAAAATGCAACAACAAAGCTTACCAGTAGAACTAAAAATGTGGAAAAAATAAGGTACTACATTACAAAATGGGAATTATGTCAGCACAGATAAAAAAAAAAAAAAAAAAAAATTCTACCAAAAAACATTTTGTAAGTGGGCAGCAATCTTGAGCCATGGGAAGTCTCAGGTCTCAACAGGGGGAATGGTAGCCCTGGTACAAAGGTATTACATGATCCATGGATTTAACTTGTATGCAAAAAACTTTTTTGTAGGGCTTGTTTGACCTGTGTGTGACATAATCCACAAGGGAATGTGCATCCAAAACGTGGTCAATTTCCTCAAGATACACATCCATTCATCCCTCCATCCATTTTCTTAGCCGCTTAACCTCACAAGGGTTGCGGGGAGGGCTGGAGCCTATCCCAGCTGTCAACGGGCAGGAGGCAAGGAACACCCTGACCTGGTTGCCAGCAAATTGGAGGTCACATGGAGACAAACAGCCGCACTCACAATCACACGTAGGGGCAATTTGGACACAATGATAGATTTAGTCTAACTATACATACATTACAAGCACGTAAGGGTCTCCTTCCATTCAAAACACTGTTTGGGAGACCATACAAATTACCAATATTTTCCACACAATGAGAGATAGACAAATGATGAAGGGAAAAAAAAACACACAAGTGGGTCCCTTTCAGGAGTTTTTAACAACCCCAAACATCTTAAAAAATTGCAAAGGGGGTACTTGAGTTCATTTGTTCATTGTAGGAAAGTTTTTGTTTTTGAAACCATTGTTAACACAAACAAAACTAATTTGTTTTTATTGGCCACTTGTAAGATAGCTGTTCTCATTCCCACTGCCAAGGTTGCTGTAGTCCGGCTACACATGGGAGTGAGACTGCTGTCATAATGGCAACTAAACAGTTAAATTTTACTGTTGGGTGTTGGATGAAAACGCTACCAGTTATTTTCATTTTTCTCTTCGAGTGGTACCTGTGGGAACCACTCAACGTCCCACCCCAAAATAAAAAAAGATAAAATAAAATAAAAACAAAACAATTTGGATAACTACATACAAAAAACGTGTCCAAAAGATTGTGTTGTTTGCACAGATCCAAAGTTAATACCAATGCTATTAATTTATAACAAATGCAAAAAAAATAAAAATAAAAAAGTTGGGGGATTCTGTGTATCCATTAACTTCTCTTGAAAAACAAAAAAACTGTTTTCTCATGGCGTGTCACCAGGAAATTTCAAATGAATCAATTTTATAGGCATAGAAACAAATTGGGAATTTTATCAGCATTGATGTGTAAAGCCATTTTTGTGCCATTGTCGTGGTGGTGCGGCAGTAACTGTCTTTTAGATTTTTTTACGCCGTATGCCTTTCCTGATGCAACCCTTCTGCATTTATTCTGAGAGAGAGGTAGAGCCAATCCCACCTAACTTCGGGCAGCGGCAGACTACACCCCGAACTGGTCGCCAGCCAGTCGCAGTGCAGATGTTGACACCATCACTGAGCGGGAATCGATCTCATGCTGCCTTCACTCGAAATGTCCCTCTGAGGGAAACCCGAACTACAACGTGGCCCTCAAGCGAAATGAGTTCGACATCCCTGCACTACACTAAAAAAAAAAAGTAACAAGTTACTGTGCTTTAATAACCTTATAATTTGTTTATTCATCCTATGTCTGTTTATGAATTAACATCTACTGTACATGCAGTTTTATCTGAACACTGGCATAGACTGAGCAAGAGCTGAATGACATGGACAAAATAGCAGAAAGAAACACGTGGATACACCTTACACACTGTAAAAGTTCATCTCAGCTGAGTCACCCAAGGGGAAACGTGAGCAAAGACCAGCATACGATGGGTGCAGATTTTTTATTATTATAGATTATAGTATCTGAAAATACCTGAAGGCTGGTGAAGATTTGAAAGACACTTGACTCATTTAGGGGTGACTTGGTCGACACGACTTCAAAATGGCTAAATAATATGATAGCATGTTGGGCTGCAACATTGACTGCCGGAATGATATTTTTGTTCATATGCTACTTTTGGACAACTGTAACGCTGACAAAAATACATAACAACAGAACCAATAATTATACTCAGTCAACTATGCTTACCACACATAAGATAAAGAAGCGCAACCTCGTTTCAAATAACATTGGTAAACAACTATGCGGGAGTCACCGAGACATGAGAGGAGGACTCCATGTGTGCCTCCCAGTGAATCAGTTCAGCACTTTTTCAATTCCTTGGCAGAGTCTAATTGCTGGGGATTCCATCTATGGGCTTATGCTAAAGGAAACCCCCACTTTCTTCTCACCATTTGCCAATTAAATGCTATCTTAAACCCGAATGCCATACAAAAGAGTACGTATACTATGGAGGGAGTATTTTAACCGAAAAAGCCTGAGGAACATAATTCATTATTATGATTATCTTTTTTACAAATAGGAAACAAAACTGGTTGTTATTAATGTAAAATGCAGCTAACAAGGTAAACTATAGTTACATCACATGCATGGGCCCTGGGACACTAATGCGTGTAATTCCAACAGAAATCCCAACACAATGTACCCTGGAGGTAATGACTAAAAAAACTCCTAACACCACTTGTCAGGAATGGAAAAGTGTTTATCCAACAACTAAGGCAGTAAATGATTACCTGATATTTTCTACTAATGTTGCATTGGCTAATTTCTCCTGTGTTACCTTTACAGGGACAGATTTTAAGGTGGGAAGTCCCAACAAAACATGGTGTCATGATATCCATCTGCAAACTGCCCCACTGCTCCCATGCAGCGATTTGTTGTGGTGGTGTGTTGGTCAAACGTTGTATGACACACTGATAAATGCAGCAGGAACGTGTACACTGGTATCACTGCTCTTATCTGTGACTGTGTTTCCATCCAAAGCAGAGGATATACAATTGGCCGCATCCATCTTTGGACCTCCTCTTGGGTTCTCCCGAAGGCGAAGGTCCTATTGGAAAGATGGATATCTGACATACATTGATGCAAATGGCATCCCAACTGCATACCAGATGAGTATAAATTGGTTAACGAGATTGCTGCAGGATGGGAATCCATTTTGTTATGGATAGCTAAATAAAAATGTTGACAGAATCAACTACATAAATTATAATGTACAGAAACTAGGTAATTATATGGAAGCAGGCTTTATTGCCATAAGGGAACAACCAGCTGCAACCTCACTCATGACATTCCAGAACCGCATAGCGGTCGACATGCTCCCGGCCGAGAAGGGTGGCGACTGCTCAATGTTCGGTGACCAGTGTTGTTTATTCCAAATATCACAGCACCTGATGGGTCATGCACAAGGGCCATTCAAGGCCTCCGCACCCTGAACCACAACATGGAGCACTCTCGTGTAAACACATCAGCCAGATCTGAGTGGTGGGAAAAAAAAAAAAGTTTGACAAATCTAAAAATTTGGTGTTCTCTGTCCTAGTTTCTATCGCTGTTTGCAGCTATTCTTGCATCGTGTGGATGTTGTTGTATTCCCTGCATAAAGGCATGACTTAACCAACTTATAACCACTGCTATTGCCCTGACAAATTCAAAATTGGCAGAAATTGTTGACCACGATGATGACGTTATGACTTCTCTTCCAGACCTGTTCTCTGATCTAGAAGATTACAAGTAATTAGTGCTATATTTTCCTCCAACTGTAAACTGAAAGGGTAATCTATTTGATGATTTAAGGATTTGAGCAAATGTAGGATAAACAGGAGGATAATGTAGAAATAATTGTAAATAGTATTAAGTAACTGCTTCTGACTGCAATGAAGAAATGCTTTCTTCTGCTCCAATTCAGTTACTGTTTCTGCCTGCAATGAAGAAATGCTTTGCTCTGCTCCAATTCAGTTACTGTTTCTGCCTGCAATGAAGAAATGCTTTGCTCTGCTCCAATTCAGTTACTGTTTCTGCCTGCAATGACGAAATGCTTTGCTCTGCTCCAATTCAGTGACTCTTTCTGCCTGGAATGAAGAAATGCTTTGCTCTGCTCCAATTCAGTTACTGTCTCTGCCTGCAATGAAGAATGCTTTGCTCTGCTCTAGAAAACGTGGTAGCAAATGTAGGATAAACAGGGGGGAAATGTAGGAATAATTGTGATCATAATTATCATACATTTGCTTCCAATAAAGAAATGCTTCGCTCTGCCCTAGATAACGTGGCAGCCTCCTAGCAGGAAATAGCAAGAACAAAAACATCTAATCATCAGAACTGTTAGAACTGCTGCCTGTTAAAGAAATGATGACCACACATGTATTCAGCAATCTTCCACACATGCACACGCACATGAACAAACATGTACACCTTGTTTCAAACTATGTTTTGCTCACCCGTCTCCTTTTTGTACCATTCATGTAAATAAGGGCTGTTTTGAAACCAAATAAATAGAGGTGGTGAGGAGAGGATAATCAGAGAGTGAAGTCGTGAATTGTACGAGACAGTTCCTCTCCTCTCTCCTCCCGAGACTTGAACTGGTGTCTTTGCTTCCTTTTTTGTCCTGTTTAATGAATGTCTGATTGGTGAACCTGACACCAACCAATGGGTTGTTTTCACTGACGTCACATTTTTTGCTGAAGCACTGCGCGCTGCCATTTCACCTCTCTACCTAACACATACCCAGTGTGGAAGTCTACAGAATACTCTCCGTTACTGTTTGTGTTTTTGTGTTTCATGGGCGTCTCGTGACTCAAGTACACAAGAGAGGACTTGCTAACCATCAGAGAGCCTTCTGACTTTTCTTCTGACTTTTTTTCAACAACTTTCGCCAATTCGCTGAAGCTTTTTCCAGAGTTAGTAGTTGGCACACTCTTCAAAGCCTCACGATCCGGTACATAAGTCCAGCTGCGTAAGCAGGGACATCGTCTAACTCTTTCGACGAAAGACTTTGGACGTTCCGCGGCTATGTGCTTCATGCTGACTTGGCGTTGTGGATGATTGCCCGACGCTGCTATCCTGCTCCCCGGTCTCAGCCTGCATCGTGCTCATGTGTCGCCCAACTAAGCTAACAAGCTTAAGCTATACTCTTTTCAGAAGGCCAACATTACAGTTAAGATCCATCCATCCATTTTCTTTTGCCGCTTATCCTCACGAGGGTCGCGGGGAGTGCTGTCGCCTATCCCCCTTGTCAACAGGCAGGAGGCAGGGTACACCCTGAACTGTTTGCCAGCCAATTGGAGGCCACATACAGACGAACAACCATTCTCACTCACAATCACACCCAGGGTACATGGAGAACATGCAAACTCCACACGGGGGGCCGGGATCGAACCCGGGTCCTCAGAAGTGTGAAGCCAATGCCTTACTAGCTGATCCACCGTGCCGACTGCAGTTAAGATCGTTTTTTGTTCGTCACTTGAAAGATTTGAGAATTTGGTGATTTGTTTATTCTTTTGTCTTTCTGCCATCAAATTTTAAATAATAAATATTTCAGTTTGCTTGTGGCAAGGTTTTACAGGTTACAGGTTTTAGTTTTTGAAAAAAAAAGGAATAAATGGAGTTTGCCTCGATATTAAAAAAATAATATTCCACCACCTTTTGTTTTCCGTGTTACCATACAGGTAAGTGCTCATCATTTGTGATTTCTGTCACATAGAGTAAAAGATCTTGGGCACAATACTGCGTCTTTGTTACGCATTCCTGAGTCCCATGATGTGTGTATGCCAGGTAGCCTAATAGTCAGTCTGGGCTCGATGTGCTGTCGGTCGCGTCTTCAATAAATGCGGTTAGAAACAATGTCCACCTTACCTACATAGGAGTAATGGGAGCTCAGGGATCGATCTATGGCCACTGTTCGAGGCACCCCAATGGGTGACGTCACGTGAAAACAACCCATTGGAGGGCACATACCGTGAATAGAAAATTAGTATTTGAACACCCTGCTAAATTGCAAGTTCTCCCACTAGAAACCATGGAGGGGTCTGAAATTTTCATTGTACGTACATGTCCACTGTGAGAGAGATAATCTCAAAAGAAAATTCCATAAATCACAATGTATGATTTTTTTTAACGATTTATTTGTCTGATACAGCTGCAAATAAGTATTTGAACACCTGAGAAAACCAATGTTAATATTTGGTACAGTACACTTTATTTGCAATTACAGAGGTGGCCCACTCCATACAGATCTCTCTAGAGTTTCAGCTCCCTCCAGAGAGTTTCTATTGGGTTTAGGTCTGGAGACTAGCTAGGCCACGCCAGAACATTGATATGTTTCTTACGGAACCACTCCTTGGTTTTCCTGGCTGTGTGCTTCGGGTCATTGTCAAGTTGAAAGACCCAGCCACAACCCATCTTCAATGCTCTGACTGAGGGAAAGAGGTTGTTCCCCAAACTCTCACAATACATGGCCACGGTCATCCTCTCCTGAATGCAGTCCAGTCTTCCTTTCCCATGGGAAGAAAAACACCCCCCAAAGCATGATGCTATGCTTCACAGTAGGGATGGTGTTCTTGGGATGGAACTCATCATTCGTCTTCCTCCAAACACAGTTCGTGGAATTCTGACCAAAAAGTTCAATTTTGGTCTCATTTGACCACAGAACTCTCCCATGACTCCCGTGTATCATCCAAATGGTCATTGGCAAACTTTAGATGGGCCTTGACATGTGCTGGTTTAAGCAGGGGAACCTTCCGTGTCATGCATAATTTCAAACCATGACATTAGTGTATTACCAACAGTCACCTTGGAAACGGTGGTCCCAGCTCTTTTCAGGTCATTGACCAAGTCCTTTCGTGTAGTCCTGGGCTGATTCCCCACCTTTCCAAGGATCATTGAGACCCCGCGAGGTGGTATCTTGCATGGGGCTCCACTCCGATTGAGATTGACTGTCATGTTTAGCTTCTTCTATTTTCTAATGATTGCTCCAACAGCGGCCCTTTTTCACCAAGCTGCTTGGCAATTTCTCTGTAGCTCTTTCCAGCCGTGTGGAGTTGTACAATTTTGTTTCTGGTGTCTTTGGACAGCTCTTTGGTCTTGGCCCTGTTACAAGTTTGAGTCTTACTGATTGTATCGGGTGGACAGGTGTCTTTATGCAGTGAACGACCTCACACAGGTGCATCTGATTCAGGATAATACATTGAATGGAGGTGGACTCTTAAAGGCAGACGAACAGGTCTTTGAGGGTCAGAATTTTAGCTGATAGACAGGTATTAAAATACTTATTTGCAGCTGTATCACACAAGTAAATCATGAAAAAAATCATACATTGTGATTTCTGGAATTTTCTTTTTATATTATATCTTTCATAGTGGACATGCACGTATGATGAAAATTTCAGGCCCCTCCATGATTTCGAAGTGGGAGAACTTGCAATATAATAGGGGTTTCAAATACTTATTCTCTTCACTGTAGCGACACAGACCAGTCACACTCACAATCACACCTAAGGGCAATTTAGTCTTCAATCAATGCATGTTTTGAGATGTGGGAGGAAACCAGAATGACCAGACAAAACCCACACAGGCACGAGGAGAACATGCAAACTCCTCACATAGAACAAGAACTGTGAGGCCAACGTTCTACAGCTGCACCACCATGCAGCCTGCATGCACTTAAAGAGGTAAAAATTGCTGCACAAATAGATGCACACCTTTCTCAAGTGCGTCGATCTGGTCTTGGGTGAATGATGTTCTGTTTCTCTGCAGTTTCCTCTTCAGTTGAAGCCTCATTTGTGTCTCCTCTGAATCTTCACTGATGGAACTAGCCGATATTGTGTTTTCCACTCCTTCTACTTGAGAACACATATTTTCTGAAACCAAGAATATTAGTTGTTACAAACTTCCAACAAGCAAAAGAGTACATGCTGTTCATCAGGAGGTCTCTCGTGAATCATTCATCCCCTCACCTTATCTGACAATAAGCACAGCGAGCAAGTTTCGGCTTTTTATACGGTAGATCACAATATACTGCTAAACAGGTTTGGTAGGACTAAATGAATGGTCCTTAAATGGTTTAGGTCCTACCTGGAGGAAAGGAGCTACTTTTTGACCATTGGAGGTGCTTGGTCTTAGCAGATGGCAATGACCTATGGGGCCCCTCAAGGGTCAGTTCTTGGACCTTTCCTGTTCAGCCTGTATATTCCATCCTTGGGTCAAATTCTTCAAAAGTTTAATTTTGACTACCATAGCTAAGCAGATGACACACAGTTATATTTAGCAGTGTCTTCAGATGACTACAGTTCAATTGAGGTATTGTGCCACTGTTTAAATCAGATAAATAACTGGATGAACCAAAGTTTTCTTCAAGTAAATCACAACAAAACTGAGAAAATTGTTTTTGGCAATAAAGAAAAGAGAATTGCTGTTATTAAACACCTGGACTCTCTAACTTGAAAAACCAAAGACCCAATCTGAAACCTTAATGTTCTGATTAATTCCAACCTGACTTTCAACAATCATATCAGATCGATCACAAAAACTGTCTTCTACCAACTGAAAAACATATCTCGAGTGAAGTATTTGTCAAGCAGACCAGGAAAAGCTCATCCATGCTTTAATCTCAAGTAGACTTGACAACTGTAATGGTCTTCTGACTGGACTCCCCAAAAAGAGTATTACACAGCTGCAGCTCATTCAGAATATTGCAGCTCACGTTCTGACCAAAACAAAGTGGTCAGAGCAGATAACGCCAATCCTAAAGTCCTTGCACTGGCTTCCAGTCAGCTTCAAAACAGATTTTAAAGTTTTGCTACTGGTCTATAAATCACTAAATGATTGAGGTCCTGAATACATGAAAGAAATGCTTACGGAAGACAAACCCAGTAGAGCTCTGAGATCGACTGACTCAGGTCAAATAGTGGAGCACAGAATCCAAAGCAAACATGGTTAAGCAGCATTTGGCTATTATGCTGCACACAAATGGAATAAGTTGCCAACAGAGGTGAGGTCAGCCCCAGGTTGAATGTTTTTAAATCCAGGTTGAAAAAACTTTTTTCTCATGGTTTTTAGAATATAGCCACTTTTTGATCATACTAGCTGTATGCGGTTTTAATGGTCTTTTTTCCCATTTTGTTTGTCATTTTTGTTGTTTTAATCCCTTTTTAAATGTTTTATCTCTTTATTTTCAAATGCCTCTAATCATGTAAAGCATATTGAGTTACCTCATGGATTGCTTTGCTTTCACTTGTACCCACTTTCTAATGCTTTAATTTTTTCCCTTTATTTCCTCTTTTTTTCCCAAAACATTTTGGCATTGTGAAGAAATTGTAGGTAGGTCATCATAGAAAGAAAAAAAAAAGACTAACATGATTTTTATCTTTCAGTTGTTTGCAATAAATACATTATGAGAGTGAGGAATAAGAGCACTTCAAATGATCACCAACATGTAATTTCTAAACAGAGTGGATCTTGACTTCAGTTCCCAGTGGTTATTTGTGGTTCTACCATAATTATTAATTATTCCTTGTAGACAGAGAATGCAAAAGAGAATAAAGCCATTGCTCAGTGTCACAGTCAGTCAGGCAGAAACAGACACCAATGCAACAATTTCCCCCAATACACACAGGTGCACACAATTGGCAAACCTACAATGAACTGATAACTTTATCCCACTGTTCTAATCCCAAAGTGCATCTGGAGTAGGCATAGGAGGAGGGGGAGCAACAGCAGCAGGCTCCCACAGCAATTTGGAGGAAGCAAAGGCTACAAGTTCCAACATGTCTCCGATACAAGCACATGCACGCACACACACACACACATATATATATATATATATATATTATATATATATATATAATATATATATATATGGTGCACTAGACTTTCCTTGATGCCATCTGAAAGAAGTTCCCCAATGCCTCACTAAAATCCTCCCACAGTATGTGTGTGTGTCTATATATATATATATATATATATATATATATATATATATATATATATATATATATATATATATATATATATATATATATACACACATATATATATATATACATATATATATACATATATACATATATATACACACATATATATATACATATATATACATATATACATATATATATATATACATATATATATATATATACATATACATATATATATATACATATATACATATATATATATATATATATATATATATATAGATAGATAGAGAGAGAGAGACACGCAGACACACAGTGCCTTGTGAAAGTATTCAGCCCCCTTGAACTTTCCAACCTTTCGCCACATTTCAGGCTTCAAACAAAGATATAAAATTTGATTTTTTTAACAAATTTTGTAACAAATAAAAACCTGAAAAGTGTGGCGTGCAATATTATTCGGCTCCTTTACTTTCAGTGCAGCAAACTCAATCCAGACATTCAGTGAGGATCCCTGAATGATCCAATGTTGATTGATGATGATAAATAGAATCGATCTGAGTGTAATCAAGTCTCCAAATAAATGCACCTGCTCTGTGACTCTGTACTCAGGGTTCTGTTTAAAGTGCAGAAAGCTTCATGAAGACCAAGGAACACACCAGGCAGGTCCAAGATACTGTTCTGGAGAGGCTTAAAACCGGATTTGAATACAAAAAGATTCCCCAAGCTTTAAAACACCTCAAGGACCACTGTGCAAACAATCATATTGAAATGAAAGGACTATCAGACCACTGCAAATCTACCAAGACCCGGCCGTCCAATTGAACTTTCACCTTGAACAAGTAGAAGACTGATCAGAGGTGCAGCCAAGAGGCCCATGATCACTCAGGATGAACTCCAGAGATCTACAGCTGAGGTGGGAGAGTCTTTTAATTGGACAACAATCAGTCGTACACTGCACAAATCTGGCCTTTAGGGAAGAGTGGCAAGAAGAAAGTCATTTCTCAAAGATATAAAACTTTTCATTTAAAGTTTGCCACAAGCAACCTGGGAGGCACACCAAACATGTGGAAGAATATGCTCTGCTCAGATGAAACTAAAATTGAACTTTTTGGCCACAATGCAAAATGATATGTTCGGCGTAAAAGCAACACAGCTCATCACCCTGAACACACCATCGCCACTGTCAAACATGGTTGTGGCAGCCTCATGATGGTTAAAATTGATGGGAAGATGAATGGAGCCAAATATCGGACCATTCTGGAAGAAAACCTATTGGAATCTGCAAAAGACCTGAGACTGGAACTGAGATTTATATTCCAACAGGACAGTGATCCAAAACATAAAGCCAAGTCTACAATGAAATGGTTCACAAATAAACGTATCCAGGAGTTAGAATGGCCAAGTCAAAGTCCAGACCTGAATTCAATCGAGAATCTGTGGGCAGAGCTGAAAACTGCTGTTCACAAACGCTCTCCATCCAACCTCACTGAGCTGAAGTTGTTTTGCAAGGAAAAATGGGCAAGAATTTCATTCTCTCGATGTGCAAAACTTAAAGAGCCATACCTCAAGCGACTTGCAGCTGTAATTGCAGCAAAAGGTGTCACTACAAAGTATTAATGCGAGGGGGCCGAATAAAATTGCATGCCCCACTTTTCAGGTTTTTATTTGTTAAAAAAGTTTAAAATATCCTATAAAATTTATTCCACTTCACAATTATGTCCCACTTATTAATTTGACAAAAAATAATAATTTAATATCTTTATGTTTGAAGCCTGAAATGTGACAAAAGGTTGAAAAATTCAAGGGGGCCGAATACTTTCACAGGGCACTGTACATGTACAGTGAAGAAAATAAGTATTTGAAAACCCTACTATATTGCAAGTTCTCTCAGTTAGAAATCATGGAGGGGTCTGAAATTTTCACCGTTGGTGCATGTCCACTGTGAGAGAGATAATCTAAAAAGAAAAATCCAGAAATCACAATGTATGATTTTTGAATGATTTATTTGTGTGATAAAGCTGCAACTAAGTATTTGAACACCTGTCTATCAGCTAGAATTCTGACCCAGAAAGACCTGTTAGTCCGCCTTTAAAAGTCCCCCAAAATGTCCAAACTTAAGATGGGCCTTGACATGTGCTGGTTTAAGCAGGGGAACCTACCGTGTCATGCATGATTTCAATCGAAGGCGTCTGAGTGACTTACCAACAGTCACTTTGGAAACAGTGGTCCCAGCTCTTTTCAGGTCATTGACCAAGTCCTGTCATGTAGTCCTGGGCTGATTCCTCACCTTTCTAAGGATCACTGAGACTCCACGAGGTGATATCTTGCATGGGGCTCCACTCCAATTGAGATTGACTATGTTTAGCTTCTTCCATTTTCTAATGATTGCTCCAACAGTGGACCTTTTTTCACCAAGCTGCTTGATAATTTCTCCGTAGCCCTTTTCCAGCCGTGTGGAGTTGTACAATTTTGTCTCTGGAGTCTTTGGACAGCTCTTTGGTCTTGGCCATGTTACAAGTTTGAGTCTTACTGATTGTATGGGGTGGACAGGTGTCTTTATGCAGCTAACGACCTCACACAGGTGCATCTGATTCAGGATAATACATGGAGTGGAGGTGGACTTTTGAAGGCGGACTAACAGGTCTTTGTGGGTCAGAATTCTAGCTGATAGACAGGTGTTCAAATACTTAGTTGCAGCTGTATCACACAAATCGTTAAAAAATCATACATTGTGATTTCTGGATTTTTCTTTTTAGATTATCTCTCTCACAGTGGACATGTACGTACAATGAAAATTCCAGACCCCTCAATGAGTTCTAAGTGGGAGAACTTGCAATATAGCAGGGAGTTAAAATACTTATTTTCTTCACTGTATGGTAGATTTTTTTCTTTGATTAATTTAACCTACACCTATACTTGTACAGTACTTTATGTTTCAATAAATTAAATAAAAATCATGCAGTTTTTTGTTGAATTTCATTCATCGACACACCTGGGAATTCATCAAGGGACATTGACCAGTCAATTCAAAATTGTGTTGCAAGCTAGGTCATGCGCTGCTAAAACAGGAGCAGGAAATCACAATAAATTGTTCATACCACTGCGCTCGAAGGGCTTTGTGCACTGGGTGTGTGTCTGCTGGGTTCATGTTTGGCCAGCTCACTCTGTAACGAGCGTGAGCAAGGAGTAGGACCCAAATGCAACACTCCCAAGGCAAAGATGTGGTTTATATTGATGGTTTTATCCAGGCAGATGTCGACAGGTAAGCAGTCCAAAAAGCCAACAGTACAAAAATGCAAGGCAAAAGGCCAGATCCAAAAAACGTGAAACGAGGGTTGGATTACTTAAAGGCAAAATACATGATACATGACAAAACAAGACATGGCTATGGGGTACAGGAATGCTCGGACATGGCAACGAGGCACATACACTTAATACAAGAAGGTCGTATACTCATGCAACAATGTAAAAATTATGACAAGACAACTAAGGTTTAAATGCATGACATAATTATTAACAAGGAGCAGGTGAGGAGGCTGCTGCTAGGATCAGAAACGTGCCAAGCAGTGGCATTATTACACCCCTGACAAATTGAGCATTCAGAATTGTATCTTCCTCAAGGATAGTTAAACATGAATATCCCATTAAAATGCTTTCCTGAGTTTCCAAATTTTTGACTGTAGTTCTTTCTTGTGCACCATTCACAATGATGAAATACCATTCTGAGCCCACTGAATTTTTTTTTTGGCTAGAGTTGTAATCACAGGATCAATGAAAGCTTGTAAAAAATATGAGTACTTTCTTACCTGTGATACTGAGTGTGGACCCAGGGTACCATCCAGTGCGTCCCCCCCATGTGGCTGGTCCATTGAACATCTTTAGCTTTTCAAACACCCCCTCATTTACTATTTGCAGCTTGTCACTGGCCAGGTTCCTCAGTACTCGATTTATTGAGGAAACCTGATGAAAGAGACAAAATTATTACATTTTTAATTACCACAATTAGCTTTACATTACATTGCATTTTGACATATTTATATTCACAAACAAAAGCAGATTAAAAATACACTTTTCGTAACACTGTACTTTATTATACCACACAACAGTACTGTTGCATGAGATAGTTTGCCGAGGTTTACATTAAGATACAGTCTTGAGTCAAGTTAAATGCTAATTTTCAACAGTAATCTGGAATTTACAAAAGCGAAATAATCCATCATACATCCATCTATCCATTTTCTGAGCCGCTTATGCGGCAGGAGGGTCACAGGAGTACTGGACCCAATCCCAGATGTCATCGGGCAGGAGGCAGGGTACTCCTTCAACTGGTTGCCAACCAAACACAGGGAACATGCAAACAGACAACAGTCGCACTCACAATCACACCTAAGGATAATTTAGTGTCTCCAATTAATGCATGTTTTTGGAATGTGGGAGGAAACCAGTGTCTGGAGAAAACCCACGTTGGTACGGGGAGAACATGCAAACCCCACACAGGCAGGCCCGCTATTTGAACCCCGGTCCTCAGAACTATGAGGCAAACCCTCTACAGCTTGTCCCTCTCACACCAACTGCCCTCATGTCTTCCCTCACAACAACCATCAATCTTCTCCTTGGTGTTCCTCTTATTCTTTTGTCTGTCAGCTCCATCCTCAGCAAACTTCTACCAATATACTCACTCTCTCGCCTCTGGACATATCCAAATCATCAAAGTCTGCTCTCTCGAACCTTGTCTATATATAGTAGAGTAGATGTTGAGTGTTGGCTTCACAGTTTTAAGGACCGGGGCTCAAATCCCGGCCTCCCCCTGTGTGGAGTTTGCATGTCGTATCTTTGTGCATGTTTTTCCGTACACTCTGGTTTCCTCCGATATCCCCAAAACATGCATTAATTGGAGACTGTAAATTGCCCCTAAAAGTGATTGTGACTGTGTCTGTCTCTGTGTGCCCTGCAATTGGCTGACAATCACTTCAGGGTGTACCCGCCACGTGCCCAATGACAGCTGACATAGGCTCCAGCACTCCCACGATCTTTGGATGAGCGACTCTGAAAATGGATGGGTGGATGGATGGATATATATGCCATTGTTATACAAAAGTAACGGTATACTGTACTCGGTATGCTTGTTGTTAACAATGTGGAAAAAACAAATGCTTACACTAGGTATATTGTCGTTAGTGCAGGTTTCCTCTGCCAATAGCCTGTCTCTGATCTCCCAGGCAAAGATAGATGGACACTCTCTCTTGAACAGAGCAATTTTGCCTACAACTTCTGGAGTGGCCACCCTGGGTTTACTTCCTCCAATTGCCCGAGGACGAATAGAACCTGTCTCGTAATACCGGCCCAAGATCTTACTCACACAGCCATTAGATACCTGGATAAGATAAAAGTACAACACATGCAATGTTTGCTATATAAAAATGTTAAAAAGTACTCAGTTAATAAAGAACCAATTTGCTGCTTTATAGATAACAAGAATGTGGACACTCGATTAATTTAAAATGGTATGACATAAACACTTTTATAGTATGTTTATTTCAGTGCAACCTGTGAAAGACAATAAGATCTATTAGTAATGAGCTCATTATACATGTTTACACAGGCTGTAACCACTGTACCCAGAGTGTACCTGCAAAATTCTGGATATGTCACATGGTCGGGCTCCACTGTGGGCCAGCTCCACTATCTTCTGCCTGGTGGAATCAGGTAAAGGTCTCCCATTCACAAACACACCTCCAAGCTGGTTTACTCCACTGTGACCTACACTCCCAAAAAAGATTATATTTATAGGAACAAAATCTTAAAAATGGTGACTTGTCTAACTACATTGAGCTGGTTTGCAACAATTGACCACATGGATGCAAAACATACATCTAGTAGTTTGAAACAAATCTTAATCAAAATTTACACGTTTGTTTTTTTAACAATCCAATGGTTTTAAGAGAACCTTTAAATTGAGTAAATGCTGTTTAGTTTTATTGATATATGTATGTGGGCAAATGTTTCTAATCAAAGGTTCTCCTGTAGTTCTCAGTTCCTCCTGAGTTTTAATTATTCAGGAGCCCATGACATATTGGATAATTCATTACTTTTTGCAAATAGAGCGATGAACAAAAACTAAAAAGTACATTAACACCAAGGGCTCTATCTTCATGACCCATACATTCTATGCGATTCATGGCAGAATTTTGGGACGAAGCGGGTTAGACTCAATGTTGGTCATTTCTTGGAGCAGCGCATTAAAAGAGGGACATCTGATCACAGTTGAATTCAATCGACCCAACCAATGATCTACACATTCTGTTTTACTTTGGGCTAATCTTCATTCCTCTCCATTCCAGTGCGTGCCTCCGAGAAGCCACTTCTTTCATACCTTTAAATGCACACTGACAGCCCGTTACATGACAAAAAAAGAAACTGAATTGCTTGAGTCCAGGAGGTCCAAAGGGCCAAAATACATTTTTACAGAATTAGAAGCAAACAAGCCACAGGTGAATGACGTACTTTGCTTTGCCCGGGACCCGTCTCCCCCACCTGAAAGCGGAGGGAGGATACCCTCTCATCTACTGAGGTGAACCCTCCTGTACAGGCACTGAGCAAGGGGACAATCTGTATAACCACTCACCACCACCCACTCAGCATCACTCACCTTGGGCAACTGCAGGAAGAGTCCAACTCCTCTCAAGAGGACTACTACTGGAGTCCAAGTTAAATGTCTAACGGAGCCTGACGATGTCAAGCCCGTATTTCTCAAAACCGCACATCAGCTTAGGCTCTTTCATTGCCATCCATACATCCATCCATTTCTTCTTTTCCTTTTGGCTTGTCCCGTTGGGAGTTGCCACAGGGTGTCATCTTTTTCCATATAAGCCTATTTCCTGCATCTTCCTCTCAAACACTCACTGCCCTTGTGTCTTCCCTCACAATATCCATGAACCTATTTGGTCTGCCTCTTACGCTTTTGCCTGGTAGCTCCATCCTCAGCACCCTTCTACTAATATACTCACTCTCTTGCCTCTAGACATGTCCAAACCATCAAAGTCTGCTCTCTTGAACGTTGTCTCCAAAACGTCCAACGTTGGCTGTCCCTCTAATGAGCTCATTTCTAATCCTATTCAACCTGCTCCCTCCAAGTGAAAACCTCAACATCCTCATTTCTGCCACCTCCAGTTCTACTTCCGATTTTGTCTTCTGTGCCACCGTCTCTAATCTGAATGTCATGGCCGTTGTTTTATAAAATTTGCCCTTCATCCTAGCAGAGACTCTTCTGTCACATAACTCACCAGACACCTTCCACCAGCTTTTCCAACCTGCTTGGACCCACTTCTTCACTTCCTTAACACACTAACCATTGCTCTGAATTGTTGACCCCAAGTATTTGACGTCGTCCATCCTCGATATCGCTTCTCCCTGGAGCCTCACACTTCCTCCTGCACCCCTCTCATTTACACATATATTCTGTTTAACTTTGGCTAATCTTCATTCCTCTCCTTTCCAGTGCATGCCTCTTCTTCTTTTCCTTTCGGCTTGTCCCATAAGGAGTCGACACAACATGTCATTGTTTTCCATCTAAGCCTATCTCAGGCATCTTCCTGTCTAACACCAACTACCCTCGTGTCTTCCCTCACAACATCCATTAACCTTCTCTTTGGTCTTCCTCTCGCTCTTTTGCCTGGCAGCTTCATCCTCAGCACTCTTCTACCAATATTACTCACTCTCTTGCCTCTGAACATGTCCAAACCATCAAAGTCTCGTCTCTCAAACCTTGTGTCCAAAACATACAACCTTACCTGTCCCTCTAATGAGCTCATTTCTAATCCTATCCACTCCCATCACTCCGAGCGAGAACCTCAACATCTTCATTTCTGCCAGCTCCAGTTCTGCTTCCTGTTGTCTCTTCAGTGCCACGGTCTCTAATCCATACATCATGGCTAGCCTCACCACTGTTTTATAAACTTTGCCCTTCATCCGAGCAGAGAGTCTTCTGCCACATTACACACCAGACACCTTCCGCCAGCTGTTCCAACTTTCTTGGACCCATTTCTTCACTTCCTTACCGCACTCACTATTGCTCTGGATTGTTGACCCCAAGTATTTGAAGTCTTCCACCCTCGCTATCTCTTCTCCCTGAAGCCTCATTGGAAGGCATGTCGGTGAAATTGAGTCCTTTGAAAAATTCTCTTCACTCACTCACAACATCCCATCGTAGTCAGCAGCGTCCCATCCCCATTATACAGTGTTGATGTTGCACTGCTTCCTCTTCCTGAGACAGCAGATGCTCAGATGCTGGACCAGAAGTCGGAAGTCGTTCTCCATGGCCTCAATGAACTCCTCCCATCTTTTTGTATCAGCGAACACCAAAGCTGTATTCCGCTTGTCCAGATGGTACCCATCAGCTGCCTCAAAAATCTCACAGGCCAAAAAGGCCCTACAGGACCCTTTCATCAACTTAACGGTGCCCACCACCGGGTTCAGGGATTGCCACCATGGCAGGCTCCTGCTCCGGTTGGCTACCTCAGTAGTAGAGACGTGGGAAACCCTTACTCGATGTCCGCCACCTACGTCGGAATGTTGGTGAAGTTCTGCTAGAGTTGGGAGTTTAAATTATTTCTTACAGGGGATTCGGTTAGCCATTCCCAGCAGGCACACACAATATGTTTGGCCCTGCCAGGTCACATTGGCATCTTCGCACACCATCAGAGCCAACTCACCACCAATTGGTGATCAGTAGAATACTCCACCTCTCTCTTCACCTGAGTCTCCAAGACATGTGGCTACAAGTCCAGTGGCATGATCATGATCAAGTTAACTATGGAACGCTGACTTCGGCTGTCCTGGTGCTAAGTGCAAGTTTGGACACCCTTGTGCTTGAACACGGTGTTCCTTATACAATACGTGATGAGCACAGAAGTTCAATAACAACACAATCCATGTTCTGATTGGGGTGGGCATGGAGGCCGTTCATCCCAATCATGCCATTTCAGCTCTCACTGTCATTGCCCACGTGAGCATTGAAGTCAACTAGCATAAGGATGGAGTCCCCACAAGGAGCACTCTTCAGCACTCCCTCCAAGAATTCCAAAAAGGGTAGGTACTCTGAACTCCTGTGAGGACCCGTCCCGCCCAAATGAAGGATTTGATTCCGGTACATTCAACCACAAAACATAAATGCCGAGCCGGGGGGCAATAGGTATACACGCACCTGCCAAGCGCAACTCACCATGGGCCACACAAGAATGGAAAAGTGTAACCCTTCTCAAGAGGACTGGTACCAGAGCCCAAGCCATGTGTGCAGGCTACTCAACTCTATCTAGACCAGGGTTCGGCAACCCAAAATGTCAAAAGAGCCATGTTGGACCAAAAATACAAAAAAACAAATCTGTCTGGAGCCGCAAAAAACAAAAGCCTTATATAAGCCTTATGATGAAGGCAATACAGGTATGTCTCACTATCCAACTGACATAACAAACATTCACCATTCAATGTTTATTTTTCCTACAGCGCTTTATGGAGAGAATGAGAAATGAAATGAGAGAATGAGAGAATGTCACCATGTGACAACTCTGCTGTACAATGGTGTTTTAAATTTAACCTCGATTATTGCTGCGCCAGTAAAATTGCAGAAATATAAGAGAGAGATATATGAGAACTTTTTATGTCATTATAATTTTGAGGATTAAAAAAAAAAGAAAATGGAACATGCCTCCTGTAATTTAAGACTTCCCCGTGGTAATAAAATACAGCCTGCAATTATAAAAAATAGAACAGCAGCCTTTCGAAAAGGTAAAGTATAACAAATGATTGATTTCTGTGCATTATCTTTTTTAGTTTTCGGCGAATGGTACGACAGGCACCCGCCATGCCAAGATCAAAGAAGCACGTGTTACAGGGTATTTCGCAATCATCGTTTACAGAAATGTTGACATTTAATACTCATTCGATACATTTTTACACCATTCGAAAACAAAAGAATTTTGGGGTCATGTTTGTCCTTCTACATAAATCACATTGAAACAAAAAATATAATTTCTCCCCCACCTTTTTCCATTTTCATACGTTTTTGTAAAAGCTCTCAGAAGCCACTAGGTCGATGCTAAAGAGCTGCATGCGCTCTGGAGCCACGGGTTGCTGACCCTTGATCTAGAGGGAACTTCTCATCCTTGCACATCAGCTCAGGCTCCTTCTCTGTCAGTGAGGTGATATTCCACATTTCTAGTGCCCGCTTTCGTAGCAGGGGATTTGACCGCTGACTGACATTTCTAAATTATCTCCATGGAGGATCAAAACAATGACCAGGCACCTTCAACTGACAGCCAGCTCTCCACTCTCCAACCCCCTTGGCACCTCCCTCAGATGGTGAGCCTATGGGAAGGGGGACCCAACTTGCCTCTTCAGGCAGTGCTCAACCCTCTAGGGACAGGCCCAGCCACCAGACACTCATCAGGGCCGCCTGTAACAGGGCAAGGGATAACAAGGTCCAATATTTGTACTCATCATAAGAGGTCCATGAGCTGTATTTTGTCTTTCTCCGGCCTGCCCATGCCCCTGACAGTACCCCTCCCATGGGCTTGATTCCAGACGCGAGAAAACAAACAAAAAACAAAACACCGACCAAGGGGAGGTGGAAGGGGGCACTGAGGAGGGCACACACCCCACCCCAGTCTGTCCAGTGGCCTACCAGGAGTTTGAGCAAGCATTTCAAGATGTCGACTAGGATGCCAAGCACCAGGGTCTCCATGTGGCCACTCAGGTGGACGTCCACGAGGAGAGTCCAAATGGCAAAGCAGGATCCAAGCAGGAACGGCAACTGCAGATGAATCACCGCCGAGGCAGGAGTGAGATGGGATGGCTACTGCTGGATGAGAACTGCTGAGGTGTGGGCGAGAGCCACCACCTGATGATGGTCGAACACCGCCAAGGCATGGGTGAAAGGTAGCGGCTGCTGCTTAGGTGCTACACAGGCGTGTGTATTTCGTTGGGCACATCCATCCAGTTTAATTGCCAAAATCCATCGATCTTTTCTCGTCTTTTGAGCTGGTATTCTATAGAATGATATCCTTGAAGAACTGTCTCCTCTATTGTGACAGTCAATAGCACAAAAGGTCTTGGGCATTGTGAAAAATCTGCTCCGGTTCAATGACTCCCGCACTGCCG
The DNA here is from genome assembly GCF_019802595.1 of Syngnathoides biaculeatus. Taxonomy (NCBI): domain Eukaryota; kingdom Metazoa; phylum Chordata; class Actinopteri; order Syngnathiformes; family Syngnathidae; genus Syngnathoides; species Syngnathoides biaculeatus. Next base: position 4,665,094 of record NC_084645.1, on the reverse strand, counting down.
AGCAGCTAGGCTTGACCAGCAAAATGGCACCGTGCAAACTGTGTCGTCACGTGCACAAGCTCTATAGTAGTCTCACCACGCGGCACCATCTGCACATCTGTTGTTGACCAATACTACTCTCTCGCACATGAGTAGCATCTGCTCCACTGGCACAATTGATTGAGGGATATCTGCAACACTTGCACAATCGACATTGTCCCAGATTACTGCACGACTAGTAACTTCAAGTGGATACATTACTTGACATCTTAACACTCTTTTTACAATGGTGATTGCACAGGACAATTGGTCTATTAGCCACTCTCACTGCTCTAAATGCTAGAAGACTGTGTCCTTTGCACAACTGCGCCCCCAAAAAGGAGTTCCATCATTACCAGATTACAAGCAGACTTTATTGCTCCATGACTGTTACTGCAATTTCTTTATATCTCTGGTGAATAAAGATGATTCTGATTCTGATAAAGAGTAATAATACACTGACAGTACACTTATATGTATATTATATGTGAATTATATGTAGTGTTGACATAAGACGCCATATTATTTAATTTGGGTAAATGTGATTTTAGTTTCACATGCTACCTAGCGATCTTGCTTGCTACTCTCTGGTGTTAAACTGTTAGCAAAGTGGTGGCCCTACACTTACTTCCTCGATGTTCAGTACATTATTACTTTATCTTAAGACTACTGTATATACTTTAAGGCTTTAGACGTTTTTATAAGCACCAATGAAACTGTTGAGTCAGTCAGTGAAAAAAGTGTAAAAAAGTGACTTGATTTAGCAGAGCCTGGACCCGGAAGAATGAGAGAGCAATTTCCAATTATCGCTCTTCTTCCACTGGTCAAATCAGAATCTATCTGCAGCAATGTCAAAGGAAAGAAAAGTCAACGGTGAGTGCCAAGAAATATATATTGTATTATATATATTATATAATATATAAATACTTTTTATAGGTTCAAGAGAGCAGACTTCGATGGTTTGGACATGTTCAGAGGCATCAGAGTGAGTATATTGGTAGAAGGGTGCTGAGGATGGAGCTGGCAGGCAAAAACGGGAGAGGAAGAACAAAGAGAAGGTTGATGCATGTTGTGAGGGAAAACATGAGGGCAGTTGGGTTAGAGAGGAAGGTGCAAGAGATAGGCTAAGATGGAAAAAGATGACACGCTGTGGTGACCCCTAACAGGACATGGCAAAAGGAAAAGACGACTGGATGACCTGCATGACGAATTCCGCAATAAATTTTGTGATTTTGGAAAAATTGACAAGACACTTTAGCTGGTGTCATCTCCTTACTGACAAGACCCGGAAAACAGATGCCACAGCATTAATCTCCAATGCTGTTCAAGGTCAAGTTTAACTCCCTGAACCTGGATGAGTTTTATGCTTCATTAAATGCAGCCACATTTCCAAACATCCAGAAGATGGTGTTGTTTGGCTCTACAAATGTCCGTGAAGAGACTTTTAGTGTGAACAACACCAACAAAGCGCTCCACAGATCCCAGATGAGTGATAAACACCTCAGATTTGTTCTGAGAATTTCCACAACCGGATTACCACCAGACTTCGATGCACTGGCTAAAATGGGTGACCAACAATACTGTTAAAAAGTATGTTAATACTGTGATGCATTTTTATCATTTGTTTGATATATACTGTTAATAAATGTAGTTTTTGTATGTATTGTAACTTGGTGCTGACCTGGCCTGTCCGTGAATTTTTAAAAGTCAATGCATCCCTGAGATACAAATATTGACCACCCCTGCATTACAGGTGCTGCTGGAAGAGCACTCCCGCAGAGGACTCCATTGTTCTGCTGGGAGAATTTAATGCTCACATGGGTATTGACAGTGAGACCTGGAAGGATATGATTGGAAGGGCATGATTTGGAAGAACAACCACAATCCCAGCCCACCCCCCAATCAGAACCCGAGTGTTGTTCTGTTTCTAGACTTCTGTGTTTACCATGGATTGTCCATAACGAACACCATGTTCAGGTATAAGTGCACTTGGCACCAGGATACACTAGGTTGCTTTGTGGTCTCATCATTGGATTTGCAGACAGATGCCTTAGAGAGTTGAGTGAAGTTGAGTCGGCCTGTCAACTGATCTTCACCTGGTGGTGAGTTGGCTTCGATGTCTAATAAAATCCAATCAAAAGCCTTTATTGACATTATATGACTGTACATACAACAAGATAATGAGTTCTTCTCCACAAGGTGCCGAACCAATAAAATGAAATAAAATAGAAGAACATCTTAAATATGAGGTAAAGTAACTCACATAAAAAAATATTTACAATCAAGGCACGGTTATTGCTAAAAGAACTTACAAATCAATCAATATTTATTATTATGATTGATAGGTAATAGATTATTACTCACTAAGAAAAACAAACAAGAAAGTGCAGTTGCATAATTTTAAATTACAGTACTGTTTATTTTTCGTGGTATTAAGTTCAAGGTGGTGATGGCTCTAGGGAAAAAGTTGTCTTTGCGTCTACTTGTCCATGTTTTGTGGAACCTGTAATGCCTGCCAAAGGGCAGCAGGTTAAACAGGTGGTCACCAGGATCAGAAGAATCCTTCACAATATTAGTAGCTCTGTTCTGATACCAAGAGCTGGCAATGTTCTCTAGAGAGAGCAGAGAACAGGCAGTCATCTTCTCGGCGGTAATGATCGCTCTTTGCAGTGTTTTACTGTTCGCTGTTATACATCCAGCATGATTGTGATGCAATATGTGAGGATGCTCTCCACGATACTTCTGTAGAAATGTAGTACCAGCTTAGGTTTCAGATTGTTTTTCCTCAGCACTGTCAGGAAGTGGAGCTGTTGCTGGGCCTTTTTCACCACAGCCATGGTATTTACAGTCCAGGTGAGTTTAGACTCCCAGAAATCTAAAGGAGTGGACCCTCTCCACACACTCCCCATTGATGAACAGAGGGATCAGGTCCATGCCACACGTCGGGAAGTCCAGGATGATTTTCTTCATTTTTGTGGTGTGTTTTGTGGACTTTGAGAAGGTGTTCGGCCATGTCCCTCGGGGAGTCCTGTGGGGGTCCTTCGGTAATATGGGAATCCAAACCCCCTGATTAAGGCTGTTCTGTCTCTGTACGACAGGTGTAAGATTTTGGTCCGCATTGTCGGCAGTTAATCGGACCCATTTCGTGTTGGACTCTGCCAAGGCTCCCCTTTGTCACCAATTTTGTTCATCACCTTTATGGACAGAATCTCCAAGTGAAGCCAAGGTGTAGAGGGAGTCCAGTTTGGTGGCCTCAGTATTGCATCTTTTCTTTTTGGAGACGATGAGGTTCTGTTTGCTTCATCGAGCTGTGATCTCCAACTCTCACTGGAGAGGCTCACAGCTGAGGGTAAAGCGGCTGGGATGAGAGTCAGCACTTCCAAATATGAGACAACTGTCCTCAGTGAGAAAAAGGTGGCGTGTGTGTGTGTTTGTGTGTGTGTGTTTTTTAAGCGAAAACTCAGCGTTGTGCCCCAGCGAAAGCTTCCTCAGCGGCGCCCAAGAGGTGGTGACTCTTCGTGCACATTTATCATTTTAGGGATCCAGTGGGAGGAATGGGCTCCTATTTGGAAGCACTTTTATCCATTTGGGGATCAAACGGCAGGAATCAACCACCTTGTGCAGCAAATGGCAAGGGTACTATGGTACTTATTGGGATGTCCTCCATACCTCTTTTCTCCTTGTTGTACCCTGCATTGTGATTCGCCCTCTTGAGGAGGAGGCTTTTTGGCCAACAAAGGATGGTTTGAACACTTTCAAAAAAGATATGGCCTAAGAAACGTGCCTCTGTATGATGCTGCTCGTCATTACTTGGAGGAAAGGTTTCCTAACCTTATCAGTGAGGGATGATTTTTCTTTTTAGATTATCTCTCTCACAGTGGACATGCACCTACGGTGAAAATTTCAGACCCCTCCATGATTTCGAAATGAGAGAACTTGCAACATAGTAGGGTTAACAAATACTTATTTTCTTCACTGTTTATGTACAGTGTCTTGTGAAAGTATATTTTCGCCTCATTTCAGCCTTTGAACATGAAGAATTAACAAGAAGTGGGACACAATCGAGAAGTGGAACAAAATGTATTGGATATTTTATATTTTTTTAACAAATAAAAACCTGAAAAGTGGGGCGTATAATATTATTCAGCCCCCTTGCATTAATACTTTGTAGCGCCACCAATTGCTGCAAATACAGCTGCAAGTCGCTTGGGGTATGTCTATCAGTTTTGCACATCGAGAGACTGAAATTCTTGCCCATTCTTCCTTGCAAAACTTGGTTGGATGGAGAGCATTTGTGAATAGCAGTCTTCAACTCTGCCCACAGATACTCGATTGGATTCAGGTCTGGACTTTGACTTGCCTATTCTAACACCTGGATTTTTGTGAACCATTCCATTGTAGATTTGGCTTTATGTTTTGGATCATTGTCCTGTTGGAAGATATATATTCATCCCTGTCTCAGGTCTTTTCCAGACTCCAACAGGTTTTCTTCCAGAATGGTCCTGTATTTGGCTCCATTCATCTTCCCATCAGTTGTAACCACCTTCCCTGTCCCTGCTGAAGAAAAGCAGGCCCAAACCATGAGGCTGCCACCACCATGTTTGACAGTGGGGATGGTGTGTCCAGAGTGATGAGCTGTGTTGTTTTTATGCCAAACATATAGTTTTGCATTATGGCCAAAACATTGAATTTTGGTTTCATCTGACCAGAGCTCCTTCGTCCATATGTTTGGTGTGTCTTCCCAGGTGGGTTGTGGCAAAGTTTAAATGAGACATTTTATGGATATGTTTGAGAAATGGCTGTCTTCTTGCCACTCTTCCATAAAGGTCAAATTTGTGCTTTGTACAACTGATTGTTGTCCTACAGACTCTCCCACCTGTAGTTCTCTGGAGTTCATCTAGAGTGATCACGGGCCTCCTTCCATTTCAATATGATTGATTTCACAGTGCTCATTGAGATGTTTAAAGCTTGGGAAATCTTTTTGTATCCAAATCCAGCTTTAAACTTTCCACAACAGTATCTCGGCCCTGCCTGGTGTGTTCCTTGGTCTTTACGATGCTCTTTGCACTTTCAACAGAACCCTTCGACTATCACAGAGCACGTTTATACGGAGACTTGATTACACACAGGGCAATTGTATTTATCATCTTCAGTCAACATTGGATCATTCAGAGATCTTCACTGAACTTCTGGAGTGAGTTTGCTGCACTGAAAGTAAAGGTGCCGAATAATATTGCATGTCCCACTTTTTAGGTTTTTATCAATTAAAAAAGTATAAAATATCCAATAAATTTCCTTCCACTTCATGATTGTGTCCCACTTGTTGTTGATTCCTGACAAAAAAAAAATAATTTTATATCTTTATGTTTGAAGCCTGAAATGTGGCGAAAAGTTGAAAAGTTCAAGGAAACCGAATACTTTCACAAGGCACTCTACACTTATCTCGTTAAAAGAAAAGATGACAACGATGACATCTCCTGGGGTCTCCTTTGTTGTTTGGCATTAATCGACGTATTTACCATAATTAAAATGGTCCTACATTGACAGTGACACAATTTTGTGCCTTATGAGACGTCAACTATGACGAGCCTCTTTGGTTACTACGTGTGTATGTTGGGACGGTACCAAACTCTGATTGGCAAACTGTATCTGTACATGTACAACTTTTGTCTGTAACTCCTCTTTGAACATTGACTGGTTGGGCAGCAACTGCAACAGCATCCTGTGACAACTGTACCCCATGTCTCAGTCCACAGGAGGGCCTAATATATATCTTCCAGAGGTAGTAAACTTGACAAAACCAGTGCACTACAGAGCAAAATGCTGTTCATAGAAAACACAAGTGCAATGTGTTACATGCAAGGTGTTCCTCTGCTAATAGACAGATTGCACCTATTACACAGCATTTCACACATAGCTGTAAAGATGTTTCCATGGGGAAAAAAGTTTGAACTCAGTTTGGGAGTGTAAGTGGAATGCTTTATGTATGATGACATGTACAGAAAAAAATTGTTTTGCACATTATTACTCAGGTATGACTTTATTCAAACTATTGAAATATTGAACTAACAATCTCATATGTGTACATCATTTTGCTCATAAACTACATAATGCAAAATTATTTATATATATTTTTTTGGTTTAATTTAATTTAATTTATTTTTTTTGTTTTTAAGTTCTTCCGGTCCCAAGAAGCTCAAATAGCCAAGAGAAATTAAAAATGCTTGCAAGAGCTTGGGATTTAGGTTAATGTGCCTCCATAAACCATAAAACCTTCTCTGTTAAATGATTTCATCTCCATTAATGAACTTATGATACAATTTACAAATTAACAAAAGGACAAAAAAATACAGACTCATGGGGAATAGCCAAAGCTGTATTTTCACAGGCTGCTCAACATGAGCCTATGTGCAAATGGTGGTTTATCTTGATTTTTGTGCAAGCACGAGGCTTGCTGTTGTGTGTGTATTAACAGCAGATTAGTCTGTCTACGTCTGCTTGTCCTTTGACTAAACCTATGCCTACTAACCTATTTACTAGTTACTTGTAGAAGCACAACATTTGGCACAGGTGGTTTACAATGATTTTGGTGAATTGTGGTGCAGGGAGACAGATACACCATTACCCAAATACCCCTTTAATTTTAACTTTAACATAGACTAGGTAGCATGTGAATTGTATACCTTACGTGCTGACTTTGTTTTTTTGATTGCTTTTATTTGACTATCTGCAGCCCAATTGGGGGCATAACCATGTGCAACCTGTAGGCCGGTCCCAAGCCCAGATAAATGCAGAGGGTTGCATCAGGAAGGGAATTGTAAAACTGTGCCAAACATATATGAGGGTTAGTGACTGACACTGGCACTGTTAATCTGCAAGGCGTAAGTAGAAATTCAGGTAATGTGGGTCGAAGACAAAAAAGAGGAGGAAACCAGCTTAGTTGGTAGAAGAAGAAGAGGAATGCACAGACCCTACAAGTATGTGTAGGAACTTTGAATATTGGGACTATGACAGGAAAAGCTTAGGAGTTCGTGGACATGATGATTAGGAGAAAGGTTGATATATTGTGCATCCAAGAGAGCAAGTGGTAAGGGAGGAAGGCTAGAAGTTTACGAGCAGGGTTTATATTATTTTACCATGGAGCAGATGGGAGGAGAAATGGATTAGGGGTTATTTTAACGGAAGAGCTGGCCAAGAGTGTCTTGGAGGTGAAAAGAGTATTAGATCGAGTGATGAGGCTGAAATTTGAACTTGAGGATATTATGTATATTGTGATTATCGGCTATGCCCCTTAGGTAGGATGTGATCTCTAGTTGAAAGAGAAATTCTGGAAGGAAACTAGACGAAGTACTTCTGAGCATCCCAGATAGAGAGAGTTGTGATTGGTGCAGATTGTAATGGACATATTGGTAAAGGAAACAGGGGCGATGAAGAAGTGATGGGTAAGTATGGCATCCAGCAAAGTAACTTTGAGGGACAGATGGTGGTGGACTTCGCAAAAAGGATGCAAATGGCAGTAGTGAACACTTATTTCCAGAAGAGACAGGAACATAGAGTGACCTACAAGAGTGGAGGTAGAAGCACACAAGTGGATCATATTTTGTGCAGACAATTTCATCTCAAGGAGGTTACTGAGTGTAAGGTAGTGGTGGGGAGAGTGTAGCCCGACAGCATAGCATGGTGGTGCGTAGGATGAGTCTGGTAGCGGGTAGGAAGATTAAGAAGAAAAAGGTAGAGCAGAGAATCAGGTGGTGGAAGTTGAGAAAGGAAGAATGTTGTGTGGCTTTCCAGAAAGAGGTGAGACAGGACGAGCTCCCAGAATACTGGAATACGACTGCCAAAGTATTCAGAGAGGCAGGCAGGAGAGTACTTGGGGTGTTCTCTAGTAGGAAAGGGGAGAAGGAGACTTGGTGGTGGAGCGTCAAAATACAGGACGTCATCCAAGGAAAGAGATTAGCGAAGAAGTGGGACAGGGAGAGGAATAAGGAGAGGCGAAATGAATACAATGAGATGCAACGTAGGGCAAAGGTTGAGGTAGCAAAGGCTAAACAAGAGGCATATGATGACATGTGGATACAAAAGAAGGAGAAAAGGATCTCTACAGGTTGGTCAGACAGAAGGATAGAGATGGGAAGGATGTGCAGTAAAGGTGATTAAGGATAAGGATGAAAATATGTTGACTGGTGCTAGGAGTGTGCTAAGTACAGTGAAGAAAATAAGTATTTGAACACCCTGCTATAGTGCAAGTTCTCCCACTTTTCCCAATTTTCATTGTAGGTGCATGTCCACTGTGAGAGAGATAATCTAAAAAGCAAACTCCAGAAATCACAATGTATGATTTTTTAACAATTTATTTATGTGATACAGCTGCAAATAAGTATTTGAACACCTCTCTATAAGCTAGAATCCTGACCCTCAAAGACCTGTTAGACTACCTTTAAAAGTCAACCTCCATTCCATGTATTATCCTGAATCAAATGCACCTGTGTGAGGTCGTTAGCTGAATAAAGACACCTGACTCAATCTTGTAACATGGCCAAGACCAAAGAGCTGTCCAAACACACCAGAGACAAACATGTACAACTCCACACAGCTTTAAAGGGTAACGGAGAGATTGCAAAGCAGCTTGGTCAAAAAAGGTCCACTGTTGGAGCAATCATTACAAAATGGAAAAAGCCAAACATGACAGTCAATCTCAATCGGAGTGGAGCCACATGCAAGATATCACCTCATGGGGTCTCAATGATCCTGAGAAAGGTGAGGAATCCGCACAGGACTACATGATAGGACTTGGTCAATGACCTGAAAAGAGCTGCGACCTCCGTTTCTAAGGTGACTCTTGGTAATACACGAAGACGTCATGGTTTGAAATCATGCCTGGCACGGAAGGTTCCCCTGCTTGAACCAACACATGTCAAGGCCTGTCTTAACTTTGTCAATGAACATTTGGATGAGTCAAGCGAGAAACGTTTGTGGTCAGATGAGACCAAAATGTAACTTTTTGGTCATAATTCCACTAACTGTATTTGGAGGAAGACAAATGATGAGTTCCATCCCAAGAACACCATCTCTCCTGTGTAGCATGGGGGTGGTAGCATCATGCTTTGGGGAGGGAGGGGTTGTCATAACCAGGACTCTAGTGTGGACCCAAATGCACTACTCGATAGACAGGGAGGCAGTGAAAGGAAGGTCTTCATTCATCCCAATGTCATAAGCCGGAGAGTCAGTCAGAGAGAGCAGCAGTATCAAGAGCGTCAAGCTGACGGGGTTGGTCAGAGGACAGGCGGAGGTCGGTACACAGGGATTCAGGATCGGGAACAAGGAAGTGCCGGAATAAAGCAAAGATGGCAACGATCTGGCAAAGCCAGACTGTCCGCTGGTTCCTATATATACTAGGATTAATTATCCCTTATGAGGTGCAGGTGTGCAGGGGACCTGCACGGCCAGGGCTGGGACCGGCAGGACACTTTTTCTGCACATGGGACAGTATGACTACACTGTATTAAGGAGAGAATCCAATGATCATTTGGATGATACAGAGGAGTCATGGGAGCATTTGTGGTCAGATGAGACCAAAATGGAACTCTTTGGTCATAATTCCATGACCCGTGTTGAATGATGAATTCCATCCCAAGAACACCATCAGACATGTGAGATTTGGGGGAACAACCTCTTTCCCTCAGTCAGAGCATTGAAGATGGGTCGTGGATGAGTCTTTCAACATGACAATGACACACAGTCAGGAAAACCAAGGAGTGGCTCCGTAAGAAGCATATCAAGGTTCTGGCGCGGCCTCGCCAGTCTCCAGACCTAATCCCAATAGAAAATCTTTGGAGGGAGCTGAAACTCTGTGTTTCTCAGCAACACGATCATCGAACTGCGACTGTTCTGGTGCCAAGTGCACATGTGGACACCCTTATGCCTGAACATGGCGTTCGTTATGGACAATCTGTGATCAGCACAGAAGTTCAGAAATTGTCATGTCCCTATACCTAGATTCTATAGCCGGGGATCAGATCTCCTTCGGTTACCACCCAGCTCACATTGCACCCGACCCCTGTGGTCCATCTCACAGGTGGTGAGCCAATGGGAAGCGGGATCATGTTACCCTTCCGGGCTGTGGCTGGCCGAGCCCCATGGCCAATAGGCACTCGCCATCGACCCATGCCTCCAGGCCTGGCTCCAGAGAGGCCACATCTGGGCAATGGAAACCTGGATCCATTTGTTATACTTATCATAAGGGTTTGTGGAGCCGGACTTTGTCTGGGCCCTCACCCAGAATCTGTTTGCCATGCGTGACCCTACAAGGGGCATGAACCCCCAGAAAACTTAGCTTTTAGGCTCATCGGGACACACAAAACCTTCGACCACGATAAGATGGCCTTATCAAATTTGTAGACAAGATTTAAGATGATGTGTGGTCTTGTTCGAGTCATAAATCCCTCTTCCCCAGGCCCCGCCTCTAGGGTTTTTAATTCTGAACGCCCACCCTTTTGGATCTGGTGTGCTTTTTTTTCTTGTCTTGCTGGCAGCTCACACCCAGGCTGGGAGTTGGCCACTCCCCCCCCCCCCCCCCATTCCTTTTCTTTGTTTGGGCACATGACTCAGGAACCACAAAGCCTGGGATGAGAACAGACTTGGCTTCCCAGCCTACCAAGGCAGAGCATCTAGTAACAGTTGTTCCACCGTACCGCCAAAATAAAGTCGGAACATTAAAACATAGTGACACGGTGGTGTGGTGGTGGTGGAGTCCTCACAGTTTTGAGGACTGGAGTTCAATTCCCGACCTCCCCTTGTGTGAAGTTTGCATGTTCTCCCCATGCCTGCATGGGTATTCTTCAGGCACTCCGGTTGCATAACACATCCCAGAAACATGCATTAATTGGTCGCAAAAGCAGGAACAACGTATTGGACCCTAAGGTTGCTGAGGACAGCTAACCAACTAGGCTGTGTAGCATCACTGGGAGGGAGGAGGCACTCCCTGCATGCTTGCGGCACTGGGGATGTAAATGGTTTTGATTTTCCAGTGGCTAATCTAATCTAAGATTGCTTTTCTTTTTTTAAGTTGTTGCTCACTGCCTTTTGAGTGCCACTGTATTTTTGCAATTTCAGAAGTGTGTATCAGTCAGGTAGCCATTCGCATCAATTAGAACCCAAAAGATAGCACGAATATTCAAAGAATTTGGAGACCTGTCTTTTATACAATTATTACTAAAATTAGAAATGCCAAAAACGTATAAACCTCGAACTTAGAATAAGATGACAACAACATAAGTTTAAAAAAAAATACATCATACACACCAGGGATGAGTATGATTTACAGACAAAATGCATAATGAGCACCTCAGAGAGGTTTTGGGTAGTCGTTGCGACTAGTAGCTACCATTCAGAACAAGGTAGTTGTTGCTACATGAGATCTGAAGCAAATAATTTTTTGGGGCAGAGACAATCCAGCCATCCTGTCTTAAAAATGGTTAGTTTTTCTTGAAAATATTTTTTTATTTAGTTTTTAATTATGTCTGATATTCATCTTTTAAAGCACTTGCGCTCACCCATATGAATCCCATTGAGTTAGTTGCAGGACAACTATCAACCAATCAGAGGACAGGAAAATGTAGCATACAGCAAGAGAGACCTTCATCCATCCTTTTTCTGAGCCGGGTATCCTCACGAGGGTCACGGTAGTACTGGGGCCAATCCCAGCTGGGCAAGAGACAGGGTACACCTGGAACTGGTTTCCACCCAATTGCAGGGCACATGTAGACAGACGACAGTCGCACTTACCATTAAACCTCTGGGCAATTTAGAGTCAATTAATGCATGTTTTTGGGATGTGGGAGGAAACCGAAGTGCCCGGAGAAAACCCATGCAAGCACAGAGAGAATATGCAAACTCCACACAGGCAGGGCCGGGATTTGAACCCCAGTCCTCAGAACTGTGAGGCCAATGCTCTACAGCTGCAGCGCCATACCACCCAAGACAGACCTGTAAGACATAATTTGCAGAAAAGCCGGTGAGTTGACATAAGAGCAGTGAATATAACATCTAATTGGTTAAAAAAAGACAGCCACTGTTCATGGTGCAGATTTGTCCGTGCCACTCATGCGAATTTTGAAGGCCTAGTGCAGATTACATTTGCATGGAAACACACAGCAACGGAAATCTGATTGTACAATAAAATCTTAAACAACTGGAAGGATAGTGAGAACACATGTTATGAATTTGAAGACAAAAGACTTGAACATAAATGAATATATATTATCATCCATCCATTTTCTGAGCAGTTTATCCTCACAAGGATCATGGCAGTGCTGGAACCTATCCCTGGGCTCCAGCTGGGACTTAAATATTAAATATTTTGTCTTTGTAGTGTAAGAGAGTCACTGATGGTGTAGTGGTACACATGCCTGCCTTTGGTACATACCTGCCTTTGGTACAGGCAGCATGGGATAGATTCCTGCTCAGTGATGGTGTTGATAGCTGCCCTGCGACTGACTGGCGACCATTTCAGGTTGTAATCCGTCTTTTGCCCGAAGCTAGATGGGATAGGCTCCAGCTCTCCCTTGACCCTTGTGAGGAAAAGTGGCTTGGATAATGGATGGAGGTCTTTGTAATTTATTAAATTAAATATAGGTTGAACAGTAGGTACCACACTATTTTCCAATTAACGATCATGGTCTCACATTTGGAGGTTGAATCCAACCGCTTCACGCTCGTCTGTGAACTGCTCTAGTGAGATTTGAAGGAAATAAATATTGATTAAATATAGGTTTCACATGATTTGCAAGTTATTGTATTCTGTTTTTATTTGTTTAACACAACATCCCAACTTCATTGGAATTAAGTTTGTATATTAAAAGGTTGAATTGCTTTTGAAAGTTTGATGACATTTTTGACTGCATAAAACCACTAATGGTATGGTGATTTTCTGCTTTCCATGCAGGCAGTGTGGCTTCAACACTCAGTGATGGTGTGCATCTTCATGGAAATTAATGTTCGTTTCTCTATATAGTATGTGGCCTGTGACTGACTGGCGACCAGTCCAGGGTGTGGTATGCTTTTTATCCAAAATTACCTGGGATAGCCTCCAGCTTGCTGTGACACTGCACAGGAAAAGCAGTATATAAATGGGTAGACGGGTGACCTGTACAGTACTGTGCAGGCCTTTTGTGAAGCCTCATTTGACAACTTCCGGTGTGTATGCACACTTTGTGTGTTCTGGGTTATGATGTATGATGTATTAATACCCTTTGAAGACATCCTTAAATCTGCAATATGGTTTCCCCCGCTAAGCCATTAACAGACAATAGACACTGGATTAATTGCACAGTAAATCCCTACTTAACCTGCGCTGTGTCTGAGCACAATTCTACACTCTATTGTCGAGTGGCAAACAGAGCATTAAGCTGCATCCGTTGATGTCCCCCTTCCTGTTTTGGATTAGAATTCAACAAAATAATGGATGCTGTACTCACCGGGTGGGGGGTGGGGGGTGGAGAAACAAGTGGACAAATGGCTATAGTTATGTGGAAATTTAATAGTGGTCTGCAGTGAAGGCCTTATAAGCCTTCTTTGTTGGCCAAAATGCTAACAGCACTGGCATTTACCTTTAAAACTAAAACATTATGATCATCATTATTAGCAGTAGTAGAGCGGCCTTTTTAGCGCAACTGGTTAGAACATTGGCCTGAAGACCAGAGTTCAATCCCGGCCCTGTCTGTGTAGAATTTGTATGTTCTCCCCTTGCCTGTGTGGATTTTCTCTGGGCACTCCGGTTTCCTCCCACATCCCAAAAACATGCATTAATTGGAAACTCAAAATTTCCCTTGGGGTGATGGTAAGTGTGACTTGCCTGTCTCCATGCCCTGCAATTGGCTGGCTACCACTTCAGGGTGTACCCAGCCTCCTCCCAATAATAGCTGGGATAGTCTCCAGCACTCTTGCGAGGATAACGGTTTCAGAAAATGGATGGATGGGTTTGCAAGTGTTTTCAAGTTGTCCTGAGTTCATGTGGTGATATCTTTTACAGTTTGATGTTGGTTTTTGATGCAGTACTGTTTGAGGAATCGAAGGTCATCGGCATTCAATATTGGTTTTCGCCCATGTCACTTACATGCAGTGATTTCTCCAGATTTGCCGAACCTTTTGACGATATTATGGATCATTGACGATGAAATCCCTACATTTTTTGAAATTGTAAATAAAAGGAATAGTTCACTGAACAATGAAAAGCCTTAATCCAAAAGGTCATGTCATATGTACTGTAACTTGATATTCGAGGTTAATCCGATATCATTTAATGATCATTTTATCAGCAATTACAAATTTTCACGGGCGCTGCCATTTTGGCAAGCCACATGATCTACATGCGGAGATGTGACGTATTCTGTGCTTACACAAAGAAATCATGGCTGATTTGTAGTGTAAACACATGCAGTACCAACACCCTCGGACACGTGAAAATGCCCTACTGTATTGCAAAATTTTGCCATAATTCGTATAGAAATAATTCGAGGATGGCTCGGTGGCATATTCTGGGCAGTAAGAAAAGGAAACATTTAAGGACCCAGTGGTGAGTAAGTGCCGAAGTGTGGTCGCCCTGAGCCGTAAGACATATGTACAGGTCTATTTGCACATTTATTTAAGACCAGCACTTTTAGAGTACTATAAGTCTCTGAATTCTTTTCAATAACATTATGATGTTGCTAATCAATGATGACAAAAGTACTTCTTACCATTAATGCGACTTCTTGTGCTTTCATACGTCATGCAGGCATTAAGACTTCCATCCGTTCATCGTGACCGTAATTTAATCTGATTTGCCATCATGATAGTATGATGGTGAACAGTTCTTGACGACAAAGGGATGTCTTTTATTCATTTATCTTCTCTTTATGCAAAGTTGGTAAAATGTTGATTGGCAACGTCGAGTTCAAATGCTTTGGCATACTCCCCATCTGTGAATTTAAACACACAGCAGAAACCTCTCCACAAATGCTGTCCATTCTTGTTGAAAACTTCGGTACTCATATTTTTTTCTTTGAGCGACCTTTGTCAAAAGTTTCCATTACTATTGTTCCACACAATCAGCGTTCGACCGTTCTGTGCCTGTGGTTAGTTAGCGAGTCAGACTCCATATCATTCCCGTCCGAAGGTCCATCCAAACATTAACCAGTATTTACAGCCACAGGTTCAAATCAGTATGGCCGTGTTCCTCCGTCTTCCCGATCAACCGATGCCATTATTTCTTCAGCAGATGAGGATAAATCTGAGACATCAGCTCTGTCCGTGATTGTGTTTGCACACAGGAGGCGCACAGGAGACGTCACTTCCTGTTTTTAAGTCTTGTGACTCACCATAATGGCAGCAACTCACAGTTTCAAGGAACAGTACATATGACATGACCTATGGGATTAAGGCTTTTCATTGTTCAGCAGACTATTCCTTTATGGAACATTGAACTTTGAGAGGACCCACCATATCTGGCTCCTCTCATGGAGGAGCAGCGGTTTGACTCTGAAATTTGACCAGATGACTGAGCTTCTCATCCTGTCTCTAATGAAGATCCCACAGACCCCAGCTTGTGACCATAAGTGAGAATGAAACATAAATCGACTGGTAAATTGACAGCTTCGCCTTTCAGCTTAGCTCTTTCACCACAGCAGTCCAATACAAAGTCCACATCACCGCAGAAGCTGCGCTAATTTGTGTGTTGATCTTCATTCCATTGTCTCACCACTGATGTCCAACAACAGGTTCGATGCTTGCTGCCATGGTGGGTTCCAACCATTTAACAGCCGAAGGTGCGATCGGCCACCTCATCAATGGAGGCAAAGAACATGTTCCACTCAGACTCAATGTCCCCTCCCTCCTTCGGGACATAAGTGAAGTTCTGCTCGAGGTGGGAGTCCAACCTCCTTCTGTAAGGGGATTCTGCCAGACATTGCCACCAGACCCTCACAATATGTTTAGGCCTGCCAGGTCGGACCAGCATAACAGCAATAGAGCCAACTCACAACCAGTGGTGGTCTGTTTACGTCTTTGCCCCTCTGTTCACCCTACTGTCCAGACATGTAAATCTGATGACGACCACAAGTGACCATGTTTACATATGGACACCATAATGGTTGAACATGGTGCTCATTGTTGACAATCCATCATGAGCACATAAGTTTCATAAAAGAACACCACTCATGTTTGGATCTGGAGGTGGGGTTGTCCTTTCCTATCAGTAGTCACCTTCTGCAGCAATTGTTGGTAGACCCTTCAAGAAGTATAAAAACGGTGGGTCTCTATTGCTGTTTGGTGCATAGGTACAAAAACAAACAGTCAGGAAGCATCCCCCCCGCCACCCCTCCCAAAGGCGGAGAAAGTCAACTCTTTCATCCAGCGGGTTAAACCCCAATACACAGGTGCAGATATGGGAAGCAGTAAATGTACCCACCTCTGCTTGGCACTCTCTCACCATTTCCAGAGTGGACAAAAGTTGAACAACTCTCGACAGGAGTGGTACGAGAGCCCAACCTCCAATGTGTGTAGGGGAGTCAAACTATGTCTCGTTGGAACTTGTCATTGTTCCATATTTTTATGTTATGTATATTAATTGTTTGGATATGTTTCTTTTTTTTTTTTAACACAAAAAAGTCTCTCAACTGTGACCAAGAATCAGTGGTTGAGTTGTATGAGTGTGTCATTTTTCTAAGCCCTTGACGTGCTGCTTCACACACCATGTTTACATTGTGTGATCCATGTGATCTTGTTGCAGCAGAAATGTTAATCACAGTATAATTTCCCAGAGGAGTAACCGTTTTCCCTTAGTGACATACAATTAATAGACCGACATACGGCACAAATTTAGCTGCACTCCCATTGTGAATCTGTCTACACCCCCCCTCAAAAAAAAAAAAAAAAATATATATATATATATATATATACACACATATATGAGCATGTGGGTACACTTACACCCACATGAATGCAAAAAGGACAGACCAAGTCAGCCCCAGCCTCTGGGAGCGCAGCAGTTTTCACATTGAATCAACTCATTGTAGTTGAACAGTAATGTATATTCATTCTCCTTGAAACATATTTTGTAATTATTCCCTGTGGATATATTTGAAGATACCTTTTCTGACATTCTATACATCAGATCATTTATTTCCCAGACCTAAACATTTTACTCATGTTAATTTTATGTAGGCACCACGGTGGAGAACTGGCTAGTACATCTCTCTTAGTTTCTGAGGACTGGGATTTAAATCCCTGCTCTGCAAGTTCACCCCCATGCTTGTGTGGATCTTTTTCTCCGGGCACTCTAATTTCCTCCAACATCCTCAAAAACCCTTTTAAATTAACTGAAGACAAAATTGCCCTTTGGTAGGAATATGAGTACACGCCAGGAACCCTACTGAGGATTAGGGGTACGGAAAATGGATTGACAGATGGATGGATAATTTGATGTATATCTACAGTAAACAGTGTTTTTAAAAAATGTACATATACATAAGGCTTTTTGAAATGTTTCCTTTTAAAAAGAAGAGTATGCAGTGAGTTTCTTACAATATTAACTTTTGGTTGACCATCACATGATTAAAACAGTGCATTATAAGGAGAGCTTGAGTTAAAATACTTTGCTCACCAGTGACGGTCACTAGTGATGTCACAGTTACAAGACACTCAGAAAAAAACCTGAAGAACGGTTGCCTCACATTTCTGAAGACCGGGGCGCAAACCCTGGCGCTGCCATTGTGGAGTTTGCATGTTCTCCCTGTGCCTTCGTGGTTTTCTTTGGGCACTCCGGTTTCCTCCCACATCCCAAAAACATGCATTGATTGGACACTATAAATTGCCCCTTGGTCTGATTCTGAGTGCAACTGTTGTGTCTCCATGTGCCCAGTAATTGGCTATGATTCGGGTTCAAGGTGTACCCCATCTCCTGCCCAATGACAGCTGGGAGAGGCTCCAGCACCCCCGCAACCCTTGTGAGGTAAGCAGCTGAAAAAAATGGATATATGGATATATTTATGTGTGTGTGCGTGTGTGTGTACGTGTGTGTGATTTTATCGTATATGATTTATCTTTGAAAAGAATGAATTAATGAACATACATCCATTTTGCAACTTTGTATGTTCATAAGAAGGTGGTTAAATGCTATCCATAAAATTCCAGCAAAAATATGTTGCTGTGTACCAAATAACAAAATGAAACATGGAATTTCCCCTCAAAGGACAACAGTTTTTCCTTTACTAATCACATTTCCTGTGTAATTTAAACTTGATTACTGAAGGGTTTTTGACGTAAAAAGACAGAGAAAATCAACACACCTTCACTGCAGACAGCATGGACCTCTTGTCCGGCAGTAAAAAAAAGAAGACAGAAATCAGGTGGTATTCATCATAAAATCCAAATGGCCAAAGTAACAATTACAAACTAAGTTAGTTCGTTAGTCAGTCAGTTACTGACAAAAGGGGTACACATTTACTGAAAATTATGACAACGTCATAGCGTGGAGTAAAAGAAATGTATGTGGAGTTAAAAAAAAAAAAAAAGAAAATGTACAATAGAACAACAAACAATTTTGTGAATAGCAAAATTTGTCACAGCTTTGGAAAGTAATTTGCACCAATTCAGCACTATCACAATACAACACACTAAGTCTTTTATATTTAAATTGTATGTGCTAAAACCTGGATTTACAATTTCAGTTTGACATCAGATTGTCTGCTCAGCGCATAATATTTGGGTCCAGATTCTGAACATGAGGTTTGAAGTGTTAATTGCTTTACAATAGATTCAGAGGAAGCAATGGCGATATCAATAAACTCACTGTTTTGCATTGTGGCGGCAACTCCAGTCTCCCATCTTGTTTGACTTCTGTAATCTGTCCAAAAAGATAACATACTTAATTGTGGTATCATGGACAGCTTATGCATTGTCATGTACAACTCCTCTTAGACATTAAGATTGAGAAATGATCAAATCTAATGTGGAAAATGGTAAGCATCAAATTCTGATCAGTTTTGAAATAGCAAGTCAATCATTTTGAAGAGGCGCTGTAATTCACGTTTTGATTTGACAGTTGAGTGACAAATTGACAAATTGAGTGTTATAAATTTGGGATAATTCATCAGGAAAGAAATGTATTCATTTATTTATATGTGAGAGGTACAAAAATGGACGGATGGATCAATGGAGAAATAAGCGTAATAGTTTTGAAGAAAAAAATTCGATGTAATGTGATTTCTTTATGTAAAAATCTTCCTTAGCAACATAAGGTTTGGGGAAATGAGGGCAAACAATTTAAAACTGTACAAAAAAGCAATGTGATTTTATTCTTCTGTATTTTTTAAATATCTTGAAAAATCTTTATGAATGTACATTCTAAATATGCAGAGCTCACCATAAATGAGTTCTGAACAACTTTTATTTCAATAAAAACTATTTTTTATGACTCGAAATGTTTCCATCCTCTTAAAAACTTCCACAAATGTAGGAAATCGGGTGCATGACTGAGATTGGTCGCTGCATACACACACACACACACACACACACACACACACACACACACACGCATGCACTCACACTAACACGCACAAAAACACGCACGCACACAGAGCGAGCGAGAGAGAGAGAGGCAGCACGGGGACACAGCTGGAGAGCGTTGTCCTCACAGTTCTGAGCACCGTTTTTTTTTTTCGGGCAGTCTGGTTTCCCAAAAACATGAGTTGATTGTACACTCTAGATTGCCCCTGGGTGTGATTGTGGGTGCGAGTGTTGTCTCTCTCCGTGTGCCCTGCGATTGTCTGGCAACGAGTTCAGGGTGTACCCCGCCTCCTGCCCGTTGACAACTGAGATAGCCTCCAGCACTCCCCATGGCCCTCGTGAGCATAGGTGGTTAAGAAAATGGATGGATGTATTGATGTAAGTAAGTTTCTTTCGGCTTGTCCCTTTCGGGGTCGCCACAGCGTGTCATCTCAGATTAACGCACATATATGTTTGGCACAATTTTTACGCTGGATGCCCTTCCTGACGCAACCCTTCTCAGGGAGTGGAGGCCCCAGTGGGATACGAACCCACAACCCCTGGTTTACCAAACCACTGCTCTAACCACTGAGCTCCGGGGCTCATTCCTTTGATAGGCACTGTGCGCTGACCAATTGCGCCACTGGAGCATATATGGATGAATGTATTGCTGTATTATATATTATATAAAGCTAAGAATCTACAGAAACAAGAGAAATGGATATATCTGCTTTTGCGTCTGAACTCGAAACACACACACACACACACACATTTATATATGCATTTAATATTGGAAAGGTGAACAACCACTAGTGAACGCCCAACGAAGCTTTACTTCTTATTTCATTCACAGGAAGCCAACCACACACACACACACACACACACAATTGACAGGTGATCACCGACAAAATATCGATGTCCACTGTCAGAGTCCCTAACCCCCAAAAGGTGGCGGGAGTGCCGGAGCACATCCTCGGTAACATTGGGCAGAAGGCAGACAACACCCTGAACTGGTTACCAGCCAGCCGCAGAGCACATATCGACACCAACACTGAGTGGGAATTGATTTCACGCTGCCGCATCAAAGTCAAGCGTGTGTACTATTATACCATCAGAGACCTAAAGATGATTTTTTTTTTTTTTTTTTTTTTAAATCTCGTTTTACAAAGAGTGTAGTCATTTATTCCGTTTTGGTTTTTCACCGAGATCGCACCAAAAATATTCAAACCCACTACAAAATCCTTTGAAATAAGCAATGAAACGTACAAATAAAGCTGCATATGTTTATTAGTTAGACATGCATCTTCCATTAAATTATAATAATAATAGCAGCAGTATGGTGGAGCAGCTGTAAAGCGTTGGTCTAACATTTCCGAGGACCCGGGTTCAACCACGGCCCAGCCTGTGTGGACTTTGCATGTTCTCTCCGTGCCTACGTGGATTTTCTCCAGGCACTGCGGTTTCCTCCCACATCCCAAGAACATGCAACATAGATTGGACACTAAATTGCACCTAGGTGTGATCGTGACGATTTTCTGGCAACCAGTTCAGGGTGTACCCTGCCTCCTGCCCGTTGACAGCTGGGATAGGCTCCAGCACTCCCGCAACCCTTGTGAGGATAAGCGGCTAAGCAAATGGCTGTCTGGATGATAAGAATAATACATGACCTACCGAGAAATGTATTTTTAAAACGTCATTTTTTTAAAGGGTGTAATCATTTATGTCATTTTTTTGTTTTATCACTGAGATCGCACCAGAAATATTCAAACCCACTACAATATCCTTTGAAATAAGGAATGAAACGTTTCAAAAACAAATAAAGCAGTATTTATTGTTTGTTCGATATACTTCTTCCATGTACTACTACTACTAAATAATAATTATAATAATAAAAATAATCATAATAATAACAATAATAAAACAGCGGGGACTCAGGGTGGGAGACTGGTTATAGAGCGTCTACTTCAAAGTTCTAGGGACCTCACAGTTCAAATCCCGGTCATGCCTTTGTGGAGTTTTCATGTTCTCCTCCAACCAGTTCAGGCTGTACTGCACCTTTTGATATAGATAGTTTGGATAGGCTCCAGCGCTCCGGGACACTTGTGGGGATAAGTGGCTCAGAAATTGAATGGACGGATAAAACAAGCATCCTTTTCTTAGCTTTCACTTATAAATCTGATGAGTCGCAACGTAATACAGATAAAATGTGTAATCATTTAATTGACGTTGTCATAAGATCCCAAGGGAAAGCATTAAATATTATGTTTAGTTGTTTAGCTTTGCAAACTTGATTGTAATAGAA
Source organism: Syngnathoides biaculeatus (assembly GCF_019802595.1). Classification (NCBI taxonomy): domain Eukaryota; kingdom Metazoa; phylum Chordata; class Actinopteri; order Syngnathiformes; family Syngnathidae; genus Syngnathoides; species Syngnathoides biaculeatus. The sequence continues at coordinate 4,643,253 of NC_084645.1, read as the reverse complement.
GCTTTAATGGAATTTGCAGTATCATACGGAAAGTAACTGTTTGATATATGACGATAACCTCATTGATGTAATACATCCAAATCCGCCACTAAAGCTTACTGGCGGGTTTCACAATGACTTGAAGGACTTCAAAGCTTGTATTTTCTTCCAGCGCAATGCACACGCACAGGCCTGCATTTGGGCACCTGGTCCCCCCTTACTACTCTTCCAGCGCAGCACCTTGCGCCCCGTTGAAAGGGGACAAAGAGCCCGGGGGAGAAGAACCGGTGGCTCTGCGGTCGCTTTTGTGCCCGTGTAGGATTTCGGTGCGTTTGCTTCGTTAGTTGCGGCTCGTTAAAAACCCACAGCACAAAACCGCGGCGGGGAGCCCAGTTGGCTGACTTAATGGACGTCTGCTGAACACACTCACTACAAATATAAACGTTTGATTGAAGACAAGGGGTAGAGAGGAGACTTGCTCCACATAAACCCGTGTTTATTTGTTGCACTATTTCATTAACTGGGAAAAAAAATTATTGAATCATTTACAGTACACCGGTTCCACACGATTTAACTGTGGTAATGTCATTTCCCTCTCTTCTCGACGAAAATAATCGGTACTCACAAGTTTAACACATTTGAATCAAGTGCGAGTGATGTGCATGTTCGAATTAAGACCATTAAAAACACACTTTTAGACATCGAAAATGGTTCATTGTGACCAAAAATTTGCATAACGTTCGAGAGAAAATAATGATCACGAGTAGGCCTAAATATGTAGGCCGAATACTTTCCGCTGTGAGTACGCCGAATGATGAAATTCACACCCAGCTTTGACCAAATGAAAAGAAAAAGATCATACACAATTTAAAAAAAAGTTTGGCGCACTTTGTACTCCCTATTTCTTTACAATGATGAAACCACGAAAGTCTTTTAAATTCTCTTCATTTCAACGTTGGACATGAATAAACTTGGAAGTAGATCATTTTCGAGGAAAAGAGGGAAACCTTCCGTAGGTTTACCACATCTGAATCACGTATAGCCGAAAATGTACTTTCCCCCCGGTGTATATTTATCGCTGCAACAAGTGTCTACGCTTTGACGCATTGTTTACTGGGCATTCTGTGTCGTCTTGGATGTTTAAGACGATGACTAAAAAGATAGAAGTCTCCGGTTGTCCAGATAATACGGCCACTTTTTTCGGAGACTAATGACATTAAAATGGTCAAAGACATTATTGGAATTCATGAGTTGGTGTAAGCGTATTTAAAGCAAAAAAAAAAAAAAAGAAAAAAAGGGGGGGGGGTAGGTATGTAAATCCGCCTTGATAAATCGATTTAGTTTGTGTCATACTGTACACTCTCCATGAAATGTATTTTCAGAAAAGTTTCCCCTAATTAAGTTTTAGGGGAAGTCATTCAGCCCCTTTTAAATGATTAAAAATAGTTAGCAACCACAATGGAATTAGATCATGAATTAATCCTGTTATTTCAAAATATTTGATGATGAATTTTATCTTAAACCGCAGTCCAATCTTTCAGAGTTCCAGCAACTGACAATACTTACAACAGAGCCAAAACGGTCAGAGATAAAAACAATTATAAAGTAGTTTTTTTTTTTTTTTTTTGCAAATAGGATTTGTTTAGTAAAATAGGTTGCAAACTGTGCAACATTAGATCACCTATGGTGATTTATTAGACTGTAATTGTAGAATATCACAATAGGTTTCAGTTATCCTTTTGACACCTTCGGTCAGTTTTGAGTATAAAAATTCTAATGTGTTATTGAAATGATTTTGATGGTTTCTTCATACAGCTAACACATTGCTGTCAACTGGTACAATCACTCAAGAGATAGTCCATCTTAAAAAAAAAAATAATAATAATCTTTAAAAAGTTGCCATCTGGAAGAGAATGTTATCAGACAAGTTTTTTTTTTAATTCTGCCCTCCAAATCTACTATTTTATCTGAAAATATGATCATATGTGATTTTTGTAACATCCATATTATCATCCTCAAATGCTTTCTCAATAACGTACAATATTTCAAGTCCAGCTTTCAAATGGCAGCAGGTGCATATGACCAAGAGATGAAGAAAGAAGAAATTTGAAAAATCTAATGAAAACGTGAGTGGGCCTACCTTTTTGTGGCATTCTGTGAGAAAAAAATGAATAACTTTTGATTCACTTTGTTTTGCAACAGCTCCTTCTTAGTTCTTCCCTCCAAGTAGTTTCTCCTTGCCTGAAAAGACAAATGCAGAGGAAAACAGAAGGGCGGACAGAGGGTAGGAGGTAGAGAGGGAGATTGGTAGAGTTGGAGGGTGAAGAGACTGCTGAGGAGGAGGAGGGTAGTACAGGGAGGTGAGCACCAGCTAAGAGGGGGAGGGAACATTTCAACCAGGATAGTGATGAGTTCATTTGTATTTGAGAGGGACAGAGAGGGAGTGAGGGAAGAAGGGAGAGTGACTGTCTCTCTCATAGACCCTGAACACCTTACTTGCTGGGTCAGTTCACTTCATGATGGTTCAAGATAAAGTCATTATCAGAAGAATGGGTGATGTTTCGGATCATTTGGGCAATAATAGTAATGACATGGCCAATCAATTAATTTGACTGATTATGGGTCTCTCCTCCTCGAGCCGTCACCTTATCGTGGTGAAGGGGTTTGTGTGTCCCGATGATCCGAGGACCTAAGTTGTCTGGGGCTACATGCCCTGGTAGGGTTACCCATGGCAAACAGGTCCTAGGTGAGGGACCAGACAAAGTACGACTCCAAAACCCCCTATGATACGTGATCTCCAGCTCTCACTGGAGCAATTCGCAGCAGAGTGTGAAGCAGCTGGCATGAGAATCAGCACCTCCAAATTCAAGACGATGGTCCTCAGTCGGAAAAGCGTGGCGTGCCCTCTCCAGGTCGGGAATGAGATCCTTCCCCAAGTGGAGGAGTTCAAGTATCTTGGGGTCCTGTTCACAAGTGAGGGAAGAATGGAGCGGGAGGTCGACAGATGGATCGATGCAGCGTCTGCAGTGATGCAGACTTTGTATCGGTCCATTGTGGTGAAGAGGGAGCTAAGTCGAAAGGCGAAGCTCTCAATTTACTAGTCAATCTACGTTCCTACCCTCACCTACGGGCATGAGCTGTGGGTTGTGACCGAAAGAACAAGATCCCCGATACAAACGGTAGAAATGAGTTTCCTCCGCAGGGTGTCTGGGCTCTCCCTTAGAGATAGGGTGAGAAGCCCGGTCATCTGGTAGGGGCTCAGTGTCGAGCCACTACTTCTCCGCATTGAGAGGAGCCAGATGAGGTGGCTGGCGCATCTGATTCGAATGCATCCTGGACGTCTCCCTGGTGAGGTGTTCCGGGCATGTCCCACTGGAAAGAGACCCTGAGTACAACCCAGGACAAGCTGGAGAGACTATGTCTCTCGGCTGGCTTGGGAACGCCTCGGGATCCCTCCAGAAGAACTGCAAGAAGTGGCTGGGGAAAGGGAAGTCTGGGTATCCCTGCTGTAGGTACTTCCCCCGCGACCCGACCCAGAAAAGCGGTAGAAAATGGATGGATGGATTATGGGTCTTTGATTTATTGGTAATTATCAATTAAACGTTCATTATTGTTTCAAAAAAGAAAATATATTTTTAGGTATTTCATTAAATTTTCAATGCCAAAATATTGCCGTTTGGTTTCTGAATCCAAGTTTCATGATTTGCAATTACAATTATCATAAATGCAGCTTGCGAGAGCCTCATTATTTTGTTGCAATACACCTCTGTGAGGTGAAGTTCCATGATGAACAGTACACTTTGGATGAACAAAAAAGCATAGAGCAAGATGATTTATGCAATATCAATGAATATGTATGAACATGTCAAAGTCTTGGAACTCTGGGATCTCTTTTCTGTTCTGGCAATTGTCTAAAGACAAGCGTGTACTGGGTTAAATGAGTAGTCAAGATCATTTATGCATTTCTTTGTGTAGAGTTTGAAGGGCAACATGTAAATTGTGTGACCCAGATGACTTTTGTCAAGTTGTTCATGTCTATATTGTTATCAACTTTTGCCTTTGTCATTATTTTGAAGACATGATGAGTAAGTATGGCATCCAGGAAAGGAACTGTGAGGGGCAGATGGTGCTGGACTTTGAAAACAGGATGGAAGTGGGTGAAATGAACACTTATTTCGAGAAGAGGCATTGATTGACCTACAAGAGCGGGCGGAGGTAGACGCACGCAGGTGGATTATATTTTGTGCAGACGATGTAATCTGAAGGACGTTATTGACTAAACTAGTGGTTGGGGAGAGTGTAGCTCAACAGCATAGGCTGGTGGTGTGTAGGATGACTCTGGTGGTGGGTAGGAAGATTAAGAAGACAAAGGTAGAGCAGAGAACCATGTGGTGGAAGCTGAGAAAGGAAGGATGTTATATGGCCTCTCGGAAATAAATAAAATGGGGTCTTGATGGAGAGGAGGAGGTCCTGGAAGAGTGGACTACTCCAGCCAAGGTGATCAGAGAGACAGGCAGGAGAGTACTTGGGTTGTCTTCTGGTAGGAAAGGAGAGAAGGAGACTTGGTGGTGGAACATCAAAACACAGGAAGTCATACAAGGAAAGAGATTACCAAAGAAGTGGGACACTGAGAGGACTGAGGAAATGCGAAAGGAATCCATTGAGATGCAACGTAGAACAAAGGTAGAGGTGGTGAAGGCTAAACAAGAGGCATATGACAACATGTACACCAGGTTAGACACGAAAGAAGGAGAAACACATCTCTTCAGGTTGGTCAGGCAGAGGTATAGAGATGGGAAGAATGTGCAGCAGGTAAGGGTGATTAAGTATAGAGATGGAAATGTGTTTACTGGTCCCAGTAGTGTGCAGAATAGATCGAAAGAATACTTTGATAAGTTGATGAATGAAGAAAATGAGAGAGAAGGAAGAGTAGAAGAAACAAGTGTGAAGGACCAGGAAGTGGCATTGATTAGTAAGGGGGAAGTTAGAAAGGCACTACAAAAGATGAAAAATGAAACGGCAATTGGTCCTGATGACATAACTGTGGCGGTATGGAAGCAATTTGGAAGCCTGTGGAGTTTTTGAAAGACCTATTCAACAGAATACTAGCGGGTGAGAAGATGCTAAAAAGAATGGAGGAAAAGTGTGCTAGTTCCCATTTTTAAGAACAAAGGTGATATTCAGAGCTGTGGGAATTATAGAGGAATAAAGTTGATGAGCCACACAATGATGTTATGGGAAAGAGTAGTGGAGGGTAAAGTCAGGACAGAAGGAAGTGTCTGCGAGCAACAGTATGGTTTCATGCCTCGACAGAGTACCACAGATGCATTATTTGCCTTGAGGATGCTGGTGGAAAAGTACAGAGAAGGTCAGAAGAAGCTACATTGTGACTTTGTGGATATAGAGAAAGCCCATGACAGAGTGCCAAGAGAGGAAATGTGGTACTGCATGCATAGGTCTGGTGTGGCGAAGAAATAGTACAGGCATGTATGATGGTAGACAAACAATGGTGAGGTGTGCCATAGGTGTGACAGAGGAATTTTAGGTGGAGGTGGGACTGCATCAGGGATCAGCTCTGAATGGCTTGGTGTGCGAGCAGTGGGAAGCAAAAGGCGGCACCCTACTTTGGAGTCTCCTCTGGCTGCCACGCAGAGGGCCCGGATAGATGGCCACATGGGTCCCCTAGAAAGGATCGGAAGAAGAGGTCTAGGGCACACAGGACGAAGGCACTTCTGGGCTGGAAACATAGGGGGGCAATACAAACTGACTGGGACTGAACACCGGGAGAGAAAAACCAAAGTAAGCCTCCAAGTCAAAATCAGGCAGCCAGTCATATAAATTCAGTGCTGGCTTAAGCAGGGGAACCTCCCGTGCCAAGCATGATTTCAAACCATGACGTCTTAGTGTATTACCAACAGTCACCTTGGAAAAGGTGGTCCCAGCTCTTTTCAGGTCATTGACCAAGTCTGTTGTGTAGTCCTGGGCGGATTCCTCTCCTTTCTAAGAATCATTGAGAACCCACGAGCTGATATCTTGCATGTGGGTCCACTCTGATTGAGATTGACTGTCATGTTGAGCTTCTTGCATTTTTTAATGGTTGCTCCAACAGTGGACCTTTTTCCACCAGGCTGCTTGCCAATTTCTCCATTGCCTTTTCCAGCCGTGTGGAGTTGTCCAATTCTGTCTCTGGTGTCTTTGGACAGCTCTTTGGTCTTGGCCATGTTACAAGTTTGAGTCTTACTGATTGTATGGGGTGGACAGCTGTCTTCATGCAGCTAACGACCTCACACAGATGAATCTGATGCAGGATAGATAATACATGGAGTGGAGGTGAACTTTTAAAGGCGGACTAACAAGTCTTTGAGGGTCAGAATTCTACCTGATGGACAGGTGTTTATATACTTATTTGCAGCTGTATCACACAAATTAAATCATTGAAAAAAAATCATACATTGTGATTTCTGGATTTTTCTTTTTAGATTATCTCACTCATAGTGGACATGCACCTATGATGAAAATTTCAGACCCCTCCATGATTTCTAAGTGGGAGAACTTACAATATAGCAGGGTGTTCAAATACAAATTTTCTTCACTGTACAAGGTCCGATGACTATGAGGCAAACTTGGAAACGTGAACAAGAAGTAACAAGACGAAAGTGGCTCAGGCTCACTGTGACAAATGGATGCTCTAAACAAGGCTTGCGAACTTACGCTCAATAGCGGAGAATCCAACATACAGTAACACAACGCAATGAACTGGCAAATGCCGATGACACATTCAAACATTAAATGCCTGGTCTAATTGGGGTCTAATGCAGATCAGCTGTGGAACTGCTGTCATGGGCAGTACCGCCCAGGGTCGTGGCTTGGCCATACCCCTTACAGGCAGCACTGCCCAGAGCAGTGGCTTGGCTGTGCCCCTCACAATCACCCATGAAGCTGATGCCCTGCGACTCTACCAGGATCAACTGGGTGTTGCTGTTTGTGAAACTGGTACTTCACGTATTTTCCATGTTTTCTATGTACAACATGTTTATTTGTGTCCATCAAAAATATTAAGTTCCCTTTAATTAATCAGGTATCTGGCTTCACGAGGCGGTCCTTGGAGCATCTCCAGGTGGCATTGTTCTCTGCCCCCCATCAAGAGAGAAGATATTCTGGCAAACACCAGAGGCCCAGGACGTGGTGAATTGATCGAGGTCAAGTGTCCGTATTTACCGGAACAGATGAAAATAATCGATGCGGCAAAGACACAAAATCTTTCTTTTTGGGCAAGTAGTTAAACTATCATATATATGGTATTAGTGCTACTTTAACATTGACTTCCGTTTTTAGTCTGGTGTAATTTCAGAAATCCAAAATGAGAACGCCATTCTTAAGAAAGGTAATGCATACAATTCTCAAATAGAAAGTCAGATGTACCTAACATGAACAAGATGCTGTGACCTTGTGGTTTGGACACCGGAATACTATGCCAGTGCCAGAATACCTGGAGATAGATCTTAGTACCCCAACCTGGGTACCCTCATGGAAATTAAATTTTCAAAATTTATACCTTCAGTTTCAGAAAAAACATCTTAAATCGTTGTATCCGATCGGATAGTATGGTTTTGTCGTGTACGCCGCCACCATCGTAGATCAGGATCGACTTTGTAAGACCATGAAGATATTATGCCACAGTTGTTAATGGTGGTGAGAAAGTTAAAACGTATTTACAATATGTTGTGTTGCCTTTTTGCTCGGAATTTAAAATGTATCAATTATTATGAACAAAAGGTGACAAATAAGTTATCGTATGCTTCAAGAAAATTTTTATTTGATTGTTTGTACTGCTGATTGTATATACATTGGAATACAGATTCAACTTCTGTAACGAACGTGGTGTGTTAGCTATAAATTATTAAATAAAACATTTTAAAGAATCCGGTTTAAAATACAAAACATGGACTAATAGCACACAATATCAATTTCAATATACAACCGTACACATTTACAATGTAAAATTTGACATTTCATGTATTTTCATTGTCTAAAATGAAACTTATCCTAAATATATAATGGAAGATCAATAATCTGCTTGATAATCTACACATCTTTTAATAGTGAACTACATGTACATTTATTGTTTATATTACTCCAACTTCTATTTCTTTCACCAATGCTGCTTGTAAGTTTACGAGAGTTGAACATCATTTAAAAGACTGGGTCTGTATACGGCAGATATGTGGCCTAGTTTCTCAAATTGTTTAATTCTTTCATTTGCACGTTGCACATGAATACATGCCCTTGCAATTTTGTAACAAGCCACAGCCCCTTGTGCTGTCAATGTGCTCTTGTTGGAAAGAAAATATAAATACAACACTGGTAGCAGTGTCCTGCACACACATTTAGATGACGACTTTGTGTATCAATACCTTTACCTTTTCTTTGTTGTTGGAAATAGACGTGGGTTTTTTCCAGTCTTTTCACACTCGAGCAAATGGTCAACCTTTTTCTGAAGTCCGTAGTTTAAGTTCTTCTTACGTCTAGAATTAAAGTCATCCTTGTATTTGAAAACATGAGATCACCATTTACATTGTGAAGGTACAGAAAATCCATTAACTGAACTCTTTATGGGGGACGAAGGGTTTATGGTACAAAGGGTTTGTTTTTTTTCTTCGCACAAACAATGATGACTCCAAATAAAAACAAGCTCAAATTATCCCCAATTATGCCGACAGTAGTAGTAGGGCAATATGTTTTACAGAGTCACTCAATAACACTGTTTCAATGGACCTGAGAAAGTATCGCTGGATGATGGCTTGGCTATAATGTTCCCCAGCATCTTCATTTTCAGCTTCTCATAACAACTTCTCTTTTATTTCAATTGCACGAAACACGAAGTTCAGGGCCGTCTCCCTTGGGTCTCGAGATAGGTTAATAAATTGGCAGTAAAGGTCTGTGGAGCTATCGACCTTATAGTGAGCTCTCAGGATGGTGAGTACTGAGGTGTGTGTCAACCCACACTTTATCTCCAACACATCTCTTAATGGCAGTCCTGATCACAGCATCAGTTATTTCAGACTCTGCGTGCCCATTTTCTGTCCCCATCTCAATCTGTCGGACTAAACTGAGGTAGTATAATTTGTCCTTCTGCCCACGTCCCCTATTTGTCCGAATATTTTAAATTCTCTCCTCAGTGTGCTTGAGGCAACGTCTGATGGGTCCCTTAGTAAAGGTTCTGGACTTTTTGGCAGAGGGTAGCGCAGTGATGAGCGTTTCTCGTGAGTACGTGCCTTCACAGCTGGCGTTGAGTGGTGTGGTGAAGATTCTCTTTCCAGCCTTCTCTCGGCAATGTTCCAATGTCTTTTGTCTTGTTTTTCCATTTTGATCAGAACATTATTCAAAACTTCTTTAAACGCCACATAAGTACGATCTCTCTCTATACCATCCAGTACCTCTTCTGCTTTCCTTATAAGCAACCTGTGTGACACGCTAGCGGGCTATTTCTTGTCCAGGCCATCACACTTTAAGGACAAGGAGACATCCAGGAGTTTCCTCCTTTAGCTGCCCAAGGGCTGCACTCACTTGGTCTCGCAGACGCTCAATATCGACCATTTCTCTTAGGTTTGATGAAGGTTTGTCTCTTGGGTGGAGGAAGGGGAGTCAATGGGTTTGAAGTCCACCGACGCCACCTCCTGGCTGGCTCTCCAAAGTATGTTACACTTTAAAGAATGGAGTCACCCAATTCTTTGTGCAGCATATTAGTTGTTTATTTTATTTCTGCAAACAGCACAGAATACACATTTACCTCACAACACATAAATAGCATCCGCTAACTGCTCTCATACATGATATGTCTCCCTATCTTGCAGATTCTTCTGCGAATTGAATCACACAGCATATAAGATAAATGTACTGAACAAAACTCTTTGAAGCAATATTTCAAATAAGTGAGTTCTATTCTAATTCTAATTCCGTTGTTCAACATAGAGAAATCACACATGACAAGTTGTATATCGAAAATAATACAGCCGGATTAAATAAACTCTTCTTGTTCCATCGCTTTTTTTTTGTTTGTTTTTGTTTTTTAGCGCGGGCTTTATCAGCGTTCTCATGTTCAATGAACGTGTCAAAACTTATAATTGCTATAAGGGTTCAACAGCAAGGGATCTGAAACACAACACAACACAACACCCCCCACCTCCCGTTTATTTTACCTGTAAACAGCACATAAATAGCACCCGCTAACCGTTCTCACATGCTTTATATTTCCGGGTGCTGGAGCTTCTTCTGCGAACGAGCTGGGCAGCGTCGGCCGACGACTGAAACACAGCGCCCTCAGCTGGCGAATTGGTGTTAGTATAAGAATGGACACACTTAAACGAAGCAAATGTGTTTTATATATCCAGAATCACAAAAGAGTTCGATTTGAGGGGTAAAGTATTTTTTTTTATTGTTGTGTGTGTTGTGTAATTGGTGGGGCAAAAATAATGTTTATAACTGTACGTTATTAATGTCTTAGCCATTCCACTCCAAACACCATCTGGCATATGAGCACACCTATTAATTGATCTGCCCTTGGTTTGTCCACATATGTTGTTTCATTCACGAATTATTTCTTTAAAAGATCGAATAATTTGTGAATGTACTGAACTGAATCAGTCTATGAAATGATTCCTTCATTTTGCTTGGCTACCGACCACCGCCACGAGTTGAGGAAGTCGCCTAGGAGCGGAAATGTACTGTTAAAGCATTTTGTCACTCACTTCTGAATAATTGGAGAATGATCAATGACCAGTCAGCCTACATGTGGCGGCGAGACTCACTTCAGCAATGACCAATGAACACCCAGTGTCAGGTAGCGCTGTGTAGACAGAAGAGGGACTTAAAGGGGGACTGTCATAAAATGGATGATTTTTGGTACATTATTAATGAAAACCCCACAGCCAATATGGTCCCATGCGTTTTTTCATCACAAAACATGATTTTGACGTATACAGCTTTTTGTAATTCCCGCTATGAAAATCCTCTCGAGGGATTTGTTTTAGAGAAGAAGCAGGAAGTGACGTACAGGACAGAGGCGCCCCCAAGTGGACTCGTTTGTTTCCATTAGTTTTACCTCTGGGAAGGTAGCTCATTGTTCCTTCGTGTTAGCCAAAATGCCAGCTCATTGCATTGCTGGACATTGCTTGAACACTCGGGAGAATGGATTTACCCTTGCAAGAGACCCGGTTCGTTGTGAAAAATGGATTGCATGGGTGCAGAGGACGAGAGCTTCATGGGTTCCAAATAACAGGTAGGCAGTAATGCGCCCCGGCTCGACGGTGTTCAACAAGTACTGCGGCGGGTTTGAACATCCCCCTAAAAGCAGCACGAGTCAGCTCCATTAAATGCCACCACGGAGCTGAAAATCAGCCACACCGGCTGAGGCGCTGCGTTCGGTGGTCACTGCTTCTGCGAAGGCTGCGCGTCGCCGCGATGGCTCATCTCCGCCGCGGAAGTGGATTGGACCGGGAATAGGTTTGGCCGTGATCGCTTATCATCTGAATATGGCTCGAAACAGTAATGTAATATTGCCCCGAGGGCTCCAAACAATGGTGTAATATTGCCCCGTAACTTCACTCGGTTGTGTGGTGTTCTCCTTTTCGAAAAGAGCTTGCATGTCAGACGGGGCACATTTGTCTCCCATAGTCAGGGTGCACCGTGTGTTTTCATTTGCGAATGTCTGGGTGACCTCACGGACAGAGGACGAAGCCAACATGACGACCACTTGGATATCGTAGAATGACACTTCTGCAACTTTGCGCATGGATGACGCGCTCTCCGCTCACATTTATTTTTTCGAATAGACATTGAAGTGAATAATGTTATATGTATTTTTCATTACAATATCTATTTTAGAATGTTTATAGGGATGACACCCGGGCTTTAAGTCAACTGAGTCATATATTCAATGAATTGGTGTACAGTACTGAGGAACTGAAGAGTGATTTGCTCATTTGCGATCCACTAAGGTGCGATGTACTACTACAATGAGGGATTCGTTTGCCAGAGTGACGCACTAAGCAGTGAGTGTATCCACAGGGGATTTTAACAGCAAGTCTGTCATCCTTACAGGAATAGCTTTCACGGGCAGCTGCTTCTTCAAGCTAACGGCTAATTTTTAATCAGTCAACTGTATCTCCCTTATCAAATGAGGATTATATGGAATGCAGAAAAGTCACACCGGCTGGCGAAAGCCCAACTGGTTGTGAGCAGATGGGGAAGGATGGTTGATAGCTGAGCTCACTGAAGGCAACATTTTTTGTTGTTGTTGTTGTTATATTTCCGATCCAGTGAACGAATCTTTTTAAGGAACTTATTACAGTAATTAGGTACACTGCCGTGCCCATCAGCATTGGACATGGTGGAGGTGGGCACCTGTCTTCTGTTTCACATCCCCTGAATATCTGACTACCTTTTTAGTTCAGGTTATGTGCGCTGTTCTGACTCCACAGTATTGACAAAAACACACACGCTGTTCCATTCACTTCTCTTTGCATCCATCAATTTTCTGAGCCAGTTATCCTTACGAGGGTCGCAGTAGTGCTGGGCCTATTCCAAATATCTTTGGGCAGGAGGCAGCATACACCCTAAACTGGTTGCCACCTAATCACAGGGCACATAGAAACAACTATTCGCACTCACATTCACATTTTGGCATGTTGTAATGCCGGAACAGCCTGCTAAATAGGATTGCCTTGGTTACCGCCACGTCATTGAGCAATTTCAGAATCAGAAAAATACTTTATTTTCATTACATTGTTCATTCTCCTTGATATACAGGTAATATTGATATTGTGGTGTTTACATAATTCACCCGCGGGACCTCGAGCTGGGGTGCGGGGTTCCGCACGGACTGTTTTTGTTGTTGCGCTTCCGGAGTAAAGGTGAACAGAGTTCCCGCCGTTTTGCGAGTAGTTTTTTTTTTTATGTCGAACAATAAAGCAAGTTCTGTTCCTGTGTCCAACACTCCGCCTCCGACTCCTTTTCTCCGGCGCTACACTGGTGACCCCGACGTCAGTCCCGGCGTTTTCGAGACTGAAACGAACATGGCAACCGCCATCCTCAAATTGCCGGAGTTTTGGGAGACGTCCGCGGCAGCATGGTTCGCGCAGACGGAGGCTCAGTTCGCCCTCCGCAGGATCTCAGATGATTCCACGCGTTACTACCACGTTGTCTCAGCACCCGGGAGCTCAACGGCGGCCAGAGCAGTGAACTTCATCACCTCTCCCCCGGCCCGAGATAAGTATCCTGGGATCAAAGCTCACCTTCTCAAGGTTTTTGAGCTTTCACGGCCGGAGCGTGCCCGACATCTGTTGGCTATTAATGGACTGGGGGACAGCAAACCTTCCAAACTCATGGAAATGATGCTAAACCTGCTGGGCACGGAAGAGCCCAATTTCATTTTCATGGAACTGTTTCTCAGGCATATGCCACCGCATGTTCAGACGGCGCTCGCGAACAGTACTGTCGCTGAACCCCGGGCCCTGGCCGAGGAGGCCGACCGTTTCTTCCTGGCAACCCAGCGGTTCTCCCCTGAGACGCTGGCCGCGACGCGCAGTTACTCGCCTCCGGGCGCGGGGGCGGCATCCAGCAGGGGGCCCCATCGCCACCGACGGCGGTGCTGGCATAGGCTTGTGCTACTTCCATGCCCGTTTCGGTGCCGCGCCCCTTGCAACTACGACGCGTCGGGAAACGCCAAAGCCCACGCTTCGCAGCGGCCATGAGCGTGGGCGCGAAGAGCCGGCTGCTGTTCGTCAAGGACAACCTTTCCGGGCGCAAATTCCTTTGCGACACCGGCGCCCAGAGGAGCGTCCTGACGGCCACTGCGGAGGACGCCGCTGGCGGGACTGACTGTGGACTTGTGTTTTGGGAGTCAGCGCTTCACATGGGACTTTGTCACTGCGGATGTCTCATTCCCTCTCCTCGGCGCTGATTTTTTTTGTACACACGGGCTGCTGGTGGATGTTAAGAGGGGCCGTCTGGTGGATGCACTGACTTTTTCCACGGTCGCCTGCGTCCGCAATGAGGCGACTTATGGTGGTCTCTCCAGTTCGCTATCGGACGGCACCAAGTACCAACTCCTCCTTGGTGAGTTCCCTGGCTTGACACGGCCCACTTTCTCCTCTGCCACGACTAAACATGGGGTCGAGCACCACATTGAGACCAAGGGCCCCCCGATTCACGCGAGGGCCCGACGGCTTGACCCCGAGAAGCTTGCAGTCGCTAAGTCCGAGTTTGCCAACATGGAGCATCTGGGCATCGTCCGCCGCTCGGATAGTCCGTGGGCCTCGCCACCACACATCGTCCCTAAACCGAGTGGCGGGTGGCGACCGTGTGGTGACTACCGCCGCTTTAACGACGCCACTACGCCCGACCGCTACCCTATTCCACACATTCAGGACTTCTCAGCCCACCTGGCAGGCAAAATCTTGTTCTCCAAGGTCGACCTGGTGCGCGGGTATCACCAGGTTCCCGTGCACCCCTCAGACGTTCCCAAGACAGCTGTAATCACTCCGTTTGGACCGTTCGAGTTTCTGAGGATGCCGTTTGGTCTTAAAAACGCGGCACAATCTTTCCAGCGTTTAATGGATTCTGTGCTCAGGGACTTGCCATTTGTGTTCGTCTATTTGGATGACATCCTCGTCGCCAGCTCCTCGTAGGATGAACATCTGATGCACCTCCGCGACCTCTTCGCAAGGCTTGAGCAGCATGGCCTGATCATCAACCCGGCGAAGTGTGTTTTCGGGTTGCCCTCTATCCAGTTCCTCGGGCACCTCATAGACAAGAACGGCACCGCCCCCCTTCCGGCAAAGGTGGAGGCCGTCTCCGCTTTTCCCCGACCTCGCTCGGCTCGGGGCCTCCGGGAGTTCCTGGGGATGGTGACTTTCTACCACCGGTTCATCCGCCGGGCGGCCCACATCATGCGCCCGCTCTATGAGGCTCTTAAAGACAAGGCCCCCAACCGGGACGTTGAATGGACGGCCGAGAGGATAGAAGCCTTCGAGGCTACGAAGGCTGCGCTGAGTCGTGCCGCTATGCTGGCCCACCCGACCCACGGGGCCCCTGTCGCTCTCACTACTGATGCATCGGACTACGCTGTTGGAGCCGTATTCGAACAGTAGGTCGGCAGCGCCTGGCAACTGCTTGCCTTTTTCAGCCGTCAGCTGGTCCCCAGGGAGCGCAAATACAGCACGTTCGATAGAGAGCTCCTCGGCCTCTGCCTGGCGATCCGCCACTTCCGCTCCCTATTGGAAGGCCGTGAGTTCACGGCATATGTGGACCATAAACCCTTCACTTTCGCCATGTCCAAGGTGGCCGAGCCGTGGTCCGCCCGCCAGCAACGCCAACTGTCGTTCATCTCTGAGTACACTACGGACATCCAACACATCGCCGGAAAATCCAATGTGGTCGCGGACTGCCTCTCCAGGGCGATCGTCGGCACTGTGCATCTGGGTCTCGACTACTCCCGCATGAGTGCAGACCAGGCCTCGGACCACGGGGTGCAGGCCCTCAAGACTTCTGACACGGGTTTGCGCCTGGAGGAAGTCGCGGTTGGTGACTCGGGCGTCAGGTTGCTGTGCGACCTCTCGGCTGACCAGCCTCGGCCGCTGGTCCCTGCAAACTGGCGAAAAGCTGTTTTCGAGGCGGTCCACAACCTCTCCCACCCCGGAAGGAAACCGTCCGTGAGGCTGGTGGCCCAGAAGTTTGTGTGGCGCGGTCTCAAGAAAGATGTGCAGGCCTGGGTCGACTCATGCGTGGCCTGTCAGTGGGCTAAGGTGCATCGCCACACAAAAGCCCCCTTGGAGCCCTTCGCTGTCCCCGAGAGGAGGTTTGACCACGTCAACGTCGACTTGATAGGTCCACTTCCTCCCTCGCACGGATTCACCTACTTGCTCACCATGGTGGACAGGACGACCCGCTGGCCCGAAGCCGTTCCACTCTCCTCGACAACGTCGTCAGACGTGGCCTGGGCGTTCATCGGCACATGGGTTGCACGCTTCGGGACACCGTGCAACCTTTCCTCAGATCGTGGCCCTCAGTTTACCTCTGAACTCTGGAACGCAGTCGCTGAGAGTTTGGGGGTCAAGCTGCACCGCACTACCGCCTATCACCCCCAGGCGAACAGTCTTTGCGAGCGGTTCCACCGCTCCATGAAAGCAGCCCTGCGTGCCGGCTTGACGGACGGCAACTGGTTGGATAAGCTCCCGTGGGTCATGCTCGGCCTCAGGTGCGCCCCCAAGGAGGACCTGTTGTCCTCATCCGCCGAACTCGTCTACGGCCAGCCACTGCGGGTCCCCGGCGATTTCATCCCGGACGCCACAGCGCCCTGGTCCGCAGCAAGGCAACGGTCCTCCCTGCTGGAGGCCGCAAAAGGGTTCGCGCAGGTTCCCACGTCGCAACATGGCACCCCAGCTGCCCGGCTGCCCCATCACCTGCGCTCTGAGGATTTTGTGTTTGTTCATCATGACGCCCACCGTGGACCTCTGCGCCCCCCATACGACGAGCCGTTCAGGGTCCTGGAGCACAGGGATAAGAGCCTGGTCGTGGACATTGGCGGCAGACCCGAGACTGTTTCCGTGGACAGGGTCAAACCCGCGCACCTGGACATTGCCCAGCCTTTTGGGTTGGCCCTCCCCCCGCGCCGGGGTCGTCCCCCTTTGCCCTGTGCCCCTGCGCCTGCCGGGGTGCCCTTGACCCCGCCTGAGCCCTTGTCCCGTGACTCAATGGACAGTGCGGCCCCGCCCCCCTCGGCCCCTACAGTGCACACCCGCCGGGGTCGGGTCATCATCCCTCCATGGCACAAGGACTTTGACTATGGGTGAATTCTGGGGGCGTTGTGTGGCGTTTACATAATTCACCCGCGGGACCTCGAGCTGGGGTGCGGGGTTCCGCACGGACTGTTTTTGTTGTTGCGCTTCCGGAGTAAAGGTGAACAGAGTTCCCGCCATTTTGCGAGTAGTTTTTTTTTTTATGTCGAACAATAAAGCAAGTTCTGTTCCTGTGTCCGACACTCCGCCTCCGACTCCTTTTCTCCGGCGCTACAATATTTTCCTGATAATATAGGAATCAAAATCTTGGGTACTGCGTTCATTTAAACACTATTTGCATACTTAAATATGGGCGTGGACAAGGAGGGGTTAGCTACTCCAAAATGTGCGCTCAATTCTATGTGGATTAGGATGTACGAAGAAAATGTGCGTTTTTCCTTGCATACACGCAGATTCATACATCTGCATATTTTCGTGTGTCCAACGTTTTGGATTTGCCAACTTTCTTCATTCCTACATTTTTCAGTAGGAAATACATGCAAGTGTTTGTGCATGACGTCCCAGGTTCTCATCGCTAAATTAATGAACTTCCACTCCAAGCCAGCCCGAAGAGTCTCACCACCAAAGTCTTTTTCTTTTCCCTCTGTTTTCAGTGACATTTGTTCCTTCTGTCTGGGATAATGGATGGAGCACTTGCGACATCTACAGGTAGTGGAACGATACTGCAACAACCAATGAATTACAGTTATTACAATCTTCACTGAAATTGAATGTTGAACGGTACCACCACAATAGCACCACTAGTGATTGTATTTCTGCAAATTTGTATACTTGCTATCCAATCTATTTTTCAACTGAACCAGATGAAATGTTTCCCCCCACAAAAAGCAAAGGAAATGTATTTCTTACATAAGGTAACTCAATGTGCTTTACATGATTCAAAGCATTTGATACAAAGAAATGCAACATTTAAAACAGGGGGAAAATAATTAAAATAAAAATAAACATAAAAAAATGAAAATAAAAGTACAATTAAAAATAGTTCAAGAAATATAGTAGGGCCTGGAGAGGACTGAGGAGAGGCGAAAGGAATATGCCTGCAACATTGGCAAAGGTAGAGGTCGAAGAGGCTAAACAAGAGGCATATGATGACATGTACAGTATACCAAGTTGTACACGAAAGAAGGAGAAAAGGATCTCTCCATGTTGGCCAGACAGAGGGATAGATATGGGAAGGATGTGCAGCAGGTAAGTGTGATTAAGGATAGAGATGGAAATGTGTTGACAGGTGCCAGTAGTGTGCTGAATAGATGAAAAGAATGCTTTGATAAGTTAATGAATGAAAAAATGAGAGAGAAGGAAGAGTAGAAGTAAGTGTGATGTACCAGGAAGTGGCAAAGATTAGTGAGGGAGTAGTTAGAAAGGCACCAAGAGAATTTCTAAGCAATAAACGTATCCGGTAAATGCAGATACTATATATATATGTTGCAAGCATCCTGTTTGGCAATTCAAGGGTGATACAAGCATGCTGTTTGCTTAGTGTTCTTGCTGCTATAAACCGCAGGGTGTGATCAGCCTTGGTAAACAGTCTTGCTGAAACGTATTATAAAAACATCAAAGATATGAATACAAACATAGTAAATTAGTAAGGTTTTAAGGTTAATGACTTTGGTATGTGTCTAAGAATTGTGGTAAGGATTGTGAAAGAATAAAATTTATTGAGAGACTTTTGCTGTGGTGGCAATCCGGCAAAAGTATAATTTGGTTTGGCGACATCTAGTGTCTGAACTAAGAGTTGGATCTCGGGCTCAACTCAACACATGAACCCTAGTCCTTAAGGCAGGGGTGTCAAACTCCCTTTGGTCTGCGGGCCGAATACAGCTTAATTTGAGATCAAGCGGGCCGGACCAGTAAACTCATTGCAAAATTACATAGAACTAACTATTAACCCACTTTTTTCCCTTGTATTAGTCACTTATACTAATAATTAGTGCAAAGAATGAGTAAATTATCAAAATGTTTATTAACAGAATTTTCCTTTTACATTATGAACAATATATTATGAACAAGAGAATAACATAAGAACATAAATAAAGTATGTGCAATTTTAACAACACTTTTACACAGTTAAACATATATTTAAGTGTGTTGTACATAAAACTGATCACAGAAATAGTAACAATGTTCCAAAAACATTTAGTACCAGCCTTGTGGAACTTAAAAACACTGTTTTTCAACATCTGGAAAGCAATTTGAACAAATGAATAACTTTCACAGCAATTATTCGTCTTGCTTGGAATTTGCCCTTGAAACTTGACATCGTTTATCCAGCACAAGTGCATCAATATGAGGCATCATGTCCTGAGAAGCAGCCAATTTCAGAATCTCATTCAAATGTGTGAGCTTTGAGCGCAGATTTGTTTTATTAATGTTCATTAGTGAGAAAACTTGCTCACAAAGGTAGGTTGTCCCAAACATGGACAATGTTTTAGCAGCTAGTGCTGTCAATGCGGGATAGCCTGGTAGGAGGTACTTGTAAAATGTGTCCAAGCTTACAGTGGCAAATCTGTCCTTCAGTTCTACATCACACTGCAAATCAATGATTTCAAGTTGCATGGCAACGGGCAAATCAGAAGCTCTGACTGTGAATGGTGAGCGAAAAACTGCAAAATCTGTTTCGAGTTCGCTAAAAACCTGAAATCTTTTCTCAAACTCCATCAACAGCCCTGAAATCTTCTCTTTGTACCGTTTCACGTCAGAATTAACGCTTGCTGCGCACATATCTTTTAAACAGGGATAATGAGCAGGGTCACCGCTTGCCACCTGCATCTCCCATAACCCGAGCTTTAACTTGAATGCACGTATGCTGTCATAATACTGTGTTACGATTTCTTTGCGTCCCTGCAACATTTTGTTAAGAATATTCAAGTGCTCAGTGATGTCAACCATAAACGCAAGGTCCTGCAGCCACAGATGGCACTGTAATTCCTTAACAGGTTCACCTTTTTTCTCCATGAATTGTCCGATTTCATCACGTAAATCAAAGAAGCGCTTTAGCACAGCACCTCTGCTTAACCATCGTACGTTCGTGTGATAAGGCACACCATGGATAATGTTACAGTCACTGAGAAAGCTGTCAAATTGACGATGATTGAGACCTCTGGCTCGGATGAAATTAACAGTTCGGACAACCACCTCCATGACGTGATCCATTCTTAGCGATTTGCTGCATAATGCCTCCTGATGCAAAATGCAATGAAATGTCCAAAAATTACCTCCCCCATTTGCGGCTTGTACTTTATCTCTGAACTTTGTCACAACACCTGCCTTTTTACCGATCATTGACGGCGCACCATCAGTACCCAGGCTTACGGCGCGTGACCAGTCCGCTCCGACTCTGTCCAGCGCTCCAACGACGGAGCTGAAAATGTCCTCAGCTGTTGTGGTGTCAATCATCGGCACCAGCTCGAGAAACTCCTCTGTGACATTCAAAGTCTTGTCAACTCCACGAATGAATATGGCCAGTTGAGCGACGTCCGTGATATCAGTACTCTCATCAATCGCAACAGAAAATGCCACAAATGACCCCACTTTGTGTTTTAGTTGGTGGTCCAAATCTGCAGAGAGTTCCGAAATCCTGTCTGCCACAGTATTTCTTGTCAAGCTTATATTGGCGAAAGCATGTCGCTTCTCAGGACACACAATTTCAGCAGCCGTCAGCAAGCAGTTTTTGATGAACTCTCCATCACTGTACGGCTTTGATGCCATTGCTATTTGGCTCGCAATTAGGTAGCTGGCTTTCACCGCAGCATCACTGGCTTCTCGGCTCCGGGTGAAAACAGATTGCTGTTTCTTCAGACACGCCATCATTTCATTTACCTTCTGTTTTCTCAATTCTCCATGCAAACTGTTGTATTTTTCACCATGCTGAATTTCGTAATGGCGCCAAATATTGCATTCTTTAAGCACCGAAACTTGCTGCTGGCACACCAGGCACACTGGTTTCCCATTCACCTCCGTGAACATATAAGAACATGTCCATTTTTCTTGAAAAGTCCGACACTCTGTGTCTACTTTTCTCCTTTTTGACAAAGACATTTTTCTGATGAGGGTGCGAGGCAAACGGAAAAGTAGATAATGCAATTGTCGCCAATAGATGCTGTACAGACGTTCAATTTTACCAGGTCAAGGTGGTCCTAGTTCCGCCGCAGTGTTGCTTTCATGTTGTCTGCACGTACTAAAACACTGCGCCCCCTAGCGGATAATACAAGAACTACAAATTTTAAAGAAAATTCATATTTTTTTTATACAATGCAGCTTTCTTCCCCGGGCCGTACCAAACCACCAGACGGGCCGGATCCGTCCCACGGGCCGTATGTTTGACACCCCTGCCTTAAGCCATAGGTGTCAAACTCTAGCCTGCAGGGCAAATCTGGCCCGCAGTGTAATTATATTTGGCCCACGAGGCAATTTCAAATTCTTATTAGAGCTGTCCCGCTGGTATTACAAGTATCACACACTTGTTTGGGTCCATATTAAAAGGTTCATTTGTTCAACCTTGGCCCACAGCTTTGTTCAATTTAAAAATTTGGCCTATGTGAATTTGAGTTTGACACCCCTGCCTTTAGCCAATTACTATCAATTGCTCCATTGCTTCACATGGCATGGCAAGCTATTTGACAATATGTTTGTACATGAAATAAACATACACCACAGAAGTAGAATCATAGCATTTGTATTGAACTGTATACTTATATTTTGTATAAATATAACATTAGCACAGAATTATTTGGTCTTTGAGAACACCTGTGGTTCAAGTACATGTTGCTACATTCTCTCTGCTGTCGGAAAGATGTGTTCCGTCGTGAATAGGCACTTCAGTCTGTCAACTTTTGGAATGGACCAAAGATGGACATTCAGCATCTGCTGGTTCGATGTCAACCTCTTGTGCAGAAGATACTTCCTGCAACATCTGTAACTAATAGAAAAATGAGGTTCCAAGTTTATAAAATAAGAAAAAAAATTGTTGGTAAAACTTTGGCCTATCTGGTAGAGCATTGGCCTCACAGTTCTGAGGACCCGGGTTCGAGCCCGGCCTTTCCTGTGTGGAGTTTGCATGTTCTACCCGTGCCTGCGAGGGTTCTCTCTGAGCGCTTGCAACTTGAGTTGCAAACAGGACTCCTGTGAGTGACTAGTAAGTAATACTACTTGTTTTAATGTTATGTAATATATTATTAAAATAAAATAAAAACCTGCAACAAAATTAATAAATAAATAAAATAAATAAAAGGTTTGTATCCATTATCTTAGCCACTTATTCTCTCACAAGGGTTGCGGGAGTGCTGGAGCCCCGCTTTCAACAGGCAAGGTACACCCGGAACTGGTTGCCAACCAATTACAGGGCACATCAAGAGAAACAGGCACACTCAAAATCACATATAGGGGCAATTTAGAGTCTCCAATTAATGTTTTTGGGACGTGGGACGAAACCCATGCAGGCACGGAGAAAACATGCAAACTCCACACATGGAGGCTGGGATTGAACGCGGGTTCTCAGTACTGTGAGAGCAACACTTTCCAGCTGCTCTACCGTGCCGCCATTTGTACACATTATCCTGTTTTTGTAGTTTCTAGTCATCTGGTTGACGTTTTCAGGAAATAAAAGATTATCAACATATCTCCGCAACTTATCTCTTAACAAAAGGTATTTGCAGTTTTGGTCCTTTGTTTGTGTGTGTGTGTGTGGTGTGTGTGTGTGTGTGTGTGTGTGTGTGTGTGTGTGTGTGTGTTTGTAACCCTAAGCTTGTCGAAGAGTGTCCAGGTTCAGGTGAAATGTTCACTGCATGTGACAGTGTTGACCGGATTTGGAAAAATTAGCCCCCTTTGTTTGCACAAAGCTTATCGACTGTCTTCTGAGGCTGGGGTCTTTGGGAAAATAAAGCACAATGTGACCAGAATTATTCGAATTGCTACAAAACCGAACCACGTGTTCACCATTGTTATGGATTGGTTTTAGCTTACAATCACTGAAGAATTCTCAAAACCAGCGAGTCTCCATGCGGATGTAAATCGCACCACCGGCTCCACCTTGAGTGACATCAAAGGCTCTGCCCCCGTAAATGAGTCGTTTTTCAGGTGGAGTAAACTAGGTTAAAGTTGGCTGACTTTAATTCAAAAACATATTTTTTGGAAAAAACATCTAACAGGATATGTATTTTACAGTTGAACACATATTATTTTTTTAGATAAGATCATTTGCATTAGAAATTAGACATTACAATCTCTTAAAATAAGAAGCCACTCCCTTTAATCTCAAAACTGTTTCAAAAGCAGGTTATCGTAGTTTGTGACCTGCACAAATCTACACGGGGAATTGAGGATTTTTGGAAGACACATAAACCCGAGTTCCATTTGCAGATACACATATTGTAACACTTGTGACAAGACTGTGATTTTACATTTACGCAATTTAATTTTTTTGGATGTTGTTATCCAATTTGTTTTCTGGGACCTTGGGTGGTTTCTACAGGCACCACTCAATCAGAAAAATTTAAATTAACGGATAGTGTTTTCATCCAACACCCAACAGCAAAATATAACTGTTTGGTCGCCATTATGACAGCAGTCTCACTCCTCTAAATACATTGGTCGGGTTGTTTTCTTCACCGGATTGAGATGGTAGGGTTCTAAATACCACTACCCCCTGTGTAACCGGACTACTTGGCAGTGGGAATGACAACAGATATCTTATAAGTGGCCAATAAAAACAAATTGGGCTTTAGAATTAACAATGGTTTCAAAATCTTACAATAGACAAATGAACTCAAGTATTAATTTTTGTATTTTTAAAGCTGATGGGGATGTCAATAACTCCTGAAAGGGACCTTCCCACTTGAGTAAGTTTTTTTTTCCTTCATCATTTGTCTATCTCTCATTGCGTGGAAATTATCGATCTGTATTTCATAAGTGCCTGGAATATTCTGTAAGTAAAAAACTTTGAAAAAACTGTTCACCATCTCTAGCATTTATTTGGGTAACCAACATTCTCACTACCCAAAATTAAATGAAAACGTGGAGGAAAAAACCATCATCCAACAATTGGTGACCCCGACATGATTTCGGACTGAAGTGTTGGTTGACAGACAGAACATCAGCCGGCCAACAATTGATAAGATAAGAGGACATTTATCCTCCAAAAGTGATCTTCTGTCTATTAACTGGGTTGAGGTACGTCTCATGTTGGAATTTGTGACATTGTGAAATTATAGTTTCTGGCTGGTTGAACAGTGGGGGAAACTTTGGGTGGTATAGTCCTGAGTAGAGGTCGAGAAGCCTTAGAGTGTGTGGGTGTACCACTCTAAAAAGGGTTTAGACGTGTCCTGTGTTCAGAGGTTGTGCCAATATAAAAAGGTTGTAAATCCCGTGACTGCCAGACACACCGGTAGGTTGAGGCCAGTCCAAAACTTTCTGGACCGGGAGGTTGTCTCCTTTTTTTTCGTAGAATCCTCGAGACTAGAATTCCTCATTTAAAATCAAAGGACTAAGTGTACTCTATAAAAATAAGTTGAGAAGAATAACCCGGATGAACAGTGAAAATACACAATTACAGTCTTGAGTAAAGGTTGAGAAGCCTTAGAATGTGTGGGCGTACCACTCTAAAAAGGGTTTAGAAGTGCCCTGTGTTCGGAGGTTGTGCCGACACAAAAGTTTGTAAATCCAGTGACTGTCAGACACACCGGTAGGTTGAGGCCAGTCCAAAACTTTCTGGACCGGGAGGTTGTCATTCTTTTTGGACAATCCTGGAGACTAGAATTCCTCATTCGAAATCAAAGGACTGTTTCGTTAAAATAAAGAGGCTCAAGCACTTTTTGAAAATAAATGAATAAATAAATACATGGAGAAGAAGTAAGAGAGCTTTAAATAGAGTTGTCGACATTCCCAATAAACCAAAACACACATCACAACATGCAAAAATATTTGAGATGGAATTTCATAGAATCTACGTCATTGACTACAACCTACAAAAACAACGAAGAAACTTTCGGATGCAAGTTTAAAATCATAAACTAAGTCATTCCCAATGTTGTTTCTGGAATGCAAAAAATAATTATTTAACTTTAGTCATAGCAGATCAGTTGTTCACTGTTCAAATTCACAATTGAGACTACTTTAAATCAAAATTAAGGAACAATTCTCAAAATCTGTTACTGAGAAATAGTTCAAGTGTACAGATTTGAGATATTTACACAGACATCAAGGCATGGTTAAAATATTTCTGAAGTGTTCATGAAATATTAAAACATTTTACCTTCCGAGTGTCAGTGATTGTGTCGTGGTACACACGCCTACCTTTGTTGTGTGCAGCGTGGGATCGATTCCCGCTCAGTGATGGTGTTGATATCTATACTCTGCAACTGACTGGTGACCATTTCAGGGTGTAGTCCGCTGTTCGCCTGAAGCAAGCAGGGATAGGCTCCAGCTCTTCCATGACTCTTGTGAGGATAAGCCTGTTGAATAATGGATGGATTTTATCTTCTATTGACATGGATGTGTGCAGTTTCTCTCAACGCCAGTGGGTGACATCATGAGTCCGTGTTTAAGGAATCAAGATTTGACAAGAAGCTGCTAAGAGTTTTAATTCCATTTAGTTCCATTTGATGTCTCCCCAGCCTTTTGATTGGTCGGGATTGGTGGCAACTTTCGGGAGTGTAGACTTCGAGGTTAGCTGTTGATTAATTTTAGGGGCCACCAGACCATGTCCGTGGGGCAGCATCAAAGAATGCAGTTTGTTGAGTCATGGGAAGTCTGTGTCACCTTCTTTGGCTATATGCCATGTTCGGTACAGATGCCAGTGGCTTGGCTGTTAGTGGAGGAAACTGTGTCGACAGTCATTGTTGTTCTTTCCATCTCAAGAACTGGTTGAGCTGCTCTACTATTAAAATATCGCTACTGGATAGGCAGCTGGTATCCTGTCTAGTTATGTAATGCATCCCCTGCCATGCTCAGTGGGTGTCCAAGTTTTCAAAGTGGCCCTTATTTTTCCGTTTGTCATTTGCTTTGGTGTTGACCGTCATGTTAGCTTGCAACAGTCATGCACAATTATCAAAGTGACTCTGCAAGTGTGTTTTCTTTATAATTATTAATTGTGAATCTAAGTAAATGATTGAAAACTCAATCCATTTTAGTTGCATAAACTGAGACTTGGCGTTAAATCGTAGTAAACTGTGCCTTTTCATTTCTTCCCCTGGAGATGGAAAATGGACATTAACTAATGTACTTAACACATTCAAATGCGTCCTCACTCCAAACTCTATGCTATCTCTTTGCTTTTAAAAAGTACCTCATTCAAAATTTTCGATCTAACTGGAAGTATTTGTTAATCCGGAGGTTTCGTACAGAGAGTGCCTCATGTTCATGTTGTGGGCTGTCTGCATGTATTTGTTTGTTTCAGGCTTGTCGCTTCAACCCCACTCACTGGTGCTTTTGCAGTTTGAGAGATGCTTCTGAATTGAACACAAGTGTGTTGTTGATATTGCACCATTAAATTATGAAGACTCCTGTTGTAGCCGGTAATATTTGCTGTTAGTAAGGTCTAACATGATGATTACATCCATCAGTGCTTCATGAGTAGAGTACAGAAGTTGCCTACTCTATTGTTACAGATGATCGAAAATATGTGTCTATAGTGTAACTCCAAAAGTCGTTCTGTTACCATTGTTTGCAGGGGTATAACAATTCACTCTCATGTAGATAGCTCATGAAACAAAGCAGACTATGAATATGCACTTATTAGGTTTTTAGTTAAAATGGGTGAAGCATTCTAATCTTCAAGGATTCAATGACTTTAACTATCATAATATCTTTTATTGGCGGCACAGTGGAGCAGCTGGAAAGCATTGGCCTCACAGTTCTGAGGTCTGGGTTCAATCACCTGTGTGGAGTTTGCATGTTCTCCCCGTTGCCTGTATGGGTTTGGTATCCGGTTTCCTCCCACATTCCAAAAACATGCAACATTAATTGGACACTCTAAATTGCCCATAGGTAGAATTGTGAGTGCGGCTTTTTGTCTCGATGTGCCCTGTGATTGGCTAGAAACCAGTTCAGGGTGTACCCCGCCTCCTGCCCGTTGACATCTGGGATAGGCTTCAGCACTCCCCACGACCCTTGTGAGGATAAGCGGCAAAGAAAATTATGGATGAATATCTTTTATTATATGATATTTTCATGGCCCTTGTTACTGGTTTATCGTACACCCCTGAACTAGAATTTGTACGATGTGGTTTGGCCATTGGTATCAGTAAAATTTATTTTATTGATAACTAAAATAAAACTTCCTACTATTTCCTGTGAGAAGTTAGCTTCTCAGTATGGTATCTTGCTCTCATCATCAAGTAAGATCCATATTATCCTCCTGAGAGTTTGACACTTTGTGCTCTTCAAGGTTTCTGCTTTCCTTTGCTTGAATCTGTATATTTTTTCTCTCTTAAAAGCTAAAAATATTCTGAAGCACGGATATCAGTACTGTGTTGCGCAACGTTCTATGAGGAATGAGAAATGAGTGGCTGATTTTAAGACTTTAGGAGCTTGGTTTTAAGTAAACATGGAAGATGGATTGTTTCCTGTAACTACTTCACAGCTAAAACTCGCCAGATTTAACTGCAAACTTTAGGACAGGTCAATCTTTAATAATGTTGAATATTTCAGGTTTTTCTGTACTCTTGAAAAGACAAAAGACTTACGCACTCTAATAATAATGGAAATATGCTTATGGAAATAAATCCAGGAATATCTTGGGAATGTCTTTGCTTATAATGTTAAAATAGAGGTACTTATGTCTACCCATAATCCTACACATCAGATGAGGTAAAAGCCCAGAAAATTGTATTATGCCGAATAAAAAGGCAGAAATTATTTTTATCTATACACTGCTAAATAAAATTCTTTTAATTGTCAGTCTGTGCCTCTTTGAGTAGATTGTCACTGTTCTGCATTCCACAGTTTAGATTTATGACAGACCAGGAACAGGACTTGCAGAACAATATCCATCAATCTATCCCTCCATCGATCCATTTTCTGAGCCGCTTATCCTCACAAGGGCCGCAGGAGTGCTGGAGCCTATCACAGCTAGGCAGTAGGCAGGGTACATCCTGAACTGGTTGCCAACCAATCGCAGGGCAAATGGAGACAGACAATTGCAACCACAATCACACCTACGGTCAATTTAAGTGTCCAAATTAGTGCATGTTTTGGGGATGTGCCAAGAAACCAGAGTGCCCGGAAAAACCCCACGCAGACACGGCGAGAACATAAAAACTTCACATAGTGGAAGACTTGGATTTGAACCCCAGTCTTCAGAACTGTGAGACCAACGCTCTACAGCTGCGACACCGTGCAGTCCCAATCCATCTATTTTCCTTATTTACTTCTCCTCACTAGTGTTGTGAGCGTGCTGGAGCCTCTCCCAGCTATCTCTGGTCGAAAGGGGAGGTACACCTAATCAGATTTACACCTACATGAAATTTAGATTCTTCAATCATGTAGTACCCAGAGTAGCCAGAGAAAACCCATGCCGGCACCAGGAGAACATGCATATGCCACATATGAGAAGCTGGATTTCCACCCGGGTCCTCTCAACTGTGAGGCAGATGAGCTAACCATGTGCTGCGAAGTGCAACATTTCAAATAACATAAAAAATAAATCATATATAAATCAATTGAAAATGGTTTGAAAATGGAAAATGAAAAAAAAAACATCATTTCAAACATGAATGTTACATAACATCCATCCATGAGATGTGGCGGAGTTTAAGTATCTTGGGATCTTTTTCAAAAGTGTGGGAAGAATGGAGTGAGAGCTCGACAGATCTGTTTTCAATTAAAATAATTTATACTGGTTGATTTTAGCATTTTTTAATATGTTTCTTTTTCTGTCTTATAGGTAACCCAAAGGTTATTCCATCCATCCATCCATTTTCTTAGCCACCTATCCTCACAAGGGTTGTGGGAGTGGTGGAGCCTATCCCAGCTGTCAATGGGCAGGAGGCGGGGTACACCATGAACTGGTTGGCGGCCAATCACAGGGCACTTCGAGACAAAAAGCCGCACTCACAATTCTACCTATGGGTAATTTAGAGTGTCCAATTAATGTTGCATGTTTTTGGGATGTGGGAGGAAACCGGAGTGCCTGGAGAAAACCCACGCAGGCACGGTGAGAAACCCAACTGTATATCAAGGGACACTGAAGGATGGATACTGTTGAGCTTGCTGCATGCATGTTCACGAGTCACGTCCAAAGCCAGGTGATCAAGAGCCATTTGAACTGAGTCTGTCGATTTCAGAGCCCGACTGGGTTTGTATTCCATAAGCTTTTCTTTCACATTTTCAGGACCTAAAACATTTAGTGATTTACCGACCAGTAGCAGAACTTTTAAATCTATCCTAAAGCTGACTGGAAACCAGTGTACAACTTTGGAATTGGCATTGTGTGAACTCCTTGTTGTCGTCAGAACCCAGAGTTGCAGCATTCTGAATGAACTGCATGTGTTTAGTGGTCTTTTTGGGGAGTCTAGTCAGAAGACCTTTATAATAATAAAGTCTCCTTGAGATAAAAGCAAGGTTGTGTTTTTCCTGGTTGGCTTGACACATGCTGGATATGTTCTTCGGATGGTAAAAGGCAGTTTTAGTAATTGATTTGATCTGGCTGTTGAGAGTCAGATTGGAATCGATCAGAACACTAAGGTATTTACAAACAGGAAACCATCCAACCATCCATCCATGGAGGCAGGCTACACCCTGAACTGGTTGCCAGCCAATCGCAGGGCACATAGAGACAAACAGCTCCACGCACAATAACACCTTGGGGCATTTTAGAGTGTCCAATTAATGTTGCATGTTTGTGGGATGTGGGAGGAAACTGGAGTGCCTGGACAAAACCCACACAGGCATGGGGAGAACATCCAAACCACACAGGGAGGGCTGGGATTGAACCTGGGCCCTCAGAACTGTGAGGCCAACGCTTTCCAGGTGCCCCATCGTGCCACCTTACAGGAATAATCTTTTCTTTATTTCAAAAAGCAATTATGTCAGTTTTGTTGTGGTGTAGTTGAAGAAAATGTTGGCTCTTCCAGTTAGGTACTTGCAGTGGGCAGGAGAATTCAATTCAGATTATTTTGCTGAATCAATATGGCATTGGACCCAGAAACATTACAATGAAAACAACCCCAAATCAAAATTTTTACCCACCTCTGCTTTGTACCCATACTGTTTCATTGGTTTTCAGCAGGTAGTCTTTGTTGGTTTGAGGTGCGTTCTTCTTTGGGGTGGGACAACTGTAATGGCATCAAAACTTCATTTTTTTTTTTTTTTTTTTAACAATTCGAGGAGAATCAGAACATTAGTCCTGGTTTCAATCGATTCTCAATTGGTGCACAACCCTAGTTGGTATGATAATAAAAGTCCTTGATTTTCAATTGTACTTTTCTAACCTTGTGAGTTTGGATTGTGAGCTGTTTGTTGTTCCTTGGGAAACTTCATTTGACATATTGCTGTGGTGCAATGTTGAGGCTGAATATGGTCTTTCTGTTTACCATTGGTCACACAAATTCCAATTCCAGTCAACACATGTCCTAAACAATAGTGCGTTTAGAAGTAACATTTATTTTCCTATGTACATTCTTAAAAAACTGCTCAAGTTGATACGGTTGTGCGAGTTCATCATTTTTTCCTGACATGTTCACGAACAAGTAGTCAATGCGTTATGTAACTAAATCACACTGTACAGTTTGGTCTTTATTTACATTTTCTATTGCTTTGCTGTGTTTTTATTTTGTTGTCTGCTGCCAAATCAGCATTTCAAATGATATCCTGGTCTCAATGTTCTTACGTGGATGAAAAAAGTTTAAATGAACAAAGTACAAAATAATTGGAATTAATTTCTCGGATTTATGAGTAGATGGGTGGGGATTGTTTGTTATTTATACCGGGGTGTGTATCAAATAGTGTGTATCAAAACGTGTGAATCATAGTTGACCTTTTTAGCAATTTCTTTTCACTGTTGAAACAAAGGGAAGTAAGGAGACAGAGGGCTGGGGTTGATTCATTTTGCAGTGAATACTGCTGAGGGGGAGATTGACAGGAAGTGAGGGAGTTTGCCTTGTGTTCATCAGAGTTTTATGGTTGTCTAAGTTTAGAAGTTGGCTCAAATTCAGATTCTCAAGTAGCAAAGCTTGCGGGTGATCATAGCCGCGCCACATAGTTACAGAAACAGATGGAAACAGGACTCTACCCTGAGCTTTAGAGGGAGACAATCAAGCCATTGAGAGGGATAAAGATAATTTGATTCCAGATACCACTATAAAATTCCAACTCACAGTCAACGAAATTAAGGACAGTTGGGATTTTTTATCTTGCTATTCCACTTCAACACATCTTTAACCAACAATGAGTAATGAACCAGAGGCTGCAAACCTTTCAGGCTCTTCAGTGCAGCAAATCCCACATTTTCTGCAAGATGTTGTCTTCCATGGAAAGTTTGAGGTGAGAGTCAGTCACACAAATCATAACTGCACTTTAAGTAATTTTTGTTTACATTATATTCATGCTCACCCTGCTATTTTATGCTGCTCATACATGTTTATTTGGCTATGTAATCCCAAAACACATCAACAGTCTTGTTAAAGTTGCATGTATTCAGTACTAGTAACAATTCGAGACATGCTGTTACAATTTAATATACCTGTATTAATGTGGATGAATAATAGTAATCTCACCCACTTTAGTCCATAATACTTATGATTCTTGGTCTGATATTATGATTCAATTCTCGCTTTGGGCTAATTTAGTCAGTCACAAAAACTCATTTGTTTTTTTAAGATGCTTGATTAACATAAAACTGTGTGGTGTCAGTGTCATGATGAGACAGACTACACATTTAAAAGTACAAGTATGGTTTGAGAACCTCCCTCCCCCAAAAAATTTATATATTTTTTCTCACGGCTTATTATTCCTCTGACTGTAATGAGACCATGTCTAATATAATCAGATTTCACCAAATAAAAAATTGTATGAGAGTAATAATTATTTTCTAACTGTACTTTTATTTTCAAATGTTTTTATTCATTTGTATTTGAATGCTTTTGATCATGTACAGCACGTTGAGTTGCCTAGTTTGAAATGTGCTACATAAATTAATTTGTTTTGCTTTGCCAAGAATCCTTTCCTTACGTACTGTTACAATCGAGTTCAAAATCAGTGGATTACCTTTGTAAGCATAACTTCATGGAAGTTTAGTCATCTCTCTTCAGGGTCACCAGAAAAATGGGAAGAATACTGGAAGTAATCTCAAATTACATGACACCATTTATTCACACTATTCACACCAGTTGCTGAGGTTTATTCACTTATGTATCACAAACCCGTAGCTCAGTCTACCTGGTGGCCGTCCGGGCCAACCAAAGCGAGGAGCTTGGCTGAGTAGTTCAGGAGGTTGGCTAGGACGGCAACCACCAAGGTCCCTAAGGGTCCACTCGGGTGGAAGAACAAAACAGGAGCAGGTGACAGCAGCGGATGAAGCACTGCCAAGGCAGGAGTGAGAGGGTGCGGCTGCAGCCAGCTGAGAACCGCCGAGGCACGGTCGAGAGGCGGGGGCTTCTGCTGCTGCTGCTGCAGGTCGAGCATCACCAAGGCATGGTCGAGAGTGGGCGGCTGTTGCTGCAGGTCGAGCACCACCGAGACATGGTTGAGAGGCGGCGGATGCTGCTGCTGATTGAGCACCGCAGATGCATGGTCAAGAGGGGCATCTGCTGCTAGTTGAGCACCACCAAGTCACGGTCGAGAAGTGGCAGTTGCTACTGCTGATAGTTTAGCATCACCGAGGCATGACTGGGGGTCAGCCTCTACCAATGCATGTGTGGGAGGCAGCTGGGGTAAGGCTCCATCGAGGCATGAACAAGAGGCAGTTGGGGTCCAGGCTCTGCCGATGTATGAGCAAGAGGCGACTGGGGGTCAGGCTCTGCAGCGACACGAGGAAGAAATGGGAGGGAGTCAGGGTCCTCTGAGACATGAGGAATAGGTGGCTGGGGGTCAGGCTCTGCCGAGACATGAGCAAGTGGTAGAGGGCACGGGTCCGACTCTGTCGGAAGGAGAGCAGGTGGTGGAAGTTGAGGGTTGGGTGCCGTGGTGGATGTTGCAGGTTGGGTGTCGTTGGGACTTGAGCGTGTGGTGGATTACATAGGCCGAGTACTGCGGGAACAAGAGCATGTGATGAAAACTTCAGACTGGGCGCTGCTGCTGAAGAAAGAGAGAGGGAGCGGCTACTATACAGAAGCTGCCGAAACAGAAGCGAGAGGTGGCAGCCATACGTCGCACGCTGCTGCAGGAGAGCATAATGGTGGCCACGGGTTGGGAGTGGCCGAAGTATGAGCAGTAGACAGCCACAGGTTGAACGTCGAAGCATGACCACACAAGTGGAGGTTGGTCGCCACGTACCTTCCGCCGACAAAACAGGAGACAGCGGTGAATGCCACAGGCTGGGCATTGCCGGAAAAAAAGGGGCGGCGGCCAGTTTATTAATCCCTCTCCTGAGCCCGGTACACAAGAACCACAACCAGTGAGGCCAAATGATTAATCGAGGAATTCGACCACTTCAAGTGATCCTTGAAACGGAGGCAGAAGGCAGCAAATTCTTTGACCCGCTGCAATTGAAGGGCAGCAAATTCTTCATGCCACTGGGCTAGAAGTTCCGCATTTATTTGGTTCAGTCCGCTGGGTCCATGTCAATCCAGTTCGTTCTGTCACAAACATGGGATAAGGGTTTAGACCCAAATGCAGGACTCCAAGGCAGTGACATGCTGTTGAGGGGGGGTTAATTTCAGACAGAGTTCATACGAAGGTAAACAGTCTAAAAAAGGCAAAGACACAAAAACACGTGGCAAAAGGCCAGGTCCAAAAACATGAAAACAGGGTCAGATAGCTACTAAGCAAAAATAAGACTTGACTTAGCTACAGTGCCACAGGAACGCTGGCAGTGACAATGGGGGAAATTCACAATATTCTCAGAAGCTCGTATACTCACACGGACTGATGCAGTCTCATGCAACCAACCGGCAAGTAACAATACAGCTCACAAGGCTTAAATACATGCCATAATTAGCGAAAATGAGCCGCACAAACACGGTTAGTGGAATTATGACCAAAAAATTCCATTTTGGTCTCATCTGACCACAAAACCTTATCCCATGACTCCTCTGTATCATCCAAATGGTCATTGGCAAACTTAAGACGGGCCTTGACATGTGCTGGTCGAAGCAGGGGAACCTTCCGTGACATGCATGATTTCAAACCATGACATCTTAGTGTATTACCAACAGCCCCCTTGAAAACGGTGGTCCCAGCTCTTTTCAGGTCATTGACTAAGTCCTGCCGTGTAGTCCTGGGCTGATTCCTCACCTTTCTAAGGATCATTTAGACCCCACGAGGTGATATCTTGCATGGGCCTCCACTTCGATTGAGATTGACCATCATGTTTGGCTTCTTCCATTTTCTAATGATTGCTCGACAGGACTTGGCCAATGACACCCTCCCTCCCCCCCACTGCCTTTGTGGGTTTTCTCTGGATACTCGAGTTTCCTCTTACATCCCCCAAGCATGTATGGTAGGTTACTCTCAACCCATAGCTGTGAATGTGAGTGTAAATGGTTGTTTGCATATTTGTTCCCTGTAAATGGCTGTCAACCAATTTAGGGTGTATCCCGACTCTCGCCCGAAGATAGCTTGGACAGCCTCCAGGATGCCCGTGACCCTTGCAAGAATAATTTGTACGGAAAATGGATGGATGGAGAATTTACATTTTGTTGTTTTGTGTTTTTTTAAGTTTATCTATTTCACTTTATTTATTTATTTCACTACATTTGTTCCAAGAAGAAAGTTTCTCTTAAAATAGTTAAGTTAAATTGTAAATAGTCATGTTTTTAATTTTTTTGTAGCACCATGAGAATAAATAAATAAATAAATAAATAAATAAAGACAATTTTTAGAGCAATTTAAAAAAAAAAAGCCGAAGGGTTTGCATATTTTGTCAGCCACTCCAAAATAACAAATTCTCTTTTAAAAAGTGAACTTGTTAAATTTTTGCTGTGTCGCTACAAGAAATTACAGATCCACAATAAAATGGTAAATCTGTTCTGGGGTTATATAATACTTTATCTACACCTTCACAGTGCCCAAGCAGACTTTCACCCCCTCCACACACACTGTCATGATCCTGGATTCCAGCCAGGGCTGGGCGTGGCCGTCTAATCGGAAGGGTCACACCTGCGCCTCATGACCTCCGATTAGACCCAGTACATATAGGACCCGGGGGACGACAGAGACTCTGCTAGATCGTTGCCTCTCATGCCTCGTTCCCGCACTACCGTACTCCTGACGTCTACCTCCCGTGTACCGACCAACGCCTGTCTCCCGACCTACCCCGTAAGCCTGCCGTTACTGATCTTGCTGCTCGTTTGGACTGACTCCCTGGTAACCGACATTGGAACGAATAAAGGCTTATTCCGCACTGCTTACCTCTCACCTGAGTTGTGCATTTGGGTCCACCCCCGAGTCTCGTCCGTGACAGAACGATCTAGCCAAGAACATGGACCCAGCCGACTCTGAAGCCATTCGCCGTGCGCTGCAAGTGCAGGGCAAACGCCTGGGTGAGCAAGAGGCTGCTCTCCAGGGTATGACTCACCAGATCCAGGAGCTCTGTACCCAGCTGCAACCGTGGCTAGCCTCCCAAGCTAGCGCGGCCGCTCCTGTGCCTCCCCGTGCCACCATCACTCCGCTCTCTCGACCAGAGCGGTTCTCAGGCGACTCCGGTAACGTCAAGCCCTTCCTGGCGCAGTGCGATCTCCACTTTGAGCTGCAAGCTTCCGCTTTTCCCACGGACCGCTCCCGGATCGCCTTCGTCATTTCCCACATGACAGGGAGGGCGGAGGCATGGGCCACCGCCGAGTGGAGCCGTAACTCGGAGACCTGCCGCTCATGGGCGAGCTTCGTCTGCGCGCTCACCCAGGTGTTCCAGTATGCGGCTCCGGAACGCCAGGCGGCGTCGTCACTCATGACAATTCGCCAGGGGCGTCGCCGCGTGTCCGACTACGCCATTGAGTTCCGGATTCGGGCTGCCGAGAGCCGCTGGAATGAGGAAGCCCTCCATGACGCGTTTTACGAGGGACTGTCCCCACAGATCCGTGGTCACCTCGTGGCCATGGATCTTCCGCCTTCGCTTAACTCCCTCATCGCATTGGCCCTCAAGGTGGACCAGCGCCTCACCGTGCAGAGACAGATGGAGGGCCTGAGGGAGGAGGAGAGGGAGAGTCGCAGTCCGGTTGTTTCCGCTTCCCGGCCACCCGTGTTGTCAGCTTCACCGGAAGCCATGCAAGTGGAGGGGCTTGGCAGCTCAGCGGAGGAGCGCTTACGTCGGCGACGAGAGGGACGCTGTTTTTACTGGGGGCGTTTGGGACACTTGATCGCCCGTTGCCCGACTCGACCAGGGCATTCTGACATCAGGATCGCTACTCCGGTGAGTGTGCGGTACACCGCGACGGGGTCAGGGAGGTCCCTTCTTCACCTCACCTTGGGAACGGACTCCCATTCATGCTCTGTGACGGCTTTCATAGATTCTGGGTCGGAAGCAAACCTGATAAATCCCCGCGTGGTCGAGGAGCTGGGGGCGGCAACCTTCCCCACGCAACGGTTTCGTCACGCCTATGCCGCCAACGGCAAGTTCCTTTGTCGGGTTACACATTGTACTCAGACGCTACGTATGAGCTTTCCGGATGCTCACTCGGAGCGAATTAGCTTTCATGTCTTCGACGCACGTAGTAGCGACATCATCTTGGGCAGTCCGTGGCTCAAAGAACATAATCCGCACATAGATTGGACCACGGGTCAGATCAAGACTTGGGGTGAGGACTGTCTCAGTCGTTGTTTCGCTGTCCGGAGAGACAGGGGTATTCAAGTCGCGCCGGTTCGGCTAACAGAACCTGGTACCGCCCTGGACCTGACCACAGTGCCCTCCTGTTATCATGACCTACGGGAGGTCTTCTCTGAATCAAAGGCAAAGTCTCTACCACCACATCGGTCATACGACTGCGCGATTGAACTCCTGCCAGGCACCTTTCCTACCAGAGGGAAGCTGTTCTCTTTAACAGGACCGGAGCATGAAGCCATGAGGGACTACATCGAGGACTCGCTGGCAGCCGGACTCATTCGCCCCTCATCTTCACCAGCCGGTGCGGGGTTTTTTTTTTGTCAAGAAGAAGGACTCCACGCTGCGACCCAGCATTGACTACCGAGGACTGAACGACATCACAGTCAAGAACAGGTACCCTTTGCCGCTTATCTCTACAGCATTCGAACTCCTCCAGGGAGCCCGGATCTTCACCAAGCTCGACTTGCGCAGCGCTAACCATCTGGTGCGGATTCGGGAAGGGGATGAGTGGAAGACGGCGTTCAACACCCCCACAGGGCACTATGAGTATCTTGTGATGCTCTTTGGACTGACAAACGCTCCGGCCGTCTTTCAGAACTTCATTAATGACGTGCTCCGGGAGTTCCTGAACAGATCTGTCTTTGTTTACCTGGATGACATTCTCATCTTTTCAGCAGACCTAGCCTCTCACATTCAACAAGTCCGAGAGGTGCTCCGGCGTCTGCAGCAGCACCAATTATACGTGAATATGGATAAGTGTGAGTTCCATCAGGCATCCGTGTCCTTCTTGGGCTTCGTCCTGGCTGAGGGAGAGATACGGATGGATCCCGGGAAGGTCGACGCGGTGCTGCGGTGGCCTACCCCCACCAACAGGAGGGACGTGCAGAGGTTCTTGGGATTTGCCAATTTCTATAGGAAATTCATAAGGAACTTCAGTTCCGTGGCCGCTCCTCTGCATTCGCTCACTTCGCCAAATACCACCTTCGACTGGTCCGGGACCTGCCAGGAGGCCTTCGGCAGGCTCAAGGCAAGTTTCACTACTGCGCCCGTTCTCATTATTCCGGATCCCGATAACCAGTTTGTGGTGGAGGTGGATGCGTTGAATTCATGAATCGGAGCAGTCTTGTCGCAGAGGAGTCCCAGGGATGGAAGGATTCACCCGTGCACGTTCCTGTCTAGAAAGTTGACCCCGGCAGAGAGGAACTACGACGTGGGAGATAAGGAACTGCTGGCGGTCAAGAGTGCGTTGGAGGAGTGGCGGCACTGGCTGGAGGGCTCGCAAGTACCGTTCGTTGTCTTCACGGACCATAAGAACCTTGAATACCTGAAGTCCGCGAAGAGGTTGAACGCCCGTCAAACCAGGTGGGCTCTATTTTTCACCCGCTTCCACTTTAAGGTGTTTTACCGCCCAGGCTCCAAAAACGGAAAGCCGGATGCACTCTCGCGGATCCACGAGGGAGGGCGCACTGATTCAGACGCCGCTACTATCCTGCCAGCGGGGTGCTTCGTGTCCGGGTTCACCTGGTCGATCGAGTCGCGGGTGAAGGAGGCCCTGGAAGAGACACCGCCACCCGTGGATTGTCCGTCGGGCCGTCTGTTCGTCATCCCATCTCTGCGGGGAGACGTCATCAACTGGGCCCATACCAACAAGACGGTCTGCCACCCGGGTATGGCGAAGACACGGTCAGTGGTCGAACAAAGGTTCTGGTGGCCTAACCTCAGCAAGGATGTAAGGGAGTTCGTCAACGCCTGCCAATAAAACTTCCCGCCTACGGCCCGTTGGTGAGTTGCAACCCCTGTCCATCCCCTTTCATCCGTGGTCACACATCGCGATGGACTTCGTTACCGGCCTGCCGCCTTCACAAGGGAACACAGTGGTGCCGTCCATAGTGGACCGTTTCTCCAAGATGGTCCACTTCGTGCTGCTCCCGAAGATCCCGTTGGCCAAGCAGACAGCCCAGTTGGTATTAGACGAGGTCGTCCGTTACCACGGTCTACCCCAGGACATCGTTTCGGACAGGGGTCCGCAATTCAGCGCCCGTTTCTGGAAGGAGTTCTGCAACCTCATCGGCGCTTCAGCAAGTCGGACATCGGGTCATCACCCAGAGTCTAATGGCCAGACTGAGAGGATTAACTAGGAATTAGAGACCGGTCTTCGATGTCTGGTATCCAGGGAC
Source organism: Syngnathoides biaculeatus (assembly GCF_019802595.1). Taxonomy (NCBI): domain Eukaryota; kingdom Metazoa; phylum Chordata; class Actinopteri; order Syngnathiformes; family Syngnathidae; genus Syngnathoides; species Syngnathoides biaculeatus. Next base: position 4,604,332 of record NC_084645.1, on the reverse strand, counting down.
CAGAGCACGTGGAGCCAGCACATCAAGTGGGTGGAGTATGCCCACAATTCCCTACCCTCCGCTTCAACAGGTATGGCTCCACTCCATGTCGTGCATGGGTATCCTCCGTCCCTGTTTCCTCCACTGGTCACAGAATCCACAGTTCCGTCGATCCTGGCCGTGGTGCGACGCTACAAACGGACCTGGGAAGCAGCTCGGAGGACACTGCTGCGCATGAGCAGCGCCTACAAGGCCGCAGCAGACCGCAAGAGGAGGGCCGCACGAGAGCTCAGAGTGGGACAGCGAGTGTGGCTCTCCACCAAAGATCTCCCGCTGCGGACGGAATCCCGCAAACTTGCTCCCAGGTTCGTTGGCCCGTTCCCTGTTTCCAAGGTGATTAACCCGGTCGCCGTCTCGTTGAAACTGCCCAGGTCGATGAGGGTGCACCCTACGTTCCACGTCAGCAGACTTCGCCCGAATCGCACGTCGTCGCTGGCTCTTCCGCTCAAGTCCCCCCCGCATGGTCGACGGTGGGTTGGTGTACACCGTGCGCCGGTTGCTGTCTTCCCGCCGCAGAGGGAGGGGGGTCCAGTACCTGGTGGACTGGGAGGGATATGGCCCGGAGGAGCGCTCTTGGATCCCCTCCCGCTTCGTCGTGGACCGCTCCCTCATCAGGGACTTTCACGCGGCTCACCCTGATGCGCCTGGGCCATCCAGAGCCGGCCGTTGAGGGGGGGGGTACTGTCATGATCCTGGATTCCAGCCAGGGGTGGGCGTGGCCGTCTAATCGGAAGGGTCACACCTGCGCCTCATGACCTCCGATTAGACCCAGTACATATAGGACCCGGGGGATGACAGAGACTCTGCTAGATCGTTGCCTCTCATGCCTCGTTCCCGCACTACCGTACTCCTGACGTCTACCTCCCGTGTACCGACCAACGCCTGTCTCCCGACCTACCCCGTAAGCCTGCCGTTACTGATCTTGCTGCTTGTTTGGACTGACTCCCTGGTAACCGACATTGGAACGAATAAAGGCTTATTCCGCACTGCTTACCTCTCACCTGAGTCGTGCATTTGGGTCCACCCCCGAGTCTCGTCCGTGACACACACATGCATGCACACACGCTAATGGGTGATCTTCTTCTTCTTTTCCTTTCGGCTTGTCCCGTTAGGGGTCGCCACAGCGTGTCATCTTTTGCCATCTTAGCCTATCTCCTGCATCTTCCTCTCTAACCCCAACTGCCCTCATGTCTTCCCTCACCACATCCATAAACCTTCTCTTTGGTCTTCCTCTCGCTCTTTTGCCTGGGAGCGCCATCCTCAGCATCCTTCTACTAATATACTCACTCTCTCGCCTCTGAACATGTCCAAACCATCGAAGTCTGCTCTCTCGAATCTTGTCTCCAAAACATCCAGCTTTGGCTGTCCCTCTAATGAGCTCATTTCTAATCCTATCCAACCTGCTCACTCCGAGCGAGAACCTCAACATCTTCATTTCTGCCACCTCCAGTTCAGCTTCCTGTTGTTTCTTCAGTGCCACCGTCTCTAATCCGTACATCATGGCCGGCCTCACCACTGTTTTGTAAACTTTGCCCTTCATCCTAGCAGACACTCTTCTGTCACATAACACACCAGACACCTTTAGCCAGCTGTTCCAACCTGCTTGGACCCGTTTCTTCACTTCCTGACCACACTCTCCATTGCTCTGTATTGTTGACCCCAAGTATTTGAAGTCGTCCACCCTCGCTATCTCTTCTCCCTGTAGCCTCACTCTTCCCCCTCCACTTTTCTCATTCACGCACATATATTCTGTTTTACTTCGGCTAATCTTCATTCCTCTCCTTTCCAGTGCATGTCTCCATCTTTCCAATTGTTCCTCTGCATGCTCCCTGCTTTCACTGCATATGACAATATCATCTGCGAACATCATGGTCCAAGGGGATTCCAGTCTAACCTCATCTGTCAGCCTATCCATTACCACTGCAAACAGGAAGGGGCTCAGAGCTGATCCCTGATGCAGTCCCACCTCCACCTTAAATTCCTCTGTCACACCTAAGGCACACCTCACCATTGTTCTGCTGCCATCATACATGTCCTGTACTATTTTAACATACTTCTCTGCCACACCAGACTTACGCATGCAGTACCACAGTTCCTCTCTTGGTACTCTGTCATAGGCTTTCTCTAGATCCACAAAGACGCAATGTAGCTCCTTCTGACCTTCTCTGTACTTTTCCACGAGCATCCTCAAGGCAAATAATGCATCTGTGGTACTCTTTCTAGGCATGAAACCATACTGTTGCTCGCAGATACTTACTTCTGACCTGAGTCTAGCCTCCACTACTCTTTCCCATAACTTCATTGTGTGGCTCATCAACTTTATTCCTCTATAGTTCCCACAGCTCTGAACATCCCCTTTGTTCTTAAAAATGGGAACTAGAACACTTTTCCTCCATTCTTCAGGCATCTTTTCGCCCGCTAGTATTCTGTTGAATAAGTTGGTCAAAAACTCCACAGCCATCTCTCCAAATTGCTTCCATACCTCTACCGGTATGTCATCAGGACCAACTGCCTTCCCATTTTTCATCCTTTGTAATGCCTTTCTGACTTCCCCCTTAGTAATCATTTCCACTTCCTGGTCCTTCACTCTTGCCTCTTCAACTCTTCCTTCTCTCTCATTTTCTTCATTCATCAACTTCTCAAAGTATTCTTTCCATCTATTTAGCACACTACCGGCACCAGTCAACACATTTCCATCTCTATCCTTAATCACCCTAACCTTCTGCACATCCTTCCCATCTCTATCCCTCTGTCTGGCCAACCTGTAGAGATCCTTTTCTCCTTCTTTCGTGTCCAACCTGGTGTACATGTCTTCATATGCCTCTTGTTTAGCCTTTGCCATGATAACCTCCTGTAATCTACTGAGCTACAATCACCCAGAATAAAACAACAATACTAAGAGTCAAACCACCCATATTAGTGAAGCGTTATGAGAGGAATGCTCTATAAAAACAAAGGAAAAAGCATTGGTAAATGAAAACATTAATTTACTTTCAAATTGTTTTCCCTGAACCTAAATGCTATTTTTGTCCCATTGTCTGTCTATTGGAAATGTTAGCTGCTGAAGACTCTAACCCCAGCGGAAAATCCCCATCGTCATCATGGCCTTTACTTTCGAGATGGTCAACGCCATGTGGACTATGTTCTCACCTACGCTTTGAAGAAATTTTCTGGGGGACGTTCCATTCGATACCCAACGCATTTGCTCATGGAAAATGCAGTTGCACGCAGCTTACAGCATAGCCATCAACAATCATCTGCTGAAAAATGTTCATTATCTTCAAAAAATTTGGATCTACACTCCACAGGAGAGACCTTCAGTGCCCAGGAGCATCAAAAAAACCTCAGGAGGGAGGAGTTTGAAGGGAAACTTAGAGATATGGGTCTGGAGCTGGAGATTGATGAAGACGTAAGTTGAATTCATACTTGTATTAATTATAATTTTTAACCTAATAAGTATGAATGCAATGCTCTTGTCATGTTTGCAGAGCTGTTTTCAAGTCAGGGTAGCTTAATCTGATATTTTGGCTATGTATGACCAATCTCCAAATGTGTGTGTGTGTTTTGCAGCACCTCAATAAAAAAGTATTATATCTGACCAATTTCTCTGAAAAATTAGAAACCAGTTTTCTAGATTCATAGTGTGTGCTATGGTGAATAGCTCTCAGCAGTTAGTGGATGAGATGTTTCGCTATAACATTACAAAAAGGGAGACAAGTATGACCCTGTCTTGGGAAATATCTGATAACTTTTGCATACAAAGTTACACTCAAAAGGCAAAAATACAATCGCTTAATGTTTTATATGGCACAGTTTCAATAATTAATCTGTAAACTGACAGATGGGGATGAGATTAGATTAATTGCCTTTTAAAATTTGTTGATTGTCTGGATAAACTGCACTGGTGGTTTGTGACATATTCTCCGGAGTTGTGGAGTTTCTCTCTCTCCCTCCCTCTCTCTCTCTCTCCTCTCTCTCTCTCTCTCTCCCTCTCCCTCTCCAAGTCAGATGATTGGCTGGGATATTCTAGCAGCTTTATTTATTTTTCTTCGAAATGTATGTAGAGTTTCCTTGGCAGTATGTTTTGGGTCATTGCTGAAATATTCACCCTCTTTTCATTTTCATCATCCTCATCTCAGATTTATTTAAATAATGTTTCAGTACATTTGTCCATGCATCCATCCTCCAATGTGTTTACCAGTACCATTTGCTGAAATGCAGACCCACACAATCTCCTTCACTGTTAGTATGGTGTTTTTTGAGTGACGTGTAGTGGGTCGTGGGTGGAGGGGATTTGGCTGTTAAGAGGCAGTGCCTGGCACCACCACACCCCTCCCCTCACAGACACACGCACACACACGCACACACACACAGTTTGGCTAACTGGCCTCTCCAGATTTAAATGCGGCACACCATTTGAGAGAGTGGGGCCACTGACACAAGGGGTTGAGCCAATAATTGCCAGTCAGAGACCTAGCCTCCTCTGGGTGGCCGGCTGTCAGGGTCTCTCAGTGTGGGACGATTATGAGGAGAATGATTTGTTTTTCTCATCTTGTTTACAATGAGGTGGCATATTGACGCAGCTGGAAAGCGTTGGCCTCACAGTTCCGAGGTCCCGGGTTCAATCCCAGACCCGCCTGTGTGGAGTTTGGATGTTCTCCCTGTGCCTGCTTGGGTTTCTTCCGGACACTCCGGTTTCCTCCCACATCCCAAAAACATATAACATTAATTGGACAATCTAAACTCCCCCTACGTGTGATTGTGAGTGTGGCTGTTTGTCTCTACATGCCCTGCGATTGGCTGGCAACCTTTTCAGGGTGTATCCTGCCTCCGGCCCGCTGACAGCCGGAATAGGCTCCAGCACTCCCCAAAATCCTTGTGAGGATAACCGGCTAAGAAAATGGATGCAAGTTTACAATTAGTGCTTTCCAACCACAAAAACTGGTCATGTTTGGCTTGCAGATCCTCTCCCTAAATTAAAAAACTGCTTCACTGAGACAAGTTTGGATTTATTTGAACACCATGACCTTGAGGAATTCACACAGACGGTGGTATTCTACACTTTAGTTGGTCAGAAAATGTTACAATCAAAGAGAACATCCCGGTTTATCCAAATCAGAAATCATGGATGACTTGCAACCATCTCAGGGCTTGTGATGTGGCTTTCAAATCAGATGACAGGGTCTTATATGCAGTCGCAAGACCTGATATCACCTGGCCTATGGACCAACAAAAGGTATACCCCTGACCTTTGACCCCTTTCAGTTTGCCTACAGGGAAAAGAGGTCAATGTAGGATGCCACCACAATTGCTCTCCATTCAACGCTGGAACACCTAGAACACAAGAACTCATATGTCTGGATGCTCTTCATTGATTACGTCTCTGCATTTAACTATACCACAGTTCTGATTAGGAAAGTGATTCACCTTGGTCTTCACAAACAGCTCTGCTTCTGGATTATAAACTTTCTCACTAACCACCCCCAAACTGTCAGACTTGGCCCTCATCTCTCGTCTTCCATCACTCTCAGTACCGGCTCCCTCAGGGCTGTGTGCTGAGTCCTCCTCTGTATACATATATATTGTCTAGTCTGTATACCTCTAGGTGCACACCCATCCACCCTTCCAATCACATCATTACATTTGCAGATGACAAAACTGTGGTGGGTTTCATCTCAGGGAAGGATGGATACGCCAACAATGCTGATGTCCAAAATCTGTCTCTGTGGTTCTCTGCAAACAACCTGATTTTTAATACAAAGAAAACAAAGAACTTACATTGGACTTGAATGCTGACCAGAAACATCCCCCATTTTAATCAATGGTGACTATGTGGAAATAGTCCAGGGTTACACAGTTACACATTTTTTTGGTTATACGTTACAGACACCCTCTCCTGGACTACAAATACCACAGCCATTGTTAAGAAGGCCAGACAACGTATTGACGTGCTCAGTATTTAAAAAAGAAACAATCTCTGAAAGAGCCTGTCAAATGTGAGTGACTGTAATTAAACCAAGCCAACAATGAACTATAAATTTGAAAGGTCGCTTGCAGCTTTGTTTCATTGTTTTTACCCCACGATGATATCCCTGTTTGTTTTTCTTGGTGTAAAACTAAATTATTGCTTGCAGAATACGTTTTGGCAATGCATGTCGAAAGCTAAATGATGCTTCCACACAGTTTTATGGTTAATGTTATGTTGCCTCCTGTATTTAAAATACAGAATTTGCTTTTTGTGCACTGTATTGTCTGTGCTTTCATCCTCTATCAGAGCTGTAACAAGGTGGGATTTTTTATTCATTAGACACCATCTCAACCTATACTTTCTACTTTGGCTTCAGACCAGACCATTTTTAATCAAAAAAGAGAAAATCTCGTCCGGTTTCACCACTTTTTCTTCTATCTACATACCCCGACATTCATTAAAGCAACAGCACTTCTTTTTCTTTTTTTTTTTTTTTTTTTTTTTACTTTTACAATTATTATTGAAAGTAACAAAAGCAGCCAGCTCTACGTAGCCCAGACTGTGTAATTATGATTGTACCCCTTTAAGAGCCGAAGGGGGGCGGAGTCAGCTAAAAAGCAGGACACGTGTTGAAAAAAAATAGTCAGGCTGTGGTTCACTGCGAGAATGTCTATGTATTCCTACTAGTAAAAAAAAATTACGAAAAGGCTCTTCAAGTGTGAGTGACTACTATATTGCAAGTTCTCCCACTTAGAAATCATGGAGGGGTCTGAAATTTTCATCGTAGGTGCATGTCCACTGTGAGAGTGATAATCTAGAGAAAAATCCAGAAATCACAATGTATGAAACCATAATGATTTATTTGTGTGATACAGCTGCGAATAAGTATTTGAACTCGTGTCCATAAGCTAGAATTCTGATCCTCAAAGACCTGTTAGTCCGCCTTTAAAAGTCCACCTACACTCCATGTATTATCCTGAATCAGATGCACCTATCTGAGGTCGTTAGCTGCATAAAGACACCTGTCCACCCCATACAATCATTAAGACTCAAACTTGTAACATGGCCAAGACCAAAGAGCTGTCAAAAGACACCAGAGACAAAATTGTACAACTCCACATGGCTGGAAAGGGCTACAGCGAAATTGCCAAACAGCTTGGTGAAAAAAGGTCCACTGTTGGAGGAATCATTAGAAAATGGAAGAAGCTAAACATGACGGTCACTCTCAATTGGAGTGGAGCCCCATACAAGATATCACCTCATGGGGTCTCAATGATCCTTAGAAAGGTGAGGAATCAACCCAGGACTACACAACAGGACTTGGTCAATGACCTGAAAAGTGCTGGGGCCACCGTTTCCAAGGTGACTGTTGGTAATACACTAAGACGTCATGGTTTGAAATCATGCATGCTACGGAAGGTTCCCCTGCTTCGACCAGCACATGTCATGCCAATGGCCATTTGGATGATACAGAGGAGTCATGGTAGAAAGTTTTGTGGTCAGATGAGACCAAAATTTAACTTTTTGGTCATAATTCAACTCACCGTGTTTGGAGGAAGACGAATGATGAGTTCCATCCCAAGAACACCATCCGGACTGTGAAGCATGGGGGCGGGAGCATTCTGCTTTGGAGGTGTTTTTCTGCACATGGGACAGGATGACCGCAGCCGTGTATTGTGACATTTTGGGGAACAACCGCTTTCCCTCAGTCAAAGCATTGAAGATGGGTTAAGGCTCGGTCTTTAAACATGACATTGACCCGAAGCACACAGCCAGGAAATCCAAGGAGTGGTTCCATCGGAAGCATATGAAGGTTCTGGCGTGGCCTAACCAGTCTCCAGATCTAAACCCAATAGAAAATCTTTGGAGGGAGCTGAAACTCCGTGTTTCTCAGCGACAGCCTATAAACCTGTCTGATGTCGAGAAGATCTGTCTGGAGGAGAGGGCCAAAATCCCTCCTGCAGTGTGTGCAAACCTGGTGAACAACTGCAGGAAACGTTTGACCTCTGTAAGTGGAAACAAAGGCGACTGTACCAAATATTAACATTGGTTTTCTCATGTGTTTAAATACTTATTTGCAGCTGTATCACACAAATGAATCGTTTAAAAAAATCATATATTGCGATTATTGGATTTTCCTTTTTAGATTATCTCGCTCACAGTGGACATGCACCTACGATGAAAATTTCAGATGCCTCCATGATTTCTAAATGGGAGAACTTGCAATATAGCAGGGTGTTCAAATACTTATTTTCTTCACTGTATGATTTCATTTACAGGATTTATAGTGCTTTTTTTTTATAGTGGGTTTTTTTCATCTATCCATCATCTTAGCCACTTTTCCTCACAAGGGTCGCGGGAGTGCTGGAGCCAGTCCCTGAACTAGTTGCCTGGCAATCGCAGGGCTTATTTTTTTTTTTTCATTTACAGTATTTTTGCATCCATCTTTTTGAATTTACAGTATGTGTAAATGACGGACTGTCTTATTTTTAAATTTCTTCATAAGTCATAGCAATAATATTGTAAAGGTTTATTCTGAAGGTTTAGACAGGTCAAATTAGAAGCTACTGTTGCAAAGTATACAGTAATTCCTTGTTTTTCATGGTTAATTGGGACCAGAACCACCCACAACAAGTGAAAAACTGTGAAGTAGTGGGGGATGATTTTTTTATGTGGGGAGCAGAACGTTTAAAATATTGGTAACAGGGTGCTGAGGATGGAGCTTCCAGGCAAAAGAGTGAGAGAAAGACCAAAGAAAAGGTTGATGGATGTTGTGAGGGAGGACATGAGGACAGTGGGTGTGACAGAGGAGGATGCAAGAGATAGGCTTAGATGGAAAAAGATGACACGCTGTGGCGACCCCTAACGGGAGAAGCTGAAAGAAAAAGGATGTTTAAAATATGCCAACACTATTTGTACTTTGCATATTTGAGACATAAAGGTATTTAGTTAAATCTTTAACTATAGAACCTTACAAATATAAAACATACAGTATTATAAATTTATAATCCATCCATCCATCCATTTTCTTTGCCGCTTATCCTCACAAGGGTCACGGGAGTATTTAACTATAGAATCTTGAAAATATAATACACGATTATAAATTTATAATCCATCCATCCATCCATCCATCCATTTTCTTCTCCGCTTATCCTCACGAAGGTCACAGGGAGTGCTGTAGCCTATCCCAGCTGTCAATGGGCAGGAGGCGGGGTACACCCTGAACTGGTTGCCAGCCAATCGCAGGGCACTTCGAGACAAACAGCCACAGTCACAATCACACCTAGGGGCAGTTTAGAGTGTCCAATTAATGTTGCATGTTTTTGGGATGTGGGAGGAAACCGGAGTGCCTGGAGAAAACCCACGCAGGCACGGTGAGAACATGCAAATTCCACGCAGGTGGGGCCAGGATTGAACCCGGTCCTCAGAACTGTGAGGCCAACGCTTTACCAGCTACGTCACTGTGCCGCCTAAATTTAGAATATAAATATAAATTATAAAACACTTATTGTATTATATTACTGTATACTTACCATTTATCACTTGGAGACTTTTGCTGTGTGTGTGTGTGTGTGTGTGTGTGTGTGTGTGTGTGTGTGTGTGCGTGTGCATACATGTGTGTGTGGGGGGGGTACCGGAATGTTCAAAATATGTCAAGAGTACAGCATTTATAATTTGCATACTACAAAATACATACAAATATTCCAACAGTGCAAGTGTTTACTTAAATATTTATTTATATTATGTACAGGGAGGTGTTGACAGTGCCACAGAGGGTGTTATTTTGGAGAAGAACATTGTGATGTTTTTGTTTTTTCTTCTGCTAAAAAATTCCTCTGTTAATTACAATTATAGCAGGCTCTTCAGGGTAAGGCCACACTTTTCAGTTTTCGCCTCGTCTTTGTCAGAATCATAATCATAATTTGCTTTATTGGCCAAGTGTGTAAAAACGTACAAGGAATTTGTCTCCGGCAGTCTCTGCCACCCTGGTACAACATTCAGAACAAAGAAAAATCAAACTAAGAACAAGAGACATTCTGTTAATAGGAACTAATCAGAATCAGCTTTATTGGCCAGGTGTGTAAAAACACACAAGGAATTTTTCTCCAGCATATGTGCAAGATAGTCTTCTTCCTTTAGAGCCTATAAGAAATAAGAGTGGGTCAACGCCCCACATTACGTTGAGCTTGTACAGAGTGTTCTTACCCATTCACAGTTTCCGTTATAGAACAGTGCAATGACAACTATGCAAAGGGAGCAGTTTAAGGTGACGAATTGTGAGATTGTCTACAGAATATATTAAAACTACTAATACTCATTGAACCAGCAGGATGTGAGGGTGTGTTCCAAAAACAGCAGAAGGCAACAAATAGCAGGTTTGCTGATCCAGAATTTAATGACTTAATTTGCAGAGGGAAAAAAAAAATGTTTGAATCCCTGCTAGTTTGACTTGCATTGATCTGTAGCATTTACCCGGCGGAAGGAGCTGGAAGAGCTGGTGGCCAGGATGTGGAGGGTCCGAAAGGATCCAGCCCGCTCTGGACCTAGTCTGAATGTAGTGCAGGTCTTCAAGAGTGGGAAGGGTTGTGCTGACAATCCGTTCAGCGGTTTTGATTGTTCTTTGCAGTTGGAGTTTGTCCTTTTTTGTGGCAGGCCCAAACCAGACTGTGATGGAGGTACACACTACTGATTGGATGACTGGTGTGTTAAACTGTCTCAGCAGTTCTTGTGACATGCCGTGCCTCCTCAGAAGCTGCAAGAAGTACATCCTTTCCTGGCCTATTTTGAGGATTGAGTTAATTTCTGTCTCCCACTTCAGGTCCTGTGAGACTTTAATTCCCAAGAACTTGAAGGTCTCGACGGTTGACACAAGAAAGTTGGACAGCGGTTAGGATGCCTCCTGAAGTCCACAATCATCTCTACGATCTTTAGAGTGTTCAACGGCAGGTTGTGTTGGCCACACCAAAGCTGTAGTCTTTGATGAGGCCGATGACTATGGTGTCATCTGCGAACTTCAGGAGTTTGACAGTCGGGTGCCTCGAAGAGCAGTCATTTGTGTCGAGCGAGAAGAGTAGAGTGCAGAGGACATAACCTTGGCGTGCCCTAGTGCTGATAGTGCGCGTGGATGAGGTGGTGTCCACCAGTCTCACCTGCTGTGTCCTGCCCGTCAGGAAGTTTTAGATCCACTGGGAGATGGCAGGCGAGACGGTGAGCTGCAGAAATTTGGAGGAGAGGAGTTCAGGGATGATGGTGTTAAACGCAGAGCTGAAGTCTACGAACAGGTTCCTCGCATAAGTCCACTCACTCTTGGCTTTCAAAGTACTTCATCACCACAGTTGTCAACGCAACAGGCCTGTAGTCATTAAGACTTGAGACTGCTGCTTTTTAGGGGACCGATATGATGGTGGAGCGTTTGAAGCATGTTGATACCTCACACAGTTGTAGAGACCTGTTGATCTTTGTGAAGACAGGAGCAAGTTGGTCTGCGCAGACCTTGAGACTAGATGGGGACACAATGTGGCTTTGTTGATCTTTTGTTGTTTGAAGAGCTGTCTAACGTCCCTTTCATGGATATTAAACGGTGGAGTGGAAGCTGGTGCAGCTTGTGGTGTGGTTGGTGGGTGCGTGGTGTGGAAGTGTCTTTTTCGAATCTGCAGTAAAAACTATTGAGGTCGTCAGCTAGCCCACTCTTGTTTTCTACTGGGGGGAATGTCACTTGTAATTAGTGATTGATTGTAATCCATGCCAGACTGATTTGGAGTCACTAGTACCAGGTTGTTTTTCAGGTTTAACTGCATAGTCAATCTTTGCAATTTTAGTTTCTTTGGTCAGCTGATTTCTAGTGTGATTGCATTAACTCTATCCCCATTATGATATGCAACCTCTTTTGCCCTGCTGAGTTGCCTAAGTCTGGCTGTAAACCACGGCTTGTTATTGAACGTGCGAAAAGTGTTTTTGGTACATACACCTCCTCACAGAAACTGTCATACCCAGAAACAATATCTGTGAATTCATCAAGGCTGCTCACTTCACAGTTCGTGGTAAAGTTAAGCTCCTAGGATAATGAGCGGTGAATCTGGGTCTCATTTACCTGCTCGGCAAGTGTTAGCAGTGCTGGGTTCATGTTAGCTTGAGGCACAATGTACACACCTAGAGAATGAAAGAGGCGAATTCACACAGTGAGGAAAACAGCTTCCAGTTTAAGAACAACGACTCCAAAAGTGGGCCGCAGTGTGTGCTGAACTAACATCCATCCACCATTTCTCATTGATATAAAAGCATATAACGCCGCCTTTCGATTTCTGTCCTACGCAGTCCACTCGAAAAAGATGAAAGCCGGGTAGCGTAACGGCGCCGTCAAGCCAAGTCTCCGTGAAGCACAAAGCGGCTGAACGTCCAAAGTCTTTGGAAGTCTTTATCAGAACCTGAACTTCATCCATTTTGTTGCCTAGGGAGCGTAGGTTCGTGAGTTGAATAGACAGAAGTGCCATTCTGTGTCCTGTCTGTCACAGTTGAACTTGTGTGTTCGCTCGTTAGCCTCAGTGGCTTTGATGCGAAGCTTTGTAGAGAGCAGCGAAGAGTAACTCCAAAGATTCAGCAAAATGGCGAGAGTTCTGGAAAAAAAATAGAAGACTCTGATGGTTAGCAAATAACTTGTAATGTACTTGAGTCTCGAGACGACCAAAAAACACACAAACGCAAACAATAGGAGGGAGAATGTACCGAAGGTTGACACAATGGTCGACACCATTTTGTCATGTCCTCGTCATTTTCCTTAATTGCATTGTCAGGTCAAGAAGGTCGTTATCAGTCAGTGGGTTGGAATGCCAATCCATTAGAATGTAGTTGAAACTTGAGCAATTTATTAGGTCTCCTAATCAGTCTGTAATTTGTGCAAGTCTGATCTTTTGCAACTTGCTAGTCATTTCAGACTTGATGCCAAACCTGCGCTGAGAAAATTCCAAATTTTGAAAATTGTCCTGAGTCATTACATTTATGAGAACATTTTTGTTCCTGATGTTTTGGCCTTAGTCGAGGAACCTTCAGACGTAATGGAAGTAAATAAACTGGAATTACAACTCCCAATTGAAGAAGAGATTGAATTTGAGAAACTTGAAAGGTCCTCTGATTCAGTTAGTTCATCATCTGATATTACATGGTAAACCAAAATGGTCCTTCCTTTCCATGAGAAAGAAGTTGAGAAGTACTTCCTCTACTTTGAGAAGGTTGCTGAAAACCTCCAGTGGCCTAAAGAGTCATGGACTATGTTATTGTAAATTGTCTTAAACAGTAAAGCTCAGGATGCATATTCGGCCCTTTCTGTAGAGCAGTTCTGATTATAATTTTGTAAAAAAGACCTTTCTGAAAGCTTATGAGTTATTGCCTGAAGCTAACCGTCGGAAATTTAGAAATTCTGATAACAGGGATAAGGTTTTCTAGGGTAAAGGAAACTTTGATAGGTGGTGTAGTGGTTAAAAGGTTTCAGATTTTGAGGGTTTGAGGCAGTTAGTTTTGATATAGGATTTCAAGCAGTGTGTTCATTGTGAGTTTAAGACTTAGTTTGATGAACAGAAGGTTAATGCCTTACATGATACAGCAGTGTTGGCAGATGATTATTTTTTGATTCACAAGAGGTCCTTTTTTTCTCCCGGCAATTACAAGTTTTCTCACCAAAAGGACTTTGTGGGGTAAGACTACTCGTCATGCAGGGTCTGGTGGTGATAAGGCAGGTTCAAATTCTTCTGTCAAGCAGTCACATTCTCAATCTAAACCCAAGTCTTATAGTGACTCTTGTGACTCTGGTCCAGTCTATGCTTATTGTAAGAAGCCTGGTCACTTGATTTCTGCTTCCCAAAACGTTCAACGTTGGTGACTATTCGCTGTTTGGCTCCACTACTCTGTCTTTGAACTTCTATTTTGTGGTTATTTTATCATGTTTATGTTGTATTGTTGTGTGTGTGATTAAATTGTTTTGAAGATCTATTCCAAAAGACCTGGATTTTATTTGTCCATTACACAAAAGTTTCTTAAATTTCATTAAAAAATATTTTTAAAAAATTCTCAACACAACAGAAGTGGAATAAATTAGTGTATGAATAATTGTGAATATAATTATCATACATCTACTTCCAATAAAGAAATGCTTTGCTCTGCTCTAGATAATCAGGAGATAGCAAGAACAAAAACATCTAATTATCAGAACTGTTAGAACCCGGAGCACCTGCTGCCTGTTCAAAAAATGATGACCACACATGTACTCAGCAATCTTCCACGCACATTCACACACACATGAACAAACAAGTACACTTTGTTTCCAAAGGTGTTTTGCTTGCCATCTCCTTTTTGTAACATCCATGTAATTAAGGGGCGTCTTGAAACTAAATAAATAGAGGTGCTGAGGAGAGGATAATCAGAGAGTGCAGTGGCGAATTGTACGAGACAGTTCCTCTCCTCTCTCCTCGTGAGCTGCCAAACTTGAACTGGTGTCTTTGCTTCCTTTTTTGTCCAGTTTAATGAATGTCTAATTGGTAAATCCGACAATTAGGGTCAAAGACAATCTCAAAATGTTGTTAAAATGTGACTTAGATTCGGCAAGTTCCGTAATTCCCCGGAATGTGACGTCACATCCAGACAAAATTTAGCCAGAGAGTGAAAAACCTAGCAAAGATGGTGAGGAAGTGTGTTGTGTATAGCTGTTCTGCGTCAAATGCTGACGGAGTCAGCTTACATGAATGGGTGAAAGATGAACAGATAGGCAGGTTATGGACCAGGTTTGTGAAGACAAAGCGGGCACATTGGACTTACAAATCAAAGTTGAGAGTAATATGTTCCAAGCATTTCACGGAGGACTGCTTTGAAAACCCAGTACAGCATTCACTTGGCAACAGTAGCAAGTAAGTACGTACGTGTTCAGTTAATTAGTATAGTACAAGTATCTACCTCGTTTTTAAATGTAAGTACAAGCCCGATACAAACGGACTCTCTGGGGGACACGCTTGAACGCCTTCTCCAAGTCCACAAAACATATGTAGACTGCTTGGGTGAACTCCCATTCACCCTTGAGAACTCTGCCGAGGACGTAGAGCTGGTCCAGTGTTCTAAACCAAATTGCCGCTCCTGTATGAGATTCAACTTGTTGATGAAACCTCTACTCCAGCACCCCTGAATAGACACACACACCGGGGGACCACCACTCCAGCCTTGCAATCTAGAGGGACTGTCGCCGATGTCCATGCGATGATCTGGAGGCATGTCAATCAGGACAGCCCAACAACAACCAGAGCCCTTACGAACTCCAGGCAAATCCCCTTTTTGACCACAATGGTGACCACAATCCTAGAGATAAGTGAGCCTGCCTCAGAGACCACAGAATCTCCTTACTCATAGGAAGGCATGTTGGTGATATTGAGGAGGCCTACGATATTCTCTCCACCGACTAAAAACATCCCGAGTCTAATTAAGCAGTGCCCCATACTCACTTCTCGACATTGCTGATGGTGCACACGTTTCCCCTCATGAGACACCAGATGGTGCACCAGAATTTCCTCAAAGCCATCCGGACGTCATTCCCCATGGCCTCACTTCAGGGACCACCAAAACTCCATTCCTCTTGACCAGCCAATGCCCATCAGCAGCTTGAGGAGTCCCACAGGCCAAAAGGCCTAATAGGACATTTTCTTCAGTGTGTCGGGGTCCCTCATTGCTGGTGTTCACCAACGGGTTTGGGGATTCTGCCAAGACAGGGACTGACTACCTTATGGCTACAGCTCTGGTCGGCTGCCTCGGCAATAGTGGGATTCTGCCAGACTTTCCTTGCAAACCCTCAAAATACATCTGGGCCTGCCAGGCCGGACCAACATCTTTCCCCAGCATTAGAGTCTACTTAACACCAGGTGGTGATCAATGGACAACTTCGTCCCTCTCTTCACCTAAATGTACGAGACATATGGCCCCAAGTCTGATAAAAAAGTCAATCATCAAACAGCAACCTAGGGTGCCCTGGTGCCAAGTGCACATATGGACAATTCTTGGTGAGCACAGAAGTCCAATAACGGAACACAACCAAGTTCGGTAGTGGGAGGGCTTTCCAGGTTTTACTGTCATTTCCCACGTGAGCATTGAAGTCCCCGAAGAGAACGATGGCGTCCCAACCAGCAGTGCACTCCAGCACTCCCTCAAAGGACTACAAAAAGGGGTGAGTACTACGAACCGCTTTTTGGTGCATAGGCACAGACAAGAGTCAGGACCCACCCCCACACCTGAAGGTGGAGGGAGGCTACCCTCTCATCCACAGGAGTCAACTCAAATGTACAGGCTCCGAGTATAGCATACCCACACCTGCCTGGCACCTCTC
Source organism: Syngnathoides biaculeatus (assembly GCF_019802595.1). Classification (NCBI taxonomy): domain Eukaryota; kingdom Metazoa; phylum Chordata; class Actinopteri; order Syngnathiformes; family Syngnathidae; genus Syngnathoides; species Syngnathoides biaculeatus. Next base: position 4,587,971 of record NC_084645.1, on the reverse strand, counting down.
ACCATAGGCAACTCCCACATCAAAGAGTCCAACCCCTCTCAAGAAAACTGGTACCAAAGCCTGGGCCATGTGTGGAGGCAAGCCTGATGATACATAGTCAGAAACTCTTGACATCACATCCTAGCTTAGTCTCCTTCCCTGCCAGAGAGGTGATATTCCACATTCATAGAGCCAGTCGAATTGCCCAGTACGCAGCTCACACTGCACCCAACCCTGTTGGCCCCTCCCACAGGTGGTGAGCCCATGGGAAGGGTGACCCATCTCTTTCAGATTGTGCCTGGCTGAGCCCCATGGGTGAAGCCCGGGGCTTGGCTTTGAGCTCCACCTCCAGGTCTGCCCCCAGAGGGGAGCCCCAGTGACCTGCATGCCCCTGCATTCAAAATGTAATTGTTATCTGAGTCCAGTAGTCTGATAATTTTTTTTTTTTTTTTTTTTTTTTTACCATCACAGAACACTTCCATTTTCTTTTCTAATTCTGAATAGGTAACACTATTACATGTATTCTGTTACACCGTGAACCTGGCCACCAGCATGCGATCCGAGTTGCTATGATGTATCAAGGTTATCGCTGGTCAGAAATTGTCTTTGGAAATGGTACAGACATCTTGAACTTCCCCTACACACAAAGAAAAATGTCTATTTAAATACTAAGCCACCAACCTGTCAAGCAAACAGAGAAAAAGGACACACCAAGCCCTTCCTTAACCACAGAGAGTGCTGTGAACTGTACTCATCCCCGCAACTGTGCCCCCACAAGACATTACCACTAAATTATTTTCCTCCTTAAATTTATTGATGTATACTGTTTTTGTAATTTATGTTACACTGTTGAAAAAAACATCAATAATTCTGCCTTGTTGACCATAGGCCAAGAGTCTAGGTGTGGGCTTTGTGAAAATTCATGCACCATGGAATATTCTCTGTCGAGAAGCAGAGTTTATGAAGCTGAAGAGGCCCACCAAAAGGGTAAGGATTATTGATATTTTCCTTTCCAAGATGCGATACACACTGTGTATACTTTACAAAGCACTTCCGCTGCGGACTCCATCGTTCTGCTGTGGGACTTCAATGCTCATGTGGGCAGTGACAGTGAGACCTGGAAAGGTGTGATTTGGAGGAATGGCCCCCTTCATCACAACCCAAGTGTTCTGTTATTGATCTTCTGTGCTCATCACAGATGATCCATAATGGGCACCATGATCAAGAGATAAAGGTGTTCACACATGCACTTGGTACCAGGACACCCTGAGTTGCACTTCGGTGATTGACTTTCTGGTTATGTCAGCGGACTTGTGACCTCATGTGTTGGACACTCAAGTGAAGAGAGGGGCAGAGTTGTCAACTAATAACCACCTGGTGGTGAGTTGGCTTCGATAGTGGGGCAAGATGCATGTTCAACCTGGCAGTCACAAACATATTGTAAGGAGCTGCTGGGAACGTCTGTCAGGATCCGCTGTCAGAAGAAGTTTCAACTGCCACCTCCAACAGAACTCTGCTCATTTGTTCCGTGGAAGTGGAGGACACTCTGTCTGAGTGGACAATGTTCCACACTTCTATTGCTGAGGCAGACAACCAGAGCTCTTGAAGTAAGGCCCGAACCCATCGGTGGAAAGAAATCATGGGGTATTCAGTCAAGATGAATAAGGAGTCTTATCTGGCCTTTTTGGCCGGTGGGACTCCTGAAGCAGCTGAAAAGGACCTGCTGGACAAGCGGATTGAGGCTTTGGATGTCGGCTAGGAAAAAATTCGGGCATGGGAGGAGTTCGGGGATGCCACAGAGAATGAATTCCAAATAGCTTTGAGGAAATTATGATCCATCATCCTGCATTTCAGGAGGGGGAAGCAGTGCAACATCAACACTGTGTACAGTCAGGAGTGCTGCTAACCTCAACTCTGGATGTTGTGAGTTGGTGAGGAGAATACTCCTTAATTCCACCAAGACGCTTTTCCATGAGGAAGCAGAGTCTGTTCTCTCTGAGGCAGACTCTACTATCTCTGGGGTTGAGGTAACAGAAGTGGTTAAAAGCTCCTTGGTGGCAAGGCCACGGGGTGGATGAAATTCGCCCGGATTTCTTCAAGGCTCTGAATGTTGTGGGGCTTTCCTTGTTGACATGCCTCTCCAATATCGTGTGGACATTGGGGACAGTGCCTCTGGATTGGGAGACTGGGGTTAGAGATAGGGGACCAAAGGGTGTTCCACCCTCCCTGGTAAAGTAAATTCAGGGGTACTGGACAGGAGAGTCCATTGGAAAGTTGAATCTCAGATTCGGGAGGAGCAGTGTGGTTTTTGTTCTGGCTGTGGAACAGTGGAGAAGCTATTCCGTCTTGGCAGGGTTGTCGAGGGTGCATGGCAGTTTACCCAACAGGTATACATGTGTTTCGTGGAATTTGAAAACCCATTGGACCATGTCTCTCAGGGAGTTCTGCGGGGTGGGGATGTTTCGGGACTATGGGGTACCGAAACCCCTGAAACAGGCCATTCAGGCATTGTATGACCTGTATCAGAGTTTGATCTGCATTGCCAGCAGTAAGTCAGAATTGTTTTAATGGAGCATTGCACTCTGCCAAGGCTGCCCCTTGTCACCGATTCTGTTTATATTATTTATGGACAGAATTTCTAGGCACAGCTATGGCAGAAAGTTGGTCTGGTTTGGTGGCCTTCAGTATTGGATCCCTGGTGTTTGCAGATTTTGTGGTTCTGTTGGCTTCATCAAGGGTGATCTCCAACTCTCACTGGAATGGTTTGCAGCCAAATCTGAAGCAATGTGGATGAAAATTAGCACCAAATCGTAAACCATGGTCCTCAGTCAAAGAAAGAATGGGTTGACCCTGCCCCAAGTGGAGAAGTTCAGATATCTTGTGGTCTTATTCATGAGTGAGGGTAGAAAGGAAAAGGAGATTGACAGGTGGATTTATCAGTCGATCTATGTTCCTACCCTCACCTATGGTCATGAGCCATTGGTCATGATCGAAAGAACAAGACGCTGGATACAAGTGGCCGAGATTAAATTCTTCCGCAGGGTGTCTGGATTCTCTCTTAGAGGTACAGTAAGGTGAGAAGCTCGGTCATCCAGGAGGGGCTCAGAGTAGAGCCGCTACTCCTCCACATTGAGAGGAGCATGATGAGGTGGCTTGGGCATCTTTTAGGATGTTTCCTGGGGGCCTCCCTGGAGAGGTGCTTCGGGAATGTCCCACAAGAAGGAGACTCCAGGCATTACCCTTGAGAGACGGCTGGCCTGGGAACATCTTGGAACCTCCACGGAAGAGCTGCATGAAGTGGCTGTGGAAATTGAAGTTTGGGCTTCCATGCTAAAGCTACTGCTCCCGCGGTACGACCTCGGATAAGCAGACGAAAATGCATTAATTAATATTCTGTACAGTGGTCTTGTATGAGACATTCCATCTTCCATGGTCCAAACAAGTTAACTGAATTCGCCAAATTGTCGATAGATATGAATGTGAGTGTGTGTAACCCCTCTGATCAAATCCATGGTGTGCTCATACGTCACAGCTGGGATAGGGTCTCCTGGTGACTCTAAAAGGGATCAGCAGATGGGAAATTAATGAATGTATGGAAAGAGCTGTCTGTTGGTTTTAGTTTGTTTGTCTGCATGGATTTACAAATGGATTGTTGTTTGTAGGTATATGAAGTCAAACAGTCAAGTGGTGTTGTAGAGAAGCTCAGTCTGCTCGTCAGTAAAGTTCTGGAGCCTCTTCATCCTCACATTGATGAACCCCAACCGAAAAACATCAAACACCTATCACACACTTTTTCGAGGGAAAAGCAACACCTGTAAGTACAAATTTTGATATACACAATGATGAACATGGGCATTTTAAGAATGATGATGATGTGATAATGGTTCTGTGGTGCCAGAGTAAATGTGAAATATGAATTCAAATCATCCATGATTTTTTTGCCAGAAATACTTCAATCCATTTTAAATACCATGTCTATCAGAACTAGACTTTTTTTTTTTTTTTGCCTTCATAGGTTCTTCATAGATTCTACAAAAATGTCAATCCTGTGTGTCAATTTTTGCATTGCATTTTCCTAGCCACTTACCCTCAGAAGGTTCGTGGGAGTGCTGGAGCCTATCTCAGCTAACTTCGGGCGGGAGCCGGGGTATATGCTGAGCCGGTTGCCAGCCAATTGCAAGGGACATAGAGAGAAACAACAGATGCACTCACAATCACACCTAAGGCCAATTTGGAGTCGCCAATTAATGCTTGAAGCCGGGATTTGAACCCCAGTCCACAGAACTTTGAGGGAGACACTCTAACCAGTTGTTCCTATGTGCTGCCTGTGTAAAATGTGTGTTACAAAAAAAAAACAGACAAAAGAGATGTGCCGTACCAGTTGGGTCCATCCAAACACAATCCACAAAAGACACAGCACATTGAATGCACCACAAAGTACGTTCAGTATGAGTTGACGGTTAGTGAAGGTCAGTGAGAAAAAAGGTGTATGCAAGGGTGGGGGTGGGTGGTGAGTGAGGAGAGGATGGATGGAAAGATGGAGTAGGCAGAAGTGATGCAGCCTTGGTTGTTGCATCTACACTGGCATTCCTTTGAGAGACTGGGTCAGACGTGTTTGTGTGTGTTCAGCATTTGCAGATGGAAATGAGGAGGATGGGATCAAGAAGAGTGACAACGTCGCCATGGTGAAGAATAGGTTTGCCATCAGATTTCAAATAGATGTAATGGTGCCAAAGGGTGGCAAAGTCATGAATCACTCCAAAGGCCTAACGAGAGTTCGTGGATAGTCTGGCAGATGAACCTTCTGCTAGGCCAAGGAGTCCGCTATTGATGCTTGTACACAAACTGAACAAAAGGCTTGGGTGAATCAGAAACCTCAAGAAAGGCAGAGGACTGCATGGCACACATTAGACGTACGCTGATTGCACCATTTTGCTCCTCCAAAGAAATGTGGACCTGAAAACACAATCCAAACACATTAAAAAAAAAAACACACATAACTGTGACTGAAGAGAAGAAAAAAAAAAAGAGTTGCCAATAGTAACTGGTTATCTTTTAAAAAGGTTGCAGCATAATCAATCATTTAAAAGATTCAACATCTGTTAATGTTAAAATTGTGAAAATTGTCCAGTATTTAACTGGAGGGCAGCAGAACAGCGGTGATGTGTGCAAACAGAGAAACAATTTTCAGTGAGAGAAAGTTACAGCAGCATTACTAAGGAGAGTTATTTTTTTTTTTTAGTTTTGAACACATTGTAAACACCAGCGTCCTTCTTGATCTTATTTCGTGTTAAAAAAAAATGATGTTTGAGAAGATAGGAATGTTTTCTAATTTAATTTCTAATTTAAATTCCACATACATCCATGTGCACTGAGGCTGCGGCCCAGCCTCAGCCAAACTCCGCCTCCTGTGGCCCCTCTCATGATCCTGCCACTCCAACACGAGCTGTGCGGGTGCCCGCGCGGGTGCGCTGATTGGGAGGTGCACACCTGCGCCTCATGCAGCCTGATTATGCTGTGGATTTATATGACCGCGATGACAACTGGCCGGCGCCAGTTCGTTTGATCTTCATGTCCCGTTCGTGTGCTCCGGTATCCCTGTGTGTACCGACCTTCGCCTGTTCTCCGACCAATCTTGTAAGCCTGACTCCTTCGTTACTTCTGCCTGCTTGATTGTTCTCCTGTGTACCGACTCCTGCCTGGCCACTCACCTGCTCTCTTCGCCCGACGTCCCAACAACCGCTGCTGCACCGGACTGCCCGCTTGATCCCCTACCTCTGGATATAATAAACGTGTCTCCTTGAACTCCCTTGCATCTTCCGAGTCCTGCATTTGGGTCCTACTCCCATTCCGATGGGACGTGACAGCCCCAAGGTAAATTGAGTTTGAGACCCCTGGTTTAGAGGTCCTTGCAGCAGTCTTTTGACCTCAACAGAGTCAAAAGAATGTGCCTTAAAGCCTGGGTGTCATCCCTATAAACATTTTAAAATAGATATTGTAATGAAAAATACATATAACAGTATTCACTTCAATGTCTATATGGAAAAAAAAAAAGTGAGCGGAGAGCGCGTCATCCATGCACAAAGTTGCACAATTGAGTGTCCCTCGACATCCAAGTAGTCACCATATTAGTCGCGTCATCTGTCCTTGACGTCATCATCACTTCCGCTGTTGAAAATGCGCAGTGCCTGCTACTACAGAAGCCGAACAACAGAGATATTCGCATTTTTCCGACGCCCCTTTTGACACTGAAGTTCTTTCCGAAAAGGACAAAACCACACAACCGAGTGAAGTTACCGGGGCAATATTACACTATTGTTTCAAGCCATATTCAGATATCCGATCACAGCCAAACCACATCCCGTTCGATCCACTCCCGCGGCAGAGATGAGCCATCGCAGCTCATCGCAGCTGGTCGGTGTGGTTTATGACAGAGCTTTAGTCACAGTCGAGCCGGAGCGCTTTATGCGCGCACGCGATTGAGTAACGCATTCTCGGCTGGGTTCTTCAGAGCCGCACACATCACAAAGCCCGACGCGCAGCCTTCGCAGAAGCTGTGACCGCCAAACGCGGCGCCTCAGCCAGTGTGGCTGAGTTTAGGGGCCCATGGTGGCATATAAGGAGGAGATGGACCCTAGCTATGTTGCTTTTAGGGGTATGTTCAAAGTCGCCGCAGTACTCAATGAACTCTATCGAGACATTGTTGGCTGGGCGATCTGCACATCGACACATTTCATACGTGGATCTTTTATTACGTTATGAGAGAGACCGATTACGTGGTCCGCCCCACACTATTATTTTTTTTAGTAGCTGTATACACACCTACCTGTTATTTGGAACCCACGAATCTCTCGTCCTTTGCATCGTGCAATCCATTTTACACGACGGGCCGGGTCTCTTGCAAACTTATGAAGGGTAATTCCATTCTCCCGAGTGTTCTAGCAATGTCCAGCAATGCAATGAGCCGGCATTTTGGCTAACACAAAGGAACAACGAGCTACCTTCCCGGAGGTAAAAATAATGGAAACAAACAAGTCCACGAGGGGGCGCCACTGTCTTTTTCACTTCCTTCTTCTTCTCGAAAAAATGCAGCCCTATGGGGGGCACAAACCGGTGCAATCTGTAGGCCGGTCCCAAGCCCGGATAAATGCAGAGGGTTGCGTCAGGAAGGGCATCCGGCGTAAAAACTGTGCCAAACAAATATGAGCGTTCATCTAAAGAATCCCATACCGGATCGGTCGTGGCCCGGGTTAACAACGCCCGCCCCCGGCACTGCTAACCTGCAGGGCGTCGGTGGAAATTCAGCTACTGTGGGTCGAAGACAAAGAAGAGGAGGAAACCGGATCCAGCGTCAGAAGAAAAAGAGGAATGCACAGAGCCTACAACTGAGTGTAGGGACTTTGAATGTTGGGACTATGACAGGAAAAGCTCAGGAGTTGGTTGACATGATGATTAGGAGAAAGGTTGATATTCTGTGCATCCAAGAGAGCTGGTGGAAAGGTAGTAAGGCTAGAAGTTTGGGAGCAGGGTTTAAATTATTCTACCACGGAGTAGATGGGAAGAGAAATGGAGTAGGGGTTATTTTAAAGGAAGAGCTGGCTAAGAATGTCTTGGAGGTGAAAAGAGTATCAGATCGAGTGATGAGACTAAAATTTGAAATTGAGGGTGTTATGTATAATGTGGTTAGCGGCTATGCACCACAGGTAGGATGTGACCTAGAGTTGAAAGAGAAATTCTGGAAGGAACTAGATGAAGTAGTTCTGAGCATCCCAGACAGCGAGAGAGTTGTGATTGGTGCAGATTGTAATGGACATATTGGTAAAGGAAACAGGGGCGATGAAGAAGTGATGGGTAAGTACGGCATCCAGGAAAGGAACTTTGAAGGGCAGATGGTGGTGGACTTTGCAAAAAGGATGGAGATGGCTGTAGTGAACACTTATTTCCAAAAGAGGGAGGAACATATAGTGACCAACAAGAGCGGAGGTAGAAGCACGCAGGTGGATTATATTTTGTGCAGACGATGTAATCAGAAGGAGGTTACTGACTGTAAAGTAGTGGTAGGGGAGAGTGTAGCTCGACAGCATAGGATGGTAGTATGTAGGATGATTCTGGTGGTGGGTAGGAAGATTAAGAAGACCAAGGTAGAGCAGAGAACCAGGTGGTGGAAGCTGAGAAAGGAAGAATGTTGTGCGGCCTTCCGGAAAGAGGTGAGACAGGCTCTCGATGGACAACCGAAGCTCCCGGAAGACTGGACGACGACAGCCAAGGTGATCAGAGAGACAGGCAGGAGAGTACTTGGTGTGTCATCTGGTAGGAAAGGGGAGAAGGAGACTTGGTGGTGGAACCCCATAATACAGGGAGTCATACAAGGAAAGAGATTAGCGAAGAAGAAGTGGGATACTGAGAGGACGGAGGAGAGGCGAAAGGAGTACATCGAGATGCGACGTAGGGCAAAGGTAGAGCTGGCAAAGGCTAAACAAGAGGCATATGAAGACATGTACACCAGGTTGGACACGAAAGAAGGAGAAAAGGATCTCTACAGGTTGGCCAGACAGAGGGATAGAGATGGGAAGGATCTGCAGCAGGTTACGCTGATTAAGGATAGAGATGGAAATGTGTTGACTGGTGCCGGTAGTGTGCTAAATAGATGGAAAGAATACTTTGAGAAGTTGATGAATGAAGAAAATGAGAGAGAAGGAAGAGTTGAAGAGGCAAGAGTGAAGGACCAGGAAGTGGAAATGATTACTAAGGGGGAAGTCAGAAAGGCATTACAAAGGATGAAAAATGGGAAGGCAGTTGGTCCTGATGACATACCGGTAGAGGTATGGAAGCAATTTGGAGAGATGGCTGTGGAGTTTTTGACCAACTTATTCAACAGAATACTAGCGGGCGAAAAGATGCCTGAAGAATGGAGGAAAAGTGTTCTAGTTCCCATTTTTAAGAACAAAGGGGATGTTCAGAGCTGTGGGAACTATAGAGGAATAAAGTTGATGAGCCACACAATGAAGTTATGGGAAAGAGTAGTGGAGGCTAGACTCGGGACAGAAGTAAGTATCTGCGAGCAACAGTATGGTTTCATGCCTAGAAAGAGTACCACAGATGCATTATTTGCCTTGAGGATGCTCGTGGAAAAGTACAGAGAACGTCAGAAGGAGCTACATTGTGTCTTTGTGGATCTAGAGAAAGCCTATGACAGAGTACCAAGAGAGGAACTGTGGTACTGCATGCGTAAGTCTGGTGTGGCAGAGAAGTATGTTAAAATAGTACAGGACATGTATGATGGTAGCAGAACAATGGTGAGGTGTGCCTTAGGTGTGACAGAGGAATTTAAGGTGGAGGTGGGACTGCATCAGGGATCAGCTCTGAGCCCCTTCCTGTTTGCAGTGGTAATGGATAGGCTGACAGATGAGGTTAGACTGGAATCCCCTTGGACCATGATGTTCGCAGATGATATTGTCATATGCAGTGAAAGCAGGGAGCATGCAGAGGAACAATTGGAAAGATGGAGACATGCACTGGAAAGGAGAGGAATGAAGATTAGCCGAAGTAAAACAGAATATATGTGCGTGAATGAGAAAAGTGGAGGGGGAAGAGTGAGGCTACAGGGAGAAGAGATAGCGAGGGTGGACGACTTCAAATACTTGGGGTCAACAATACAGAGCAATGGAGAGTGTGGTCAGGAAGTGAAGAAACGGGTCCAAGCAGGTTGGAACAGCTGGCGAAAGGTGTCTGGTGTTCTGTGCGACAGAAGAGTCTCCGCTAGGATGAAGGGCAAAGTTTACAAAACAGTGGTGAGGCCGGCCATGATATACGGATTAGAGACAGTGGCACTGAAGAAACAACAGGAAACAGAACTGGAGGTGGCAGAAATGAAGATGTTGAGGTTCTCGCTCGGAGTGACCAGGTTGGATAGGATTAGAAATGAGCTCATTCGAGGGACAGCCAAAGCTGGATGTTTTGGAGACAAGATTCGAGAGAGCAGACTTCGATGGTTTGGACATGTTCAGAGGCGAGAGAGTGAGTATATTGGTAGAAGGATGCTGAGGATGGAGCTGCCAGGCAAAAGAGCGAGAGGAAGACCAAAGAGAAGGTTTATGGATGTGGTGAGGGAAGACATGAGGGCAGTTGGGGTTAGAGAGGAAGATGCAGGAGATAGGCTAAGATGGCAAAAGATGACACGCTGTGGCGACCCCTAATGGGACAAGCCGAAAGGAAAAGAAGAAGAAGAAGAAGACTTCTTCTCGAAAACAAATCCCTGAGAGGATTTTCATGGCGGGAGTTACAAAAAGCTGTATACATCAAAATCATGTTTTGTGGTGAAAAAACACATGGGACCATATTGGTTGTGGGTTTTTCATTAATAATATACCAAAAATCATCCGTTTGACGACACTTGAGCTTTAAGGTGGAGGTGGGACCGGATCAGGGTCTCTGCGCTGAGCCCCTTTCTATCCTGACAGAAGAGGTTCGACTGGAATCCCCTTGGACTATAATGTTCGCAGATGATATTGTTGCGACCCATAACGGGACAAGCCGAAAGGAAAAGAAGAAGAAGTCCAGTATTTAACTTTAAATGCACACGAACAATGATCCATCCATCCATTTTCTGAGCTGCTTATCTTCACGAGGGTCGTGGGGGTGCTGGAGCCAAAGTTATCTTCGGGCAGGAGGCAGAGAACACCCTGAACTGGTTTCCAGCCAATTGCAGGGCACATGGAGACACACAACAGTCGCACTCACAATCACACCCAGGGGCAATTTAGAGCCTCTAATTAATGCATGTTTTGGGATGTGGAAGGAAACCAGAGTGCCCGTTGAAAACCCACACAGGCACGGGGAGGACATGCAAACTCCGGCAGTTGAACCCTGGTCCTCAGAAAACTGAGGCCAACGCTCTAACCAGTTGTTGAAATGTGCCACCTGGATAATAATCCCAATCTATGAATTGAATTCAATAAAAATTATTATTACTTGGCTATTCTAATATTATGAGCAGCTCCCCCCTCCCGCCCCCACGGTTTCTTTTCATTTACATTATGTTTTTTTGCATTCACAATCTTATTTTTTTTCCATTTATGATATGTTTTAAGGCTGTTAAACCCCTAACCACACATGTTGTAAAGTTCTGAGACAGGCATTAACATATCTCTTGTTTAAACACTCTCAAAGTTCAAATGTTCGAAGAAACAGGTCCAGTCAGGTTGGAGCAGTTGGTGGACGGGGCACCGCTGAGGCATGGACGAGAGAGGTGGCTGGGGCTCGGGGACCGCAGAGGCGTGGGCGGGATGCGGCCCGAGACTGAAGCAAAACTCTGCTGGGGATCCGGCGCCGCGTGACATGAGCAAGAGGCGGCTGGGAGTTAGTAGGCGCGGTTGAGACATTTGCACGAGGTTGCTGGAAGTTGGTTGGTGCCGCCACGGCATGAGCAAGAGGCGGCTGGAGGTCAGACGACACTGATAGAGAAGCAAGAGCCGGCAGGGGGTCAGGTGCCGCCGTGACATGAACAACAGGTGGCTGGGCGCCAGGGCCGCCAGTACACGAGCATGAGGCGGTTGGGGTTCAGTAGGTAGAACTGAGACATTTGCATGAGGTGGAAGGGAGTCAATAGTTGCCCCCACAACAAGAGGAAAAGACTGCTCGGGTCAGGCACCGCCAAGACAGGAGCAAGAGGTGACTGGGGCTCCGGCGCCACCGCAACATGAGCATGAGGCAGCTGGGAGTCAGGCAACGCTGGGACATGGGCAACAGGTGGATAGGAGTCAGTGGGTGCCACCAAGACATGAACATGAGACAACTGCAGGTTCAGCATCGCTGAGAGTTGGGCAAGAGGCGGCCTTGTATCACACACCACCGAGGCGTGGTCGAGAGGTGGCGGCAGCTGGTCGATTACCGCCGAGGCGTGGGCGAGAGGGAGCTGGGGCTGAAGTCCCACCAAGGCGTGGGTGGGAGGAAGCTCGGCCACCACACAGGCGTGGTCGAGAGGCGGCAACTGTTGGTCGAGCACCACCGGGGCGTGGGCGAGAGAGGACTGGGGCTGAGGCACCGTCAAGGCATAGGCAAGAGACATCTGTGTTACCACAGAGGTGTGGATGAGAAGTGGCTGGGGCTCGACCACCACAGAGGCAGGACGAGAGACGGCTGGTGCTAGGGAACTACCGAAGCATAGGCGTCAGGTACCGCCACAATATGAATAACAGGTGGGTGGGCGTCAGGACTGCCGGTACATGAGCATGAGGTGGAAACACGGGGAGGTGAAACAAATTGACTGGGACTAAAGATAGGGAGGGAAAAACCAAAATCTATATCCGAGTCAAAATCGCGCAGGCAGTCACATCAGTCCAGGTCCTCCTCAAAATAAGAAAAATCTGAGTCTCACAAAATGTGTGGTGGTGAACACAGAGACAAACAGCCACACTCACAATCACACCTAGGGGCAATTTAGAGTGTCCTATTCATGTTGCATGTTTTTGGGATGTGGAAGGAAACCAGAGTTCCCGGAAAAATCCCACGCGGGCACGGAGAGAACATTTAAAATACACACAGGCAGGGATGGAATTGAACCCTAGACCTCACAACTGTGACGCCAATGCTTGACAGCTCCTCCATCATGGCGCGCCTGTATATTTGATAGGTGATAATAAATTTATTCATTCATTCATTCATTCATTCATTCATTCATCTTCCGTTGCGGTTATCCTCACTTGGGGTGCGAGCATGCCGGAGGGTATTCCAAATATCTTCAGGTGAGAGGCAGGCTAGACCCTTAACTAGGGCCCAGCCAATCACACAAAATAAATTTATAACATTAGAAATTGGATATTGCCGGTATCCAGTAATTTATTTGCTTGAGTCAAAAAATTCAAGGCAAGGCAATTTGGATGGAATTTTCTGTGGTTAAGACAAAAATGAAAATGTTCCTCGATTATGGCATTCAAAATCACACGTTCATAAGATTCTGTCATGATTGAAAGGTAAACTTGTCATTAAATATGCTGGCACTTTTGGGGTGTGTCATACGTATAACATAAAGCTCAAGTGTCGTCAAATGGATGATTTTTGGTATATTATTAATGAAAACCCCACAGCCAATATGGTCCCGTGCGTTTTTTCACCACAAAACATGATTTTGACGTATGCAGCTTTTTGTAACTCCCGCCATGAAAATCCTCTCAAGGGATTTGTTTTCGAGAAGAAGCAGGAAGTGACGTACAGGACAGAGGCGCCCCCATTAGTTTTACCTCCGGGAAGGGAGCTTGTTGTTCCTTCGTGTTACCCCAAATGCCGGCTCATTGCATTGCTGGACATTGCTTGAACACTCGGGAGAATGTAATTACCCTTCATAAGTTTGAAAGAGACCCTGTTCGTTGTGAAAAATTGATTGCATGGGTGCAGAGGACGAGAGCTTCGTGGGTTCCAAATAACAGGTAGGTGTATATACAGCTCCAAAAAAAAAAAATAGTTTGGGGCGGACCACGTAATCGGTCCCTCTCATAACGTAACAAAAGATCCACGTATGAAATGTGTCGATGTGCGCATCGCCCAGCCAACAATGTCGCGATAGTGTTCATCGAGTACTGTGGCGACTTTGAACATACCCCGAAAAGCAACATAGCCACGCTCCACCTCCTCATATGTTGCCACGAAACTCAGCCACACTGGCTGAGGCACTGCGTTCGGCGGTCACAGCTTCTGCAAAGGCTGCGTGTCGGGCTTTACGACGGGGGCGGCTCTGAAGAACCCAGCCAATACTCAGTCACGTAACGCGCATAAAGCGCCCCGGCTCGACTGTCACTAAAGCAGCACCGCTCGGCTCTGTTATAAGCCACACCGGCCGGCTGCGATGAGCCGCAATGGCTCATCTCTGCCGCGGGAGTGGATCGGACGGGATGTGGATTGGCCGTGATCGGATATCATCTGAATATGGCTCAAAACAATAGTGTAATATTGCCCTGAGGGCTCGAAACAATAGTGTAACATTCCCCCGGTAACATCACTCGGTTGTGTGGTGTTGTCCTTTTCAAAAAGAACTTCGGTGTCAGAAGGGGCGTTGAAAAAATGTGAATATATCTGTTGTTCGGCTTCCGTAGCAGCAGGCACTGCGCGTTTTCAATGGCGGAAGTGACGATGACGTCAAGGACAGATGATGCGACCACTTGGATGTCGAGGGACACTCAGTTGTGCAACTTTGTGCATGGATGGCGCGCTCTCCGCTCACTTTTTTTTTCTTCCATGTAGACATTGAAGTGAATACTGTTATATGTATTTTTCATTCCAATATCTATTTTAGAATGTTTATAGGGATGACACCCGGGCTTTAAGGCACATTCTTTTGACTCTGTTGAGGTCAAAAGACTGCTGCAAGGACCTCTAAACCAGGGGTCTCAAACTCAATTTACCTTGGGGCCACTGGAGGCGGAGTTTGACTGAGGCTGGGCCGCAGCCTCAGCGCACATGGATGTATGTGGAATTTAAATTAGAAATTAAAAACATTCCAATCTTCTCAAACATCATTTTTTAACACGAAATAAGATCAAGAAGGACGCTGGTGTTTACAATGTGTTCAAAACTAAAAAAAAAAAAACCTCTCCTTCGTTATGCTGCTGTAACTTTCTCTCACTGAAAATTGTTTCTCTGTTTGCATCATCTTTAAAGTGAATGACAAAAATGTTATGATTATTTAATGGAATAAAATGCTGCTGGATGTAATGATGCCAACTTTTCCTCCTTTTTCCCTTTTCAAAAGAGCAAGTAGTGACTTAAAGGTCAAGTGTCATCCCTATAAACATTCTAAAATAGATGTTGAAATGAAAAATACATGTAAGATCATTCACTTCAATGTCTACACGAAAAAGAAATATGAGCGGAGAGCACGTCATCCATGCGCAAAGTTGCGGAAGTGTCATTCGACGACATCCAATCATCCACCATATTGGCTGCATCCCCGGTCCGTGACCTCACCCCGTCACCATTGAAAACACGCTGTGGCCCCTAGTGTAGAACACGCCCCTTGAGACACAGAAGCTCTTTTCGAAGAAAACATCTCACAATCGAGTGAAGTGTCCGGAGCAATATTACCCTATTGTTTCGAGCCATATTTAGATGACATGCAGATCACGGCCAAACCACCTCCCCGCCATATCCACCTCCGCAAGGCGGTGATAAACGCCCACTTCCGCGGTGGACATGAGCCACTGCGGCGATGAGCCACCCCGGCTATCAAGGCAAGCGCAGACAGCCGGTAGCGATCCACAAGGCCTTCGGAGGCCGTCCTTCAGCGGCTGCTGTACGGAAGCCTTCCGATGCCACATAGACACATTTAGCAACGCTGATTTATGGATTACACTCCCCCCCAACTATTGTGGGTTTTTTTTCAAGTAGCTGTATACACACTGACCTGTCATTTGGAACCCACGAAGCTCTCGTCCTTTGCATCGCGCAATCCATTTTACACGAAGAGCCGGGTCTCTTGCAAACTTATGAAAGGTAAATCCATCCTCCCGAATTTCAAGCAATGTCCAGCAATGCAACGAGCCGGCATTTTGGCCAATACGAAGGAACAATGAGCTACCTTCCCGGAGGTAAAACTAATCGAAACAAATGATGCCATGTACATCACTTCCTGCTTCTTCTAAAAAACAAACCCCTCGAGAGGATTTTCATGGGGAGAGTTACAAAAATCTGTATACGTCAAAATCATGTTTTGTGGTGAAAAAAAATGCATGGGTCCACGGAGGCTGGCGTTTTTTCATTAATAACATACTAAAAATCATGCATTTCATGACAGTGGCACATTAATTGTCTTCATATTTGGCTTCTCGCAACTTTTAGCATCACCCATAGTGACTTTACTTGCTGAAGAGTTGGTAACAATGGATGTCGTTTTGTGGTGAAACATTGACATTTTTGTGTTTTTGTGTCACCAGGTTTGACTTTTCAGACAAGGATTCTTTTTTTGACAGTAAAACCCGGAGCTCTATGGTAAGTTAACTGAGGTCAACTGAGCATCTTTCAAATAGATAATGTTAGCCCACTATCATAGTGTGATATTATTACGCAAATGATATAGGTTAAATAAAATAATTCAACTAAAATTAATTTTATTAATGTATATAGATAATGCATACACACACAAATACAGTCCAAAGTTACTCAAACAGCAAAGTCAATTCCATTGTTTTTGTTCGATAATGAATCCATTTGTTTTTCAAAACAAACGATTTCAGCTTTTATTTCTCAATATTCAGATCTAGAGGAGTTAAATAACTCGGGAGACAGCACTTTTCTTTGAAGCACCCGCTTTTCAAGTGAGGAAAAGTATTGGACATTAAATTAATTTAAAGTGAACAACATTTAATATTGACAGATATTTGCTGGGTTGATATGGTGGCCACTCTAACTTGCAATAATTGCATCATGCCTGCGACCCATTGACTAACCAGATTGTTGCATTCGTCATTTGAAATGTTTTCCTAGCCCTTTACTCTAGCCTGTTTTAGTTTTGGTTTGTGGGGATTTCACTCATCAGTCTCCTCTTCAGGAAGTAAAATGCATGCTCTATTTGGTTAAGGTCTGTTGATTGATCTAGTTAGTCCAAGACTTTCCATTTACCCCCACTGATGAATCCTTTCTTATGTTGATAATATTTGAGGTTATTGCCCTGTTGCATCATGTAGTTTTTTTTTCAGATTAGTTTGGATACATATTTCTGTAAATTACAACAAAATGGTTTTGTAAACATCATCATCATCATCATCTTCATAATCAATAAAGACTATTGAGCCGCTTCCAGAAGCAGCCAAGCAAGCCCAAATCATGACATTACCTTCGCCATGCTTCACATCTGAGCTTGGGTGTTTCTGAGCAAAAGCAAATACTTTCTTTCTACATACTTTGGCCTTTTCAACACTTTGTTACTGGTTAATCTTGGTCTCATCCGTCAAAAAAACGTCATTCCAAAACTTGTGGCTCATCTTTGTACTTCTTTTCGAAAGAAGTAAAAAATCCCAACCCGGGCTCCTGAATATTTTTTCTAATCAGTGATTTGCATCTTGCGGTATGGCCTGTTTATTTCTTCACTTGAAATCTTCAAATCGCAGATTATGCTAATTTACCCCCAGCCTGCTGGAGGATGGCAAACCATTTTGTCTGGTAATTTAAAGAAAAAATGGCTCAAAACGAATTGTGAGAAGTTTCATTATGCAACAAGACAATGACCCAAAACATACTGCCAACACACCAAAGGACTTCATCAGGGGGAAAAAGTCGACGTTCTTAGAGGATTTGAATCTGGGTTTCGGCCTTCCTGTGTAGTTTGTATGTTCTTACGATGCTCATCTGGGCACTCTGTCTTCCTCTCTCATTGCCAAAACAAACATAGATTATTGAAAGACTAAATTGTCTGTAAGTGTAAATTTGAGCATGAATGGGTATTTTTCTATATGTGCACTGTGATTGGCAGATGACTAGTCAGGGGCACACCCCGCCTCTCACCCCGTCAGTTGGGTTGTAATGATCTAAGGATATCAGTTGAGAAGTTTTTAGCCTTGCTAGTTCTGAACATGTCAGCACGGTGATTCAGATGGAAAGCTTTCGCCTCACAGTTCTGAGGTCCTGGGTTCAATCCCGGACCCGCCTGTGTGGAGTTTGCATGTTCTACCCGTGCCTGCGTGGGTTTTCTCCAAGCACTCCGGTTTCCTCCCACATCCAAAAAATCATGCAACAATAATTGGACACTCTAAATTGCAACCTAGCTGTGATTGTGAGTGCAGCTGTTTGTCTCGATGTGCCCTGTGATTGGCTGGCAACCAATTCAGGGTGTACCCCGCCTCCTGCCCATTGACAGCTAGGATAGGCTCCAGGACCTCCCACAACCCGTGTGAGGATAAGAAAATGGATGGATGGATAGCTATGAACACAAAACAAACTAATACAAATGTATTTAGTTCAAAAGCTGTTTGACTTGGCAAGCGCAACAAAACTCTGATGTTACCTCTTGGCTGAACTGGCACCAAACAAAAAAATGACTTGTCTTTGCCGTCCTTATTCAATTTCATATTTTGTAAATGTTTATGCTGCACTACATTGTATTGTTTTTCTTTTAGGTTTATGAAATACTGAAAAGAACTAAATGCAAGGCCAAGTACAGCATGGGTAAGTCACTGATTTAAATAATATTTCAGAAAACAAACTAAAAAACAGGTAACTAATACTGCTATAATCACTACAATTTAGTATTTAAATATTTTTATTTCTGTATTGAATAAGTTGACCCTCCAGTTCCAAAGCTCAGTTTCTTACAGTTGAGCTTCTGCCACCCTATTAGTTTTGGAATGAAATGTATGATTCAGCAGTTTTTGGGTTTATATTCCCAAGGCACTCAAAATAAATGGTGGCCTCATGCGACAAAATCTATTAAAGTATACTGGGTTTCGATGCAAACTTTTGTTTCATGCAACATTTTTCTCGAAAGATGCATCATATAAGTCAAATTTCAAGATGTTCAAGGGGCACGTAGTGAGAGAGTCAGTGTGCAAAACTGAGCAATCGGATTGGGAGGGGTTAGTTGTTAGCAAACATTTTGGCTCGGGGGCCACATCCACTTTTAGAATTTGACAAACGGGCCGGGTCAGCACAAGATACCATACATATAATAAAAACTGCATTTTTTTAACAGTACAAATCAAACATACCAAGAAAAAAGTATGGAAGTATTAAGATACCTTTTAATGAGAAATATTGATTCTCACTCATTTGAACCAATGCAAAGAGTGGTGATAATGTTGTGGCAATCCTCAGAACAGATCAGTAGCAGATAGATGGAGTGCTTTTGAAACCCATTTCATTGAAGAAAAAAATGCACACCTTGGGATTTGGAGAAAACGTGTGCTTTAATTTCAAATGAAAATGAAGAAAAGCATAACATCAAAATATCCGATTTAGGAATGAGTCTTAATGAGTCTGGTGTTCTATGTGAAAGAAGAGTATCCGCTAGGATGAAGGGCAAAGTTTACAAAGCAGTGGTGAGGCCGGCCATGATGTTCGGATTAGAGACGATGGTTTTGAAGAAACAATAGGAAGCAGAACTGGAGAAATGAGTAGCAGAAATGACGATGGTGAGGTTCTCGCTTGGTGTGAACAGGTTGGATAGGATTAGAAATGAGCTCATTAGAGGGACAGACAAAGTTGGATGTTTTGGAGACAATGTTAGAGAGAGCAGACTTTGATGGTTTGGACATGTTCAGAGGCGAGAGAGTGAGTATATTGGTAAAAGTTGTGCTGAGGATGGGGGTGTCAGGCAAAAGAGTGAGAGGAAGACCAAAAAAAAGGTTGATGAATGTTGTGAGGGAGGACATGAGGACAGTGGATGTTAGAAAGGAGGATGCATGAGATAATCTTAGATGGAAAAAGATGACACACTGTGGCGACCCCTAACGGGACAAGCCAAAAGAAAAAGAAGGAAGGAGTCTTAAAACAGTGAAAATCAAATTAATTTAATATTTTCTTTTTTTTGTATTACAAACCATTTCTATTTAAAACACTGAACGTTTTGTTATCCTTCAGGATGTCACCTTCTGACTGTCTTTTTTTTTTTTTTTAAATGGTAGGAGATGCAGATGTACTTGTCCTGCTTGTTCTATTCAATTTGTATCATCGGCGCCAAGTCAACAAATATTACTCCAAGGACAAAAGAATGGTAGCAATTTCATCTGTGGAGCGGTGTTATATTTGTTTTGCGCGCACTATTTATTTTTTGAACATGCGCATCACAGAGACACTTTCAATTTTAATGGGAACACTGTTGTGAATCAAAGTCTGGAGTTAGTTTTGTTGTGGCGATTCTCAGAATGATCTGAAGTGTTGGTCTGTCAACTTGGATCTGTGGCTGGCTTTGTTGTTGTTCATGATACTGAAGGTCTGTTCACACGTAGGTCGAGCCAAACAATGCCAGCATCTTCTGCGCTGTCCGCCGGAACTTTGGAAACGCTGCTTCATTGAGTAAAGCACAGAAGTCATTTAGTTTCAGAGAGTTGAACTTCTATTTTAAGACAGGGTTGGACTGAAGGTCGATCAGTTCGAGTTGCAGCTCCTCTGAAGCTGTTTGTGACAGAGGACAGGCCACCAACTAAAGTGACTTGTCAACTTTGTCGAAATCCAAGAACCGACGACAGAATTCTCCGTGCAGTGCTTCCAGTGACTCGCTCTATTTCTTCACTTTTGCGCCGGCCTCTTTCAGCGTTGTCATGCTCCTGGCATCCTCCCCAGGCTGGGTGTGGTCAGGCAATTAGTCGGCACACACCTGCACCCTGGTTTGGGCTGAGTACACCCGGTACTTATAGGACAACCAGTCCGCCGCCAGATTGTTGAGCTTCATGTCCCGTTCCAGCACTCTCGTATCCCTGATCGACAACCTGTGTGTACCGACCTTCGCCTGTTCTCCAAATCACCCCGTAAGCCTGACTCCCTCGATAATTCTGCCTGCTTTGAAGGTTCTCCTGTATACCTGACCTGCCGTGTGCCGACCCTCGCCTGTCCCCGGACCATCCAAGTAAGCCTGCCTCTTCTGCTACTGCTGCTCTTACGGACTGACTTGCTGATCATAGACCTCGAACTGAATAAAGGCTTTTGTACTCTACCTGCTTGCCTCTGGAGTCGTGCATTTGGGTTCGCCCTCGAGTCTCGCCGTGACAAGCGTGGCTAGTGTAGAAAAATGAGTGAATGTCTTGAATAAAGACAGCTTGGATTTGAAGGCTTTCACATTTGTGTACATGTCGTGCACAAACTGATCTTTTCCCTGCAGTTTCGTGTTGAGCTCGTTCAAGTGTGAAAATATGTCCTTGCCAAACGCAAAGTCACATATCCAGTTCTTGTTTCTCAGTTCAGGAAATTCATCAGCCTTGCCCAGCTGCTTTTAAAACATGCCAATCTCCTCTTTGAGCTCCCAGATGCATTGAAGCACTTGGCCCAAACTTAACCAGCGGACACGGGAGTGATAAAACAGCAGATCTACATTGGTTTCCTCTAGGAACGCAATAAACTGACAGCGCTGAAGTCCCCTCCCGTGTATGAAGTTGACTGGTTTCACAGCAGGAATCACAACATGATTCAGCTGTAATACTGATTTACGGAGAGATACCTAGTGGATGATACAGTGGAGGTAAATTAAATCCTGGACAGGGTTTTCATCTTTCACTTTATTCTGGATTCCGTGCTGTTGAAGAAACATCGAACGTGTGTAACTTCATAATGTGTTGTAAGACCTAATCAACGTGTACAACGAAGGGATGTGAGGATTTATAGGAAATTTAACATGTCTTATGTTAGTACCCAAATACGAGCCGTATAGTTCATGTTGACGCTGCTTGGCCCAAGTTAGCCTAGCATGCTAACAATCTTACCTCATCCCTTACATCCACATATCATTTGAATCGTCATATCCATTATATTTTCACATAGAGAGTATGTGATTTGTATAACTTATGTGCTGACTGTGTTTATTTGAAAGCTTTTATTTGACTTAAACTTTAACATAGACTAGGTAGTATGTAAATGTAGTATCTTATGTGCTGACTTTGTTTATTTGATTGCTTGTTTTTGTCTATCTGCAGCCCGAAGGGGTGCACAATTCTTGTGCACTTGTGAGCCGGTCCCAAGCAGCGGGTTGCAGCAGGAAGGGCATCCAGCGTAAAACTGTGCCAAACATGAGCGTTTATCAAATGACTTTCATCATGGATAGGTTGTGGCCCAGACTAACTACGCCCAGCCTGGGCACTGTTAATCAGCAAGGCATAGGTAGAAATTCAGGGAATGTAGGTCGAAGACGGAAAAGAGGAGGAAAGCGACTTAGTCGGCAGAAGAAGATGAGGCATGCACAGTCCCTACAAATGTGTGTAGGGACTTTGAATGTTTGGACTATGACAGGAAAAGCCCAGTAGTTAGTTGACATGATGATTAGGAGAAAGGTTTATCTATTGTGCATCCAAGAGAGCAAGTGGAAAGGGAGTAAGGCTAGAAGCTAAGGAGCAGGGTTTAAATTCTTTTACCATGGAGTAGATGGGAAGAGAAATGGAGTAGGCGTTATTTTAAAGGAAGATCTGGCTAAGAATGTCTTGGAGGTGAAAAGAGTATCAGATCAAGTGATGAGACTGAAATTTGAAATTTAGGGCATTGTGTAAAATGTGATTAGCGGTTATGCCCCACAAGTAGGATGTGACCTTGAGTTGAAAGAAATATTTTGGAAGGAACTAGATGAGACAAAGTAGTCCTGAGCATCCCAGAGCGAGAGAGCGTTGTGATTGGTGCAGATTTCAATGGACATGTTGGCGAAGGAAACAGGTGTGATGAAGAAGTGAGTGAGTGAGTACGGCCTTCAGCAAAGGAACTTTGAGGGTCAGATGGTGGTGGAATTGGCAGTGGTGAACACTTATTTCCAAAAGAGACAGAAACATAGTGACCTATAAGAGCGGAGGTAGGAGCACACAGGTGGATTATATTTTGTGCAGACGATGTAATCTGAAGGAGGTTACTGATTGTAAGGTTGTGGTGGGAGAGAGTGTAGCTCGACAGCATAGCATGGTGTTGTGTAGGATGACTCTGGTAGCGGGTTGTAAAATTAAGAAGACAAAGGTAGAGCAGAGAATCAGGTGGTGGAAGTTGACGAAGGAAGAATGTCGTGCGGCCTTTTGGAAAGAGGTGAAACAGGCTCTCGATGGACAGGAAGAGGTCCCAGAAGACTGGAATACGACTGCCAAGGTACTCAGAGAGGCAGGCAGGAGAGTACTTGAGGTGCCTTCTGGTAGGAAAGGGGAGAAGGAGACTTGGTGGTGGAACCCCAAATACAGGAAGTCATCCAAGGAAAGAGACTAGCGAAGAAGTGGTACATGGAGAGGACTGAGGAGAAATGGAAGGAATACAATGAGATGCGACATAGGGCTAGGTAGAGGTGGCGAAGGCTAAACAAGAGGCATATGATGACATGTACACCTGGTTGGATTTGAAAGAGGGAGAAAAGGATCTCTACAGGTTGGCCAGACAGAGGGATAGAGATGGGAAGGATGTGCAGCAAGTAAAGGTGATCAAGGAGAGCGATGGAAATATGTTGACTGGTGCCAGTAGTGGTAGAGTACTTTGAGAAGTTAATGAATGAAGAGAAGGTAGAGTTGAGAAGTTAATGAATGAAGAGAAGGTAGAGTTGAAGAGGCAAGCGTGAATGACCAGGAAGTGGCAATGTTTAGTAAGGGGGAAGTTAGAAAGGCACTGAACAGAATGAAAAATGGAAAGACAGTTGGTCCTGATGACATACCAGTGGAGGTATGGAAGCAATTTGGAGAGGTGGCTTTGGAGTTTTTGACCAACGTATTAGAATACTAGCAGAAGAGAAGATGTTGTGATCTGCAGTGAAAGCAGGAAGCAGGCGGAGGACCAATTAGAAAGATGGAGGCATGCACTGGAAAGGAGAGGAATAAAGATTAGCCAAAGTAAAATGGAATATATGTGGATGAACGTGGGGGGCAGAGGATGAGGAGTGAATCTCCAGGGAGAAGAGATAGCGAGGGTGAATGACTTAAAATAGTTGGGGTCAACAATACAGAGCAATGGAGGGTGTGGTAAAGAAGTGAAGAAATGAGTACAAGTGGGGTGGAACAGTTGGCAGAAGGTGTCTGGTGTTCTATGTGACAGAAGAGTCTCCACTAGGATGACTCCCCAACACCAGTCTGTCAGGTGGTAATCCAGGTCACCCAAAGCGAGGCGTCTGGCTGGGCAGGTCAGAAGGTCGACCAGGACGCCAAGCACCAGTATCCCCACAGGGTGATTCGGGCGGACACCCTCGAGGTGGAACCCAACGCCGAAGCAGGAACCAGACGGAAGCATGCGAGGGCGCCGGATGAAGACCTTCTAGGACGTGGTTGTGAGGCGGTCAGGTATCGGTCGCCGCCGAGGCTCGGTCGAGAGACAGCCGTGGGTTGGTCACCGCCGAGGCTAGGTCATGAGGCGGTCGGGAATAAGTTACCACCAAGGATAGGTCGGGGGGCAGCCGAAGATTGGTCTCCGTCGTGGTGTGGTCCTCAGGCGGCCGCAGACCGGTCGCCATTGAAGCAGGAGAGGGAGGCCACAGCCATCAAGACAGGGAAGTGAGGTGGCCGTATACCTCTCACTGTCGAGACAGGAATGGGAGACAGAATACCTATCGCCGTCAAGACAGGGTCGTGAGGCGGCCACGGACCGGTCGCCGTCGAAGCAGAACCGTAGGGTGGTCGCGGGCCGGTCACCGTCTAGACAGTAATGAGAGACTTCCGAATACCTGTCGCCGCTGGTAATGAAATGAAGGGCACCGTGATATCGTCACCACCTCCTGGACAGGAATGTGAGGCGGCTGACAAGCCGTCACCACCTCCTGGACAGGAACGTGAGGCGGCCGCGAAGCTTGCCACCACCTGAACAGGAGCGTGGGATTTGGAGAGTGGCGGACGGATGTCGGCTGTAGCGTGTTCGTCGCTGGGGTGGAAGCAATATACCGCTGTGGTTTGGTCGGAGAGCAGCGGGAGGGACAAGGCAGCACCCTACTTATGCTTCGTCACTGGCCCCCACGCAGAGAGCCTGGATAGATGGCCAAACGGGTCCCCCAGAAAGAATTGGAGGAAGAGGACTTGGACGCACAGGACGAAGGCACTCGGGGGCTGAAAGCATGGGGTGACAAAATAAACTGAGTTGGACTGAACACCAGGAAAGAAAAACCGAAGTCAGTCTCTGAGTCAGAATCAGGCGGCCAGTCATATAAATTCAGGTCTTTTGCATAATCCGAAAAATCTGAGTCCAGCGAAATATGTGGTGGTGAGTGGGCCGTTGTCAGGAAATAATCAGGACACCAGGGTGGTGCAGATGGCGCGGTCGGAAAGGACAACAAGGCGGAGCGCACCGGGATACGAGATTCTTGGTCCTCAGGCTGGGAGCACTGGGAGGCAGACAGGCGGCGTGCCCAGCAGTGTGGGCGGCGACGCTGCGTCTTCCCTGCTGGGTCCTGTTCTGGACAGTTTGATCTGTCATAAGACAGCGGCACGGGGGTGGACCCAAATGAAGGACTCAGAGGCAAGGGCATGATTTTTCGAGTGGTTGTATTCCAGAATGAGGTCGAACATGAAAAGGCAGTTCAAAACAGGTGGAAGCACAAAAACGCCAGGCAACAGGCAAGATCCAAAAACGAGCACAAGGTTCCTAAAACATATGCAACGAACTGGTTAAGGCCGATGACACATTCACCACTTTAAGTGCTTGGTCAATTAGTGTCCAACATGCAACACAGCTGTGTGACAGCTGTCAGAGGAGGCACCGCCCAGGGCAGTGGCCTGGCCACGTCCCTCACAGGAAGCAACGCCCAGTGCAGTGGGTAGTCCAGGCCCCTGACAATACTTAAGGGAAGCAGTGTAGAGTGAAACAATTATCGTAACCTTTGGATTTCATAATTAGCTTAGCCTCATTTGAAAAAAATAATCTCAGTCAAACGTTTGCCACAGTTATACAGTAGCTCACATCTGCACAATCATTAGAAGGAATTTTTGATAATGCCTCTTTCACAAAAAAAAAAACAACTACAATTCACTCCGATTGGATGGCGAACATTTGAGGGGATCCTACGCGTCTGTCAGGTTCACCAATCAGACATTCATTAAACAGGACAAAAAAGGAAGCAAAGACACCAGTTCAAGTCTCGCAAGGAGAGAGGAGAGGAACTGTCTCGTACAATTCACCGCTGCACTCTGTGATTATCCTCTCCTCAGCACCTCTATTTACTTAGTTTTAAGATGCCCCTTATTTACATGGATGTTACAAAAAGGAGACGACAACCAAAACAGTTTGAAACAAAGTGTACATGTTTGTTCATATGCGTGTGCATGTGTGGAAGATTGCTGAATACATGTGTGGTCATCATTTCTTTAACAGGCAGCAGTTCTAACAGTTCTGATGATTAGACGTTTTTGTTCTTGCCATCTCCTGCTAGGACGCTGCCATGTTATCGAGAGCAGAGCAAAGCATTTCTTTATTGGAAGCAGATGTATGATAATTATGATCACAATTATTCTTACAGCGTCCAATCTAAATATTGCTGGGATAGGCTCCAGCACGCTCATGACCATAGTGAGGATAAGTTGTACAGAAAATAGAAGAATCGATTCATGTTTCGGTTTAGCAATATTCATGTCAATTGTCAATCTCTCTCTTGAAGTCCGGCGACAGCATCTCAATTGCTTTGATGTCAGGACTGTAACTGGACTGTTCCAGAAGGTGCAATTTCTTCAGTTGAAGCTATTCAGTTATTGAATTACCTCTGTCCTTTGGGTCATTGTCTTCTTGCATCATCCATCAGCTATTGCACTTGAACTGAAAGACAGATCTTCTTAGTTTCTTCTCCAAAATATCTGAATATCTTGGGAATTACTGTTTCTGTCAATGACACCTATGCCATGAAACAGGGAAAATCAGGAGCGGTTGAAACTTTTAGTTGACCATTATCATCAAAACTAATGATTTTTTTTCTGTGGCAGGTATCACAAGTCTCTTAGGTAGTGGTGTTTATACAGCTGCCTACCCTCTCCACGATGTGAGTATTGTACAGATCGCTCGGCAACAATGAAAACTCATTTAGAGATCGTGATGTCACGGTTTGTTTACGACACTAAATTGCCGGTCAAACAAAGCTGCTCGGCAGTGCAGGAGTCGCTGAACCGGTGCAGACTTTTCACAGCGCCCGAGACCCGTTTTGCTGTTGGTTGTCACAATAGACGAGACAGTTCTTCAAAGATATTCTGGATAATACCATCTGAAAAGACCAGAAAAGATCAATGGATTTCGGCAATTAAATGGGATCAATGGTGCCCAATGAAATACACATGCCTATGTAGCAATTGTTTCATTTCAGGTTGGAATTATTCTTCTTAATCTCCAATTATTAAGAAGATTTTATAATTCCAAGTTGACTCATTTGAGAATAATGCGTATTTTAAAAAATAATAAACTGTCACAGAGAGGTTTACGGAGGAGACGACTCCCTGTCCTATTTTTTTTTCCAATCATAGTTATGTATTTGTACTGAAAAAAATCTGAGTGGGTCCATCACAATGTGGGATTTATTCCTGACTGAGAACAGATCAAGGAAGATTGTATATTTTGATTGGGCCTTTATCTAGCCTCTGCAACGAAGCGTTAGCAAGTATTTGTATGCGTCCAGACTTTTATATTCTTTCAAACTCTTCTTTGTAAATCTCGACGACTTATTCACCAGACACATGTGTGTATCCAGTTGTCCAAGACAGGGATGCGAATTAACAGTCAAATTTCTGATTGATGGACTCATCGACATCGGCATCAAAAATGGATCCTCAATGCCAAGTGTCTCTATTTTTTCCACATACCTTTGTTTATTAACCCCTTATAAATGTTTAACAGGATCGGACAAAACTTTGGGTGTTGTGCTATCAGACATATTTTCGTTGCGTCTCAACATAATTAACTTTCAACGCTTCAGTCCTTTGTTTGACTGGCAGTATGGCGGCGTAAATAAAAATCACGTGATTTTATTGTGTAGGCGCATTCCCTCTATAGATGAACTATCAAATAATGCAAAAGCTTTGGGGATTCTCAAAGATCTTCAGAATTTTGGAGATTATTCTGTATCTATTTAAATAACCTTTTAAAAGTTATTATTGTCATTAATGGGTACACTGTGAACATATTCCCCCAAACAGACTCAAGAGAAATAGTCCCCAAAACATGTTCTAATAAAATAAAGAGCACAGAGAACACAACAAACGGTTCACACACAACATAGGGGTACCAAAACTGAATCTCAGAAAGCCACATGAGAAAATATCAGTCAAAAAATTGACAAATTATCTTAAATCTTACAAAGTAAATAAGGAAGATGGACAGTAATACTGAAAAAAATGAGAATCATGGAAAAAAAAATACAACATTATAAGCCTAAAGACCCAAACCAAGAAACTATTGACTGACTCCTACCAGGAAAAATAAGAGACAAAAAAAAAGTTAGCATATGGGAAATTTGAATGAAGAGAATAAAATTTCAGAAGTCAGAATCAAACAACTACAGAACACATCGAGGTTAGTAAGTGCATAATCTGTAGCAATCTGTGCGCAACTGCGCCGATAAAGTTCTGAGGCCAAAGACACCGTGACAAGTTTTAATTAAAAATGTCTTACATTGCAGGGAAAGACGAAATGTGAAGTTTTCACAATTTCTACAAATCATGAAAATTTTGGGGACTATTTTTTAAATGCAAGAGTCCGACTAATTTAGATTTTAAAGGTTTTTGAGATTTCTGGACATTGAAATATGCAAAAGTCTGAGAAGTCTGACAAAGGCATCCAAATCTTGCAAATGCTGAGAATACTTCCATTCCAAATACAATAAATATGCTTTCCCCTCTATAGGGAGATATTGATGAAGAGACAACAGAGGTTAATGACAGAAAAGTAAGTATTCCTTTGACTTATTTTTTTCTTACCCAAGTCTTCACAGGTTTAATAACCAGTTTTAACTCACAAATGAGAGATTTTGGGAATAATTGAGTATACACAACATGAATCATTGTACAATACATACCTAATATGAAAATATGGATTTGTTTCTGGTGAGAGGTAGACTCCATCAGCCTTGGCTTTGTCACCAATTTTGCTCAGAACTTTTACGGACAGAATCTCTAGGCGCAGCCGAGGCGTACAGGGTGTCCGGTTTGGTGGCCTCACCATCGCTGCAGATGATGTGGTTCTGTTGGCTTCATCAAGCCGTGATCGCCAACTCTCACTGGAGCGTCTCGCAGCCGAGTGTGAAACGGCTGTGATGACACTCAGCACCAGCAAATATGAGGCCATGGTCTTCAGTCGGAAAAGGGTGGCATGCCGTCTCCAGGTCAGGGATGAGATCCTACCCCAAGTGGAGGAATTCAAGTATCTTGGGGTCGAGTTCACGAGTGAGGGAAGAATGGAGCATCACAAAACAGACGGATAGGTGCAGCCTCTGCAGTGATACGGACTTTGAATCGGTCCGTTGTGGTGAAGAGGAAGCTAAGTCAAAAGTCGAAGCTCTCAATTTACTAGTCGATCAACATTCATACCCTTACCTATGGGCACGAGTTGTGGGTTGTGAATGAAAGAACAAAATCCCAAATAC
Source organism: Syngnathoides biaculeatus (assembly GCF_019802595.1). Classification (NCBI taxonomy): domain Eukaryota; kingdom Metazoa; phylum Chordata; class Actinopteri; order Syngnathiformes; family Syngnathidae; genus Syngnathoides; species Syngnathoides biaculeatus. Next base: position 4,558,810 of record NC_084645.1, on the reverse strand, counting down.
AAGCGGCTAAAAATTTGTTTCCTCCGCAGGGTGTCCAGGCTCTCCCCTCCCTTAGAAATAGGGTGAGAAGCTCGGTCACCCGGGAGTGGCTCAGTGTTGAGCCACTGGTCCTCTGCATTGAGAGAAGCCAGATGAGGTGGCTAGGGGATCTGATGCAGATGCATCCCGGACGGCTCCCTGGTGAGGTGTTCCGGGCATGTGCCACTGGAAATAGACCCTGGGGACGACCCAGGACACGCTGGAGAGACTATTTCTCGGCTGGCCTGAACGCATCGGGATCCCTCCGGAAGAGCTGGAGAAGTGGCAGGTGAAAGGGAAGTGTGAGTATCCCTGTTGAAGCTATTTCCCCCACAACCCGACTTGGAGAAGCGGTAGAAAATGGATGGATGGATACAAGGTGTCTCATAAGTCTCCATACATAAGAAAAATAAATGTTTCTCGACAGAAACATTAGGTATAGCCATCCATCCATTTTATTTGCTGCTTATCCTCATGAGGGTCCCGGGAGTGCTGGAGCCTATCCCAGCTGTCAACGGGTAGGAGGCAGGGTACACCCTGAACTGGTTGCCAGCCAGTCGCAGGGCACATAGAGACAAACAGCCACATTCACAATCACACCTAGGGGCAATTTAGAGTGTCCAATTAATGTTGCATGTTTTCACTAGCTCTATACCCTCAGCAGTATCCTCAAGGGTGCATGGGAGTTCGCCCAACCAGTCTCCATGTGTTTTGTGGACTTGGAGGAGAGGTTCGACCGTGTCCCTCGGGGAGTCTTGTGGGGGCTTCTTCAGGAGTGAGGGGTAGCGAACGCCTTGATATGTGCTATTCGATCCCATCACGAGCAGTGTCAGAGTTTTGTCCGCATTGCAAGCAATAAGTCAGACTCGTTTCCGGTTAGAGTCTGACTCTGCCAAGGCTCCCCTTTGATTTTGTTCATAACTTTTATAGCCATTATTTTGTCTCAGTTGAAGTTAAAACAAACTCACATCCAGCCGTTTATGATGTTTGGTACAGTACCAACAAATATGCTACGCTAGTGATTGTAAAATAGCAAACTCCCGCGAGCAGGTCACAAAGCTCACGTTGGTGGCACACATTACTGAAATACGTACAAATATATGTAACATCGATCCATCCATTTTCTTGGCCGCTTATAATCTCAAGTGTCGCGGGAGTGCTGTAGCCTATCCCAGCTCTCAATGGGCAGAGGCAAAGTACAGCCTGAACTGGTTTCCCAGCCAATCGCAGGGCACATAGAGACAAACAGACACACTCCCAATCACACCTTGGGGCAAATTAGAGTGTCCAATTAATGTTGCATGTTCTGGGATGTGGGAGGAAACTGGAGTGACATCAAATCTCACATTGAAATGTATATGTATACCTTTTTTACCACTCTTTGTACCTGTATACGACTATACAATGTGATTTTTTAATTTTTAATCTATACCTCAATCTAATGTGCTCTATTGACTTTTTAAAACTATTTTTGGAAAATTTTGCGCATTACATACAAGAAATCACGTTTCAACCATATATATATGAAATGTACAGTGGTGCCGCTACTTACGAAATTAATTCGTTCTGGAACATGAAGTTTTCATCAGCGTTTTTTTTTTTTACCTATAAATAGCCTAAGGCGAGGATCCCCTAGTCACACACACGCACACACACAAATGCTTTTGGACGGGTGAGTGCAAAGCAAAAGGCATCGTGGGGGACACAGGAGGAGCCAAACATTTGACAACTGAGAGAAAATATATGTATGAATGTACAGTACATGCACACAACTTAATTTCACAAAAGTTTTTTGGGGCCCGTGGTGAAGGAAGATTAAAAAACTTGAATGAAAAACGCGTAAATATGTTGTACTTGTAAATTCTGTGGAAGGCAAGCATGTGATTCAGTGACACTCAAATGTCAAAGGTAAACGAAAAGCATCATGAGTAACGACTGGCATCCCTCCTTCCCAATCGGATACCAGGAAGATGCTACGCCAATAGCCAATGGGGGAGCAGCTCTAGCTCTATCGCACCACACAAACCAAGATACAGGATGTTTCCATTCAGTGGAATTTTGGTGGTTGTGAATCCAGCGACTATTTTTGCCTTGGTATCTGTCATGATCCTGCCGCTCCAGCACAAGCTGTGCGGGTGCGCTAATTGGGAGGCACACACCTGTGCCTCATGCGGGCTGATCATCCCCCGTATATTTAGGACCCAGTGACAACTGGTCAGCCGCCAGTTCGTTGAGCTTTATGTCCCGTTCCAGCACTCTCGTATTCCTGACTGAACCTGTGTGTACCGACCTTCGTCCGTTCTCCGACCAATCCTGTAAGCCTGTCTCCTTGACACTTCTGCCTGCGTTGATTGTTTCCCCGTGTACCGACTACTGCCTGCCCACTCATCTGCTCTCTTCGCCCGACGCCCCAACAACCGCTGCTGCACCGGACTGCCTGCTCGATCCCCGACGTCGGCATACAATAAACGTGTCTCTTCTTCAACTCCCTTGCGTCTTCCGAGTTCCTGCATTTGGGTCCTACCTCTCGTTCCGATGGGACGTGACAGTATCCTGAATTTTCCTTCATAACAAGAGACAATAAAGACAAAAAATTAATCCGTTCCGGAAGTGGTTTCTTAACATGATTTTTTTAAAAGTAAATGCATATTTTACATATAAATCGCGTGATCCATTCTAAGCCCCCCGACCCTACCCCATCCCTGCCCAAAATAAACATTCAAAGTACATAATGTATGTATGTATATCAATCAATCAATCAATCAATCAATTAATCAATCAATCAAGTCAAAAGCCTTTAATGTAATTCTATGCTGGCATACAACAAAATGATGAGTGCTGCTCCACAAGGTGCATGTATGAATAAAATAGAATAAAAGTAGAAGATCTTGGGTAGAAACAACAGATAAAATCATCACATTAAGGCACAGTTATTGCTAAAATAAATAAATTAATAAATGAATACAGTGTATTTTTCAGTCTTATTCTCCCTGCCCGGGCGTTGGTAAAGCGCAGTTGCATCATACTGTATTACATTACAGTACTGTTATGTTCAGTGGTTTCGAGTTCAAGGAGTTGATGGCTCCAGGGAAAAAGCTGTCTTTGAATCTGGTTGTCCGTGTTTTGTGTGACCTGTATCACCTGCCGGAGGGCAGCAGGTGAAACAGGTGGTGACCAGGATGTGAAGAGTCCTTTACAATATTAGTGGCTCCGCTGTGATTGGGGAATTACTGGCAATGTCCTCTAGGGAGAGCAGAGAGCAGCCAGTGATCTTCTGGGCACTGTTGATCACTCCTTGCAGAGCTTTCCTGTCCAATGCTGCACATACAGCATACTACACTGTCATGCAGTATGTGAGGATATTCTCCATGGTGGTTCTGTAGAAAGCCTGCAATAGCTGATCTTCCAAGTTGTTCTTCCTGACCACTCTCAGGAAATGTAGTCGCTGCTGGACTTTTTCACCACTGTGGTGGTATTCACAGTCCATGTGGACCCTCTCCACACACTCCCCAATGATGACCAGTGCAACTGGGTCGACGCCGCACTTCCAGAACTCCAGGAAGATTTCCTTTGTCTTTGTGGGGTTCAGTGTGAGGTTGTTTGCAGAACACCCTTTTAACAATTTTCCAATCTCGTTTCTGTAGGATGACTCATCTCCTTTTGTGATGATCCCGATCACAGCGGTATCATCAGCAAACTTGATAATGGAGTTGCTGGGATGGACTGGTATGCAGTCATATGTGTGCGGAGAGTACAGCAGAGGGCTCATTACACAGCCTTGGGGGGATTGGGTGCTGAGGGTGATTGAGGAGGGTAGATATGGGTGAAGTCTGATAGCCCGTGGACGGTTTGTGAGGAAGTCTTAAATCCAGCAGCAGATGGAAGGAGATACTCAAAGGAGGGAGATTTTGCCAACCAAAATACCAGGGATGATGGTATTAAATGCTGAACTAAAGTCTATGAAAGGCATCCTGAGGTAGTTCCCTTGGTGTTCCAGGTGGCTCAGTGCAGTGTGGAGAGCTAGGCAAACTGGTAGGGGGTTGAGTGAGGGAGGAAGTGAGCCCCTTATGTGGCGTGCAATGAGCCTCTCAAAGCACTTCATGATCACAGGTGTTGAGTGCTACAGGCCTGTAGTCTTTTAGACTGTCAATGGCAGATTTTTTTGGGGGGGGATGAGGATGATTGTTGCAGGTTGCAGGCAGAGGGAATTGTTGATTGTTGCACTGAGCTGTTGAAGATTTTTGTGAAAACACCCATCAGGTGACCAGCATAGGCCTTCAGTACCTTCTCCGGCACTCTGCCTGAGCCAGCAAGCTTCCTGGTGTTTACAGTCCTGAGTATGCCTCTCACTTCATTTTCTTGGAGTGTCAGTGTGCTGCTGATTGGAGGTCGTTGTGATGAGCCTGGGTTTGGGCTGTCCATCTCAAAACGGGTAAAGAAACAGCTTAGTTCCTCTACCAGCAAGGCGTCTGTGTTTCTGACACACATCTTGTTCTTTCTGTTGGAGTTTGTGAGGTGTTGTAATCCCTCCCACATCTTTTTTGGAGTTGTTTTCTGTGAGGCAATATTTCTTTTGTAGGCCGCCTTGGCCACTCTGATGCCCATCTTTAAGTCGGCTCTAGCACCACTGTACTGTGCCTTGTACCCAGACCTGAAGGTGGCGTTGCTGTCAGGAGTGCCTGAGTCTCTCATCCAGGGTTTTTGGTTGGGGAAAACCCGGATACATCTCTTAACAGTGAGAGTGTCTATCCAGTTTTTTATGTAAGACAGAACAGTAACTGTTTGTTCCTGGAGGTTCTGGTGTTCAAATAATTCCCAAACAGTGCATGAAAAACAGTCTTGCACCTGAGATGTTGTAATTGTCTTTGTTTACGTAGGGGGATGTATGTGGGCGCAAGGATACCGCAGACATGATCGGATCCAGCAAGATGGGGGAGGTGGGAGGCCCTGTATACATGTTTAATGTTGGAGTAAACATGGTCCAGGGTTTTGTCTCCTCTGGTGGGACACGTCACATAATGGACGAATTTGGGTAAGACAGTATTTAAACACTCTTGGTTGAAATCACCAGCAACAATCAATACTCCTTCAGGGTGGGCGAGCTGCGGTTTGTTTACAGTCACGAGCAGATGGCTAAGTGCTGCGGTAACATTAGTGTCTGGCGGTATATAAACAGCTACCACAATGACCACTGTTAACTTCCTCCGTAGATAAAATGGTCTGCACGAGACTGCAAGGACCTCTAAATCAGAAGGAACAGTGGGTGTTGATTATCCTGCTGTTAGAACACCATACGTTTTCAACATAGACACAAAGCCCTCGCCCTCTGGATTTATCGGAGTCTTTGGTTCTATCTTGTGAATGTAGCGTGCGGCCTGCTAGCAAAACTGCAGCATTGAGGATTCGCGGGTGTAGCCCAGTCTCTGTGATGAAAATAATACTGCAGCTGCTTGTGGCTAGTTGTAATTCCAATTATTCCATTTTGTGGGTGATGGATATTGTGTTGGTCAAAAAGATGGTTGGAAGCGCAGGTTTGTGAGGTTGCTTTCTCAGCTTAGCAGCCAGGTCCGCCTGACCTCCTCGTTTTTGTTTGCACTCCCTCCGCCTTCGGTGTCGCTTGCTGAGAGCGACTATCCACCGAGATCACGGTGCTCTCGTGATGTCCTCTGGAATATTGTTTTCCTTTTGGTATTCCTTTGTTATAATGCTTCAGTCCCAGATCGATCAGGTCCTGCAAGCTATATGTGACTGTGGCTTTACAGTAATCCACAAGATGCTAGGGAGATAGCCAATGGGAGAGCAGCTCTTACGCGCCACACAAAGATACAGGAAGTGCATCATGGGAAAAGATCGACATCATTCCTAGCCAATAGGATGCCAGGAAGATGCTACAGTGATGGCCAGTGGGAGAGGAGCTCTGTGGAGCTACACAAACCAAGGTAAAGGATGTCTACATTCTGTAGAATTTGGGGGATCCAGCTCCTATTTTCCCTTTCCTTCGTAACTCCTAATATTTTTCCGAGGAAGCGTTTCATAACCTGAATTTTTCATGACTAGAAATGCTCATAAGTAGCGTTACCTCTGTATTTTGTCTCCTACGCACGGAGATTTATGTGACACCCTGTAGAATATAATGTTACAATTGTTCCTGACCTTGAAGAGCAGAATATGTTGAAATTTCTAAAATGGAAATGTGTATACGCCACAGTAATCCCTCGTTTTTCATGGTTAATTGGGACTGGAGCCACCTGCGAATAGTGCTGGATGTATTTTTATGCAGGTATCAGAACTTTTAAAATATGTAAACAGTATTTGTACTTTTCATATTTGAGACAAATAGAGGTATTTAGGAAAATCTTTAATTATATAACCTTATAAATATAATATATACAGTTTTTAAATTTATCATACAAATATAAATTATAGAACACTTACTGTATTATTTTACTGTATAGTTACCATTCATCACTCTGAGACTTCTGCTGGAGGTGCGGTGTGGGTCCCAGAATGTTTAATATTCAGTACAGCATTTATATTTTGCATACTTGAGACAAAAATTATGGGCAAATTCAACAGAATACTACCTGAAGAATGGAGGAAACGTGGGCTGATTCCCATTTTTAAGAACAAAGAGCTATGAGAATTCTCGAGGAATAAAGGTGATGAGCCACACAATGAAGTTATGGGAAAGCCCATGACGGAATAAAAAGAGAGGAACTGTGGTACTGCATGCGTAAATCTGATGTGACAGAAATACGTCAGAATAGTATAGGACATGTATGAGTGCAGCAGAACAGTGGTGAGGTGTGCTGTAGGTGTGACAGAAGAATTTAAGGTAGAGAAGGGACTGCATCAAGGTTCAGCTCTGAGCCCCTTCCTGTTTGCTGTGGTAATTGATAGGCTGACAGATGAGGTTAGACTGGAATCCTCTGGACCATGATGTTCGCAGATGAAAGCAGGGATCAGGTGGAGAAACAATTAGAAAAATGGAGGCATCCACTGGAAAGGAGAGGAATGAAGATTAGGCGAAGTAAAACAGAATATATGTGCGTGAATGAGGGGGTTAGAGGGGGAAGAGTGAGGCTCCAGGGAGAAGAGATAACGAGGGTGGATGACTTCAAATACCTGGTGTCAACAATCCAGAGCAATGGTGAGTGTCGTAAGGAAGTGAAACGCGAAGTAGCTGAATTAAGAAATATAAATATAAAACTTTTTTTGTGTAATAATACAACGCACACAGAGAAACACAAATACACACTGACACACAGACGCACGCACATGCACACATCCTAAACGGGATAGAATTTCAACTTGGAAAAGCAGGCACGGGCACCTGCAACTAGGTCCTCAACATCCTGTCACAACAGCAACAAACAGTGGGAATTACACACAGGCTTCCCCACAGCTGTGTCCTCAGTTCCCTCCCTTTTGGCCTGTCAGCAACCATAGTATCATTAAGTTTGCTGTTTGTATAACGGTGGTGGGTTTCTATCAGAAACAATGCTGAGTCTGCAAATAGAATGTAGGTAAATCTGTGTTTCGGACTACACACAATCCTTTTGTAAGTGTGGATGGTGATAAGGTTTAGGGGCACTCGTAAACACTATCATACACCATTAAATTCTAATGGGACTGTTTAGAAAGGGTTACCTGCGTGGAGTTCCTGGAGTTCAAATACATATTTCTGATGACCTGTTTTGACATGAAACTGGCCTTGCATTTATGCATGTGATTTTTGTTTCCACAAAATATTTTAGTGTAGTCCAAAAAAAAAAAAAGTTACATTAGTGTACGTATGTGTTTTAGTTGTGAGCATCAAGCAACGCTATATATACAGTACATATACATTTTTGTACGTTTTTAGCCTTTGCTTTGCATTAATTCCATAGAAAGACCCATACATTGACATGATGTTTTTTTAAGAATAGTGATTTATTTCTCAGCTTTTGTATGAGGAGTGGGCAAACTACAGTGTCTTCTACAAGTACCAGCCCATCGGACTAGTGAGGTAATTTCCTTGGTCTTTCTCTGTTTTTCTTTCTTGCCTTTTTTGTTTTTCTCTCTTTTTATCTTTGTTTCTTTCTCTCTTGTCGATCAATCAATCCGTCCCTTCATCCAGCAATCCATCCTGATCTCAATATAAACACAATGCTTGCTCCCATTGTTAAGGAATTCAACATTAAGATTTACATGTAATGAAGTGTGCATTTTAAAATATTGTCCTGCATCATTCAGCTTGAACTAGTCAGGAAATAGCAAGCGGGAGCCCACAAACCCCCATAGCCAAACAAGATGAAACCCGCATCAATGCCTCCTAACGTTACAAAGGCCAACATTGCTTTGTCACAGATATAATTGTACTGAGTCTTGGCACGCAATGGAGTACAAATACTTGTTTCTGACATAGAATGGAAAAGAATTTCCACATATTCCTTCATTTATTTAATTATTTATGCTTTTAATTTTACTTCATTACATTTTCTGAATGTTCACTTTCAATCCCATACATCTTTTGAAATAATCAGGACAAGTGGTTAGAACGTATTCCTCACAGGTCTAAGGTCCTGGGTCGAGTTGTTCTTGTGTGCCTTGTGCTTCCTGTGCCTCTGTGAGTTTTCTCCGGGTACTCTGGTATCCTCTAACATCCCAAAACCATGCATGGTTGGTTAATTGAAGATGCTAAACCAGAGCCATTTCAACCTCATTTCTAATGACAAAAGAGAACGATGGGAGCCGCAAATACTTCTTGACATCTGAAATGAAGATGTTAGTTGATAGATTTTTTTGGTGTCCATACACCCTCTAAAGAATGTATATACACACACACACACATTTTATATATATATATATATATATATATAGATAGATAGATAGATAGATAGATAGATAGATAGATAGATAGATAGATAGATAGATAGATAGATAGATAGATAGATAGATAGATAGATAGATAGATAGATAGATAGATAGATAGATAGATAGATAGATAGATAGATAGATATCTTTACACTTGTAAAATAGTGTTCCTTATAAAATCAATGCAAATATCCATGTTTCAGAAAATGTAATTTTATTCATTAAACACAAACACATTTTTAACTATTTAAAAAAAGGTTTAAAAGTAACTTAAATTATTAATCTAGCATCAAGCCATTGTCCATTAGGTTTTTGTAGTGTGAAGCGGAGCCGTGATGTGAATTTAAAGGAGAATTGCTTGCGGCCCGCCACTGGCGCTCACTCACGGCCCGCCACCGGAGCTCGCTCATGGCCGGTTGCCGGCTGCCGGCTGCCAGAGCCTTTGTTGATAATGCATTGACTGAGACAGACATTTTTAAAGAGGTCCATAGACATAATATTTCTAAACTAAATATTCGTATAATCAAATCATTTTATTTCATCATCATCATTATCATCCTCATCATCATCATCATTTTCTCCACTAGTGATCTTAACGTCTCTGTCACTGTTTCTGTCCACGCTAGGCCTCTTTGCTGGAATGCCAAGCATGCCAGATGTTTCAATATCATCTCTCTTCACTTTACTTTTTCTTCTGATAGTCATGTATTTCTCCGGTGCTGCTTCGATAATTTCTGATCGCTCTTCCTTGGTTCCAGGGAGTTATCAGAACAAATAAGTTCATAATTTGTCACTTATATGTTCTTCTTCTTTTCCTTTCGGCTTGTCCCGTCAGGAGTTGCCACAGCGTGTCGTCTTTTTCCATCTAATCTTATCTCGTGCATCTTCCTCTCAAACACCCACTGTCCTCATGTCCTCCCTCACAACGTCCATCAACCTTTTCTTTGGTCTTCCTCTTGTTCTTTTGCCTGGCAGTTCCATCCTCAGCACCCTTCTACTAATATATTCACTCTCTCGCCTCTGAACATGTCCAAACCATCAAAGTCTGCTCTCTTTAACCTTGTCTCAAAAACATCCAACTAAAGCTGTCCCTCTAATGAGCTCATTTCTAATCCTATCCAACCTGTTCACTCCAAGCGAGAATCTCAGCATCTTTCTTTCTACTACCTCCAATTCTGCTTCCTAGAACACCAGACACCTTCCGCCAACTGTTCATCCCGCTTGGACCAGTTTCTTCACTTCCTTACCACACTCTCCATTGCTCTGTATTGTTGACCCCAAATATTTGAAGTCATCCACCCTCGCTATCTCTTCTCCTTGGAGCTTCACTCCTCCTCCTCCGGGGATACTGGTGGTTGGCGTCCGGGTCGACCTCCTCACCTGCCCACCCGGACGCCTCGCTTTGGGTGACCTGGATGGCCACCTGACAGACTGGGGTTGGGGAGTCATCCTAGTGGAGACTCTTCTGTCACATAGAACACCAGACACCTTCTGCCAACTGTTCCACCCCGCTTGTACTCATTTCTTCACTTCCTTACCACACTCTCCATTACTCTGTATTATTGACCCCAAGTATTTGAAGTCGTCCACCCTCGCTATCTCTTCTCCTTGGAGCTTCACTCCTCCTCCTCCACCCCTCATAATAATGCACATATATTCTGTTTTACTTCGGCTAATCTTCAATCCTCTCCAGTGCGTGCCTCCATCTTTCTAATTGGTCCTCCACTTCAGATCACAATATCATCTGCAAACATTATAGTCCAAGGGATTCCAGTCTAACCTCATCTGTAAACCTATCCATTACTACTGCAAAAAGGAAGGGGATCAGTGCAGATCCCTGATGCAGTACCACCTCCACCTTAAAATCTTCTGACACACCTACGGCACATCTCACCGCTGTCCTGCTGCCCTCATACATATCCTGTACTATTCTAACTTATTTGTCCGCCACACCAGACTTGCGCATGCAGTACCACACTTACTCTCTTGATATTTTGTCATAGGGTTTCTCCAGATCCACAAATACACAATGTAGCACCTTCTGACCTTCTCTGTGCTTTTTCCATCAGCATCATCAAGGCAAATAATGATCGTTCACATTTAGATATATGGACAGACTAGTCTCACGTTAGAACTTACATCAAGTCAAAGTAAATCACAATCTCATACTTATTATAGTTAGATACTGGAACATTGCCTGTGTTATGTGCCAGAAAGGTTTACAGTGTAAGCTAATTTCCTTTGACATGGCTCATGATATTGATGATTTTCAATGTAAATGCGCTCAAAGTACATGAAGAAGCTCTGTTCTTTTGGCATAAATTCCGAACATGCTCAGTACGGTTAACTTGCATTTCCTGTTTCCAGATGAATACTGATTGTTTAGGATCAGACATGTTTTGTTACAGTTTATGAAATAAACATGTAAATTAATGTCAAGACTACACAAAATAAGCGACGTCTATCTATGTATCTATGTATTTCTACTTGTAGCAAATTTTACGCACGTAATTTTTCGTGCTCGATTATGCAGATTTGTGAGTGCGATGGCGTGTGGGCACATACGCTCCCGTCAAATCACAGATATATATATTTCTATACAGTATAAAGATAGGTAGATAGACAGACAGATATATATATTTCTATACAGTATATAGACAGACAGATATATGTATTTCTATACAGTAGATAGATAGATAGATAGATAGATAGATAGATAGATAGATAGATATAGATAGATAGATAGATAGATAGATAGATAGATAGATAGATAGATAGATAGATAGATAGATAGATAGATAGATAGATAGATAGATAGATAGATAGATAGATAGATAGATAGATATGCTGGCTGTCAAATCTGCCTGCTGGTAAATCAAGTGCTGCCAAACGTCACTCAAGAAAGTGATCACCGAAATTGTACAAGGTTTGAAGAAAGAAGTTAAAAACTTTGTCTTCAAAAGAAGACATGATACACATTTTTGAGACAAATAACGTACACACAAGCGGACATGTATTTATTTTCCCAAGCAATGCAAAGCCGCAACGTAAAGATGAAAGAGCTGCGGGTTGCCAACCTCTGCACCAAACTGTCCCTCAGTGTGAATGTGAGTTTATATATATCCTGCAAATGGCTGGCAACCAGTTCAGGATGTACCCCGCCACTCGCCCAAGGTTAGCTGGTTTATGTGCCAGCACACCTGCAACCCAAGAATCTGCGGTTCAGTGAAAGGATGGATGAAATTGAATGATCAAGGAGAAGGAGGCACAGTGGTGAACTAGTTAGCACATCCACGTCACAGTTCAGAGGTCATAGGCTCGACTATCGCCTTTATGCGTGTATAGGCTTTCCCACAAAAACATGCATGTTAGGTTATTTGAGGACTCTAAATTTTCTGTAGGTATTCCTGTCAGTATGAATAGGCCCTGCAATTCACTTGTGAGCAATTAATATACCCTATCGCTTACCCAATGTCTGCTGGGATCTCCTCACACCTGGAAAGAGAATACATACTGTAGACAGATATAAAAACAATAAAAATGGTATCATTGAGTTTTCTGAAGTACATTTATCCATCCATGGATTTTCCGAACCACTTACGAGGGTTAGGGGAGGTACACCCTGAACTGGTCGCCAGCCAATTGAAGGACACATGGAGACAGACAACAGTTGTTCTCACAAATCACACTAATCACACAATTTAGACTCTCCTATTAATGTATCTTTTTGGAATGGGGGAGGAACCTGGAATGCCTGGAGAGAACGCATGCAGGCACAGGGAGAAAATGGAAACGCCACACAGCCGGGGCTGGGATTTCAACCCCGGTCCTCACAACTGTGAGGGCAAGGCTTTACAGCTGCACCACAGTGCCGCTTAAGTACAGAAAATTAATTTTGATAAAGTACAGCAAATCTCAAATTCTTCATTAGTTTTACTGATTCTGCAAACTCGCTTTCTCTTCTACCAAAGTTTTTATCTATTTGGAAATGTCAATTTTTCATTTTTTGCTTTCTTGCTTACTTTCAGTCTTTTTTCAATCTTGCTTACTGTACTTTTTAGAAGGCTTCTTTTTCAAAGTGGATGTAAACTGGAATTTTAAGAGAATTATCAAAAATCGATAGAATGAACTTGGTGAAGCCAGTTTATGTGTGCACATTAAGTCAATGTACTAAGTGTAATTATTTTCCCGTCTGGTTGTAAATTTCATTTTTTTCCGTGATGTTTTTTAGAAAGTACTTTGGAGAGAAGATTGGACTGTACTTTGCCTGGTTGGGACTATACACACAGATGCTGATCCCTGCTTCATTGGTGGGAGTCATTGTCTTTCTGTATGGATGTGCAACCGTTGATGACAATATACCAAGGTAAACATCACGAGATGAGATTAAACAGCACACTCACATGCACACATGCACTTATACGTGTTTATCTTAAGTCCTGGGGGGAAAAAAAGAATCCTGATATTTTGAACGAGGAAGGGGATCACCCCCTCTGAATGGACTAGAAAAGTGGTTTTAACTGGTAAAATCATGTTTTTTTTCCCCTTAACACTGTGCTACCTCTGCTTACGAAATTAATCCATTCCGGAAGTCGCATGGTGATGTGAGTTTTTTGTAAGTAGAAGTGCATTTTACATGTAAATAGCCTAATCTGTTCAAAGCCCCCCACCCATTTACCTTTGGCGTTGGTGGAATATGCGAAGAGAAGGGTGAGTAATAAGCAAAAGGCATTGTGGGGGATGGAGGTACTGAGAGAAAACATACGTACGAATATACGCACAAACCCCACTTAATTCCACTAAACTTTCTTGAGCCCCATGATGAATAATGATGAATAAACTGGCAACAAACAAAAAAATTCATCTAAAAGTAGAACTTTTCCAATGTATGGAAGCGTGACAGTCAAGTGTCCAAAGGAAACGCAAACCATCATGGGGAGACATCGACGTCTCTCTTAGCCAATGGGATGCCAGGAAGATGATACGGCGATAACCAATGGGAGAGCAGCTCTATCGCACCACACAAAACCATGATATAGGATGTGCTTCATGGGTAAAGATTGACGACCCTCCTAGTCAATGGGATGGCAGTAAGATGCTACGGCAATAGCTAATGAGAGAGCAGTCCTACCGTGCCACTAAAATGAAGATACAGAATGTTCACGTTTGGAGGTTGTGAATCCAGTGCCTATTTTTTCCTTTCGTATCCTGAATTTCCTTCATAACCAAACACAGAAGGCGTTCGAAGGAAGCAGTGCGTAACCTGAATTTTTCGTTAGTAGAGAGGTTCGTTGGTAGAGGTACCACTGTATATATATAAAAAAAGAAAATATGTAAACACTCAACATAAATATTTTTCTTGAAATTGTGACACCCATGTCAAGTGTGCTACGCAAAAGCATTGTTAAACAGTTTTCATCGTCCTGAGCCATTACCATGAGCTCAAATAAGCATTAAAACAGATCACAGTGACAAACAGCAATTTCATAGTCAATATACGAGTAGATAATTTAATTACAGGAAATTTCAAGGCGCCACAGTGGAGCAGCTCTAAAGCATTGGCCTCACAGCTCTGAGTTCAATCCCGGCCACGCCTGTGTGGAGTTTGCATGTTCTCCCCGTGCCTGCATGGGTTTTCTCCAGGCATTGTGGTTTCCTCCCACATCCCAAAAAAAACGCATTCATTGGAGACTCTAAATTGCACCTAGGTGTGGTTGTGAGTGCAACTGTTGTCTGTCTGAAATAAAATAATATGGAGCACTTTCAAAGTAATAACTCTGGGACAAAATACTATGAGGGAGCATGGTAAAATCCTTATGGACTCATGGCCCAGTTGTGATGTTAGAGCATAAAATCTAAACAGCTCAATAAATCACATGATGTGGGACGAACCATCTCATAAGATACTTAACTCTAAAGTCTGACCAGCATTTCAGGATAACAAGCTCTATACAAATGATATTACCACAGTCTGAACTCTTTATTTTTGGCCCAGGACACGTTTTCCACTGAATATTACTTTCAAAATAGCTGCATACAGTGAAGAAAATAAGTATTCGAACACCCCGCTATATTGCAAGTTCTCCCACTGAAAAATCATGGAGGCGTCTGAAATTTTCATTGTAGGTGCATGTCCACTGTGAGAGATAATCTACAAAGAAAAATCCTGAAATCACAATGAATGATTTTTGAATGATTTATTTGTGTGATACAGCTGCAAATAAGTATTTGAACACCTGTCTATGAGCTACAATTCTGACCTTCAAAGACCTTTTACTCCTCCTTTAAAAGTCCACCTCCACTCCGTATATTGTCCTGACTCAGAGCACCTGTTTGAGGACGTTAGCTGTATAAAGACACCTGTCCACCCTATATGAACAGTAAGACTCAAACTTGTTACATGGCCAAGACCAAAGAGCTGTCAAAAGACATCAGAGACAAAATTGTACAAATCCACACGGCTGGAAAGGGCTACAGTGAAATTGCCAAGCAGCTTGGTGAAAAAAGGTCCACTGTTGGAGCAATCATTAGAAAATGGAAGAAGCTAAACGTTACGGTCATTCTCAATTGGAGTGAAGCCTCATGCAAGATATCACCTCATGGGGTCTCAATGATCCTTAGGAAGGTGATGAATCAGCCCAGGATTACACGACAGGAGTTGGTCAATGGCCTGAAAAGAGCTGGGACCACCGTTTCCAAGGTGACTGTTGGTAAGACGTCATTGTTTGAAATAATGCATGACACGGAAGGTTCCCCTGCTTAAACCAGTACATGTCAAGGTCCGTCTTAAATTTCCCATTGACCATTTGGATGACACAGAGGAGACATGGGAGAGGGTTTTTGGGTCAGATGAGACCAAAATAATATTTTTTTTGTCTGGAGGAAGACGAATGATGAGTTCCATCCCAAGAACACCATCCCTACTGTGACGCATGAGGGTAGTAGCATCATGCTTTGGGGGTGTTTTTCTGCACATGGGACAGGATGACTCCACTATATTAAGGAGAGGATGACCGTGGCCCTGTATCTTGAGATTTTGGGGCATTTTGGGGATTTTCCCTTAGTCAGAGCATTGAAGATGGGTCGTGGCAGGGTCTTTCAACATGACAATGACCTGAAGCACACAGCCAGGAAATCAAAGGAGTGGCTCCGTAAAAAGCATATCAAGGGTCTGGCGTGGCCTAGCCAGTCTTCAGACCTAACCCCAAACCTAAACCCAATAGAAAATCTTTGGAGGAAGCTGAAACTCCATGTTTCTCAGCGACAGCCCAGAAACCTGTCTGATCTAGAGAGGATCTGTGTGGAGTGGCCCAAAATCCCTCCTGGAGTGTTTGCAAACCTGGTGAATAACTACAACAAATGTTAGGTCTCTGTAATTGCAAACAAAGGCTGCTGTACCAAATGTTAACATTGGTTTTCGCAGGTGTGTGAGATGAGCCATGTAAAATGTGAGCATCTGACACTGAAATTCAACATTAGACTACTGTGATCTAACAGCAAATAGATATGTTTGCTCTTCATCATGTTTGTAGAAGATACTCCCACTTTTCAGATGATGTTCTGTCTCTTTTCGTAGACACTGCTCTGACAGTTTATTGAATTTTCTAGTTTCTTCAGGCTGAAATTATTGTCAGGAAACAGGTTGTAGACAACTATCAGATATAGTTATAAAGATAAATATTGGGGTAACATGCAAATGCAGCCCTATGGGGGGCACAAACCAGTGCAATCTGTAGGCCGGTCCCAAGCCCGGATAAATGCAGAGGGTTGCGTCAGGAAGGGCATCCGGCGTAAAAACTGTGCCAAACAAATATGAGCGTTCATCTAAAGAATCCCATACCGGATCGGTCGTGGCCCGGGTTAACAACGCCCGCCCCCGGCACTGCTAACCTGCAGGGCGTCGGTGGAAATTCAGCTACTGTGGGTCGAAGACAAAGAAGAGGAGGAAACCGGATCCAGCGTCAGAAGAAAAAGAGGAATGCACAGAGCCTACAACTGAGTGTAGGGACTTTGAATGTTGGGACTATGACAGGAAAAGCTCAGGAGTTGGTTGACATGATGATTAGGAGAAAGGTTGATATTCTGTGCATCCAAGAGAGCAGGTGGAAAGGTAGTGAGGCTAGAAGTTTGGGAGCAGGGTTTAAATTATTCTACCACGGAGTAGATGGGAAGAGAAATGGAGTAGGGGTTATTTTAAAGGAAGAGCTGGCTAAGAATGTCTTGGAGGTGAAAAGAGTATCAGATCGAGTGATGAGACTAAAATTTGAAATAGAGGGTGTTATGTATAATGTGGTTAGCGGCTATGCACCACAGGTAGGATGTGACCTAGAGTTGAAAGAGAATTCTGGAAGGAACTAGATGAAGTAGTTCTGAGCATCCCAGACAGCGAGAGAGAGTTGTGATTGGTGCAGATTGTAATGGACATATTGGTAAAGGAAACAGGGGCGATGAAGAAGTGATGGGTAAGTACGGCATCCAGGAAAGGAACTTTGAGGGCAGATGGTGGTGGACTTTGCAAAAAGGATGGAGTGGCTGAGTGAACACTTATTTCCAGAAGAGGGAGGAGTGGCATTATAGTGAGCGAAGAGAGAGGGACCAGATACAAGAGCGGAGGTAGAACCACGCAGGTAGATTATATTTTGTGCAGACGATGTAATCTGAAGGAGGTTACTGACTGTAAAGTAGTGGTAGGGGAGAGTGTAGCTCGACAGCATAGGATGGTAGTATGTAGGATAATTCTGGTGGTGGGTAGGAAGATTAAGAAGACAAAGTTAGAGCAGAGAACCATGTGGTGGAAGGTGAGAAAGGAAGAATGTTGTGCGGCCTTCCGGAAAGAGGTGAGACAGGCTCTCGATGGACAACCGAAGCTCCCGGAAGACTGGACGACGACAGCCAAGGTGATCAGAGAGACAGGCAGGAGAGTACTTGGTGTGTCATCTGGTAGGAAAGGGGAGAAGGAGACTTGGTGGTGGAACCCCAAAATTCAGGGAGTCATACAAGGAAAGAGATTAGCGAACAAGAAGTGGGATACTGAGAGGACTGAGGAGAGGCGAAAGGAGTACATCGAGATGCGACGTAGGGCAAAGGTAGAGGTGGCAAAGGCTAAACAAGAGGCATATGAAGACATGTACACCAGGTTGGACACGAAAGAAGGAGAAAAGGATCTCTACAGGTTGGCCAGACAGAGGGATAGAGATGGGAAGGATGTGCAGCAGGTCAGGGTGATTAAGGATAGAGATGGAAATTTGTTGACTGGTGCCGGTAGTGTACTAAATAGATGGAAAGAATACTTTGAGAAGTTGATGAATGAAGAAAATGAGAGAGAAGGAAGAGTTGAAGAGGCAAGAGTGAAGGACCAGGAAGTGGAAATGATTACTAAGGGGGAAGTCAGAAAGGCATTACAAAGGATGAAAAATGGAAAGGCAGTGGTCCTGATGACATACCGGTAGAGGTATGGAAGCAATTTGGAGAGATGGCTGTGGAGTTTTTGACTAACTTATTCAACAGAATACTAGCGGGTGAAAAGATGCCTGAAGAATGGAGGAAAAGTGTTCTAGTTCCCATTTTTAAGAACAAAGGGGATGTTCAGAGCTGTGGGAACTATAGAGGAATAAAGTTGATGAGCCACACAATGAAGTTATGGGAAAGAGTAGTGGAGGCTAGACTCAGGACAGAAGTAAGTATCTGCGAGCAACAGTATGGTTTCATGCCTAGAAAGAGTACCACAGATGCATTATTTGCCTTGAGGATGCTTGTGGAAAAGTACAGAGAAGGTCAGACGGAGCTACATTGTGTCTTTGTGGATCTAGAGAAAGCCTATGACAGAGTACCAAGAGAGGAACTGTGGTACTGCATGCGTAAGTCTGGTGTGGCAGAGAAGTATGTTAAAATAGTACAGGACATGTATGATGACAGCAGAACAATGGTGAGGTGTGCCTTAGGTGTGACAGAGGAATTTAAGGTGGAGGTGGGACTGCATCAGGGATCAGCTCTGAGCCCCTTCCTGTTTGCAGTGGTAATGGATAGGCTGACAGATGAGGTTAGACTGGAATCCCCTTGGGACCATGATGTTCGCAGATGATATTGTCATATGCAGTGAAAGCAGGGAGCATGCAGAGGAACAATTGGAAAGATGGAGACATGCACTGGAAAGGAGAGGAATGAAGATTAGCCGAAGTAAAACAGAATATATGTGCGTGAATGAGAAAAGTAGAGGGGGAAGAGTGAGGCTACAGGGAGAAGAGATAGCGGGGTGGACGACTTCAAATACTTGGGGTCAACAATACAGAGCAATGGAGAGAGTGTGGTCAGGAAGTGAAGAAACGGGTCCAAGCAGGTTGGAACAGCTGGCGAAAGGTGTCTGGTGTGTTATGTGACAGAAGAGTCTCTGCTAGGATGAAGGGCAAAGTTTACAAAACAGTGGTGAGGCCGGCCATGATGTACGGATTAGAGACGGTGGCACTGAAGAAACAACAGGAAGCTGAACTGGAGGTGGCAGCAGAAATGAAGATGTTGAGGTTCTCGCTCGGAGTGACCAGGTTGGATAGGATTAGAAATGAGCTCATTAGAGGGACAGCCAAAGCTGGATGTTTTGGAGACAAGATTCGAGAGAGCAGACTTCGATGGTTTGGACATGTTCAAAGGCGAGAGAGTGAGTATATTGGTAGAAGGATGCTGAGGATGGAGCTCCCAGGCAAAAGAGCGAGAGGAAGACCAAAGAGAAGGTTTATGGATGTGGTGAGGGAAGACATGAGGGCAGTTGGGGTTAGAGAGGAAGATGCAGGAGATAGGCTAAGATGGCAAAAGATGACACGCTGTGGCGACCCCTAACGGGACAAGCCGAAAGGAAAAGAAGAAGAAGAAGAAGATGCAAAAAGAATTGTGACTAATTCAATCATGGTTAAACTTAAACCAAGTCAAACATTTTGAGCAGTGTTATTCGTAAAACAGCAGAAAACATTGATTCTGATGACGTTTTAAATAAAAAACAATACACACTAAATCATTTTGATTTATTGTTGTATTGCATTTGCATTCTGTGTGAATAAACATGACTAAATTGATTGAGATCAGTACACTCTGATGTTAAATTCCAATCATATAAATTACGATAAAATCCAATAATTTAAATTACATAATTTGAGAAACTGAAAATCTCTCAGTCACATTTCCATTTTAAATGAGTTCATATCGCTAAAAACCTGTTTCGGTTCCTATAACCATCTGAAAATAAATCTCAGTTGGCATTTGTTTTTTAATCTTTACCCCCTTAAGATGTATTTTGTTACCAGTTTTGTAAAATAATAACTTGCATCACAATTTTGAGTTAATTAATTCATACAATACTTCAGATGAAACATGAAATCCTTTAACATGTCGAATATTTTAATTTCATATATAAAAGAATATTGGTTGGAGTCCAACAATACCTGTTTTTTCCTTTACAAACTCTGTGTTAATCAGGCACTCTATACGCTTCTTAGTGAATGCAGTGTACTTTAAGTTCTTTCTGCAGAAAAAAATGTAAGATTCAAGAGATTATACAGCCATCCATTTTCTCACCCGCTTATCCTTACGAGGGTTACAGGAGTGCTGGAGCCAATCCCAGTTGTCAACAGGCAGAAGGCTGGGTACACCCTGAAGTGGTTGCCAACCAATCGCAGGGCACATAGACTCACTCAGAACCACACCTAGGGAAAATGTATTTAGAGTGTCCAATTAATGCATGTTTTTGGGGATGTGGAAGGAAACCGGAGTGCCTGGAGAAAACCCACGCAGGCACAAGGAGAGCATGTAAAGTCTACACAGATGGGGTCGGGTTTTGAACACCGATCCACAGAACTGTGAGGCCAACGCGCTTCATTTACGCCACCATGCTGCTTTAAGAGATTATGTTATATATTTAAAAGACGGAAAATACCTTTGGATCTTTTATTGACAATGATGGATCTTAAATCATACACATCAAACACCAACAGGATGGTCTGAATAATTAATTAATTAATTGTGATTTTTGTAATATATTGTCAGGGTGGGGTCCAAAAGACTCAGTTGCTAAACATATATTAGCTATATATATATATATATATATATATATATACATACTGATGTCTGCTTGTTAATCAGTGGAGGAGGGGAAGAGGCTGGTAACAGTGGGGTCCAATACTCTTGGGAAAAGTGTCTCATTTCATTCACTGACTAAACATTTTCAAAGCTGCTTGTATAAATTTAATTTAAAGTATTAAAGCATTTTTTTCCTAAATAATCATTGTTTAACTGAAGTAACTATTCAACACCAGCAAGTAGCAAGCTAGCACCATCTGATGTCTTCACAAAGATCTTCAACAGGTCTCTAGAACTGTGTGAAGTACCGACCTTCTTCAACATCAAACACTCTACCACCATACCAGTTCCCCAAAAATCTGCAGTCTCAGCTCTTAATGACTACAGGTTTATTGCCTTGAAATCTCTGGTCATGAAGTCCTTTGAACACCCTTGTACTAGACCAACTCAAGAGTGTTACAGTTTCCCCAGGTAGCAGCTATGAAGAGCATTAAATTCTTGGGAATTACAGTCTCACAGGATTTAAATTGGGAGACAAACATCAACTCCATCCTAAAAAAAGCAAACCCAGAAAAGGACATACTTCTTGCGGCTTCTGAGGAACCATGGCCTGTCACAAGAGCTGCTGAGAGAACTTATCGAATGGATACTGTGTACCTCCATCACAGTCTGGTTTATGGCTGCCACCAAAAAGGGCACACTCCCGACTGCAACGGACAATCAAAACCGCTGATCAGATGGTTTGCACCATTCTACCCACCCTTGAAGACTGAGACAGTTCGACATAGCTTCCATTGATTCAGTACTGTGTACCTCGATCACAGTCTGGTTTGGGGCTGCCAAAAAAGGATAATCTCCAACTACACCGGACAATCAGAAATGTTGATCAGCTTGTCATCACCACAGTACCCGCCTAAGACTGGCACAGCACTCGAACTAGGACCAGAGTGGGCAGGATCCTTTTGGACCCTCCACATCCTGGCCACCAGCTCTTCCAGCTCCTTCCGGCGCATAGGCGCTACCAATCAATTCAAGTCAAAACTCGTTGGCATTCAAACTGTTTTTTTTTCCTCTTGGAATTAAGTAATGAAAATCTCGATCAGCGAACTTAGTATTTTCCACCTTCCGCTGTTGTTGGGACACACCCTCACACCCCGCTGGTCATGTCAGTATTAGTTATATATACTGCAAACTATCACACGATTTGTCAATTTAAACTGCACCCATTGCACAATTGTCATTTCACTGGTCGATAACGGCGAACCACAAATGGGTTAGGGCACACTGTATAAGCTCAACATAATGTGAGGGCTTGATGCACTCTAACTGCTCTGAAAGACTCTGCATCTTCACAGAACTGTGACTCTTATAAGAAATAATTCAGTTTTATATATATACATATGTATCCAGTGAAGAAAATAAGTAATTGAACACCGTGTTATATTGCAAGTTCTCCCACTTGGAAATCATGGAGGGGTCTGAAATTTTCATCGTAGGTGAATGCCCACTGTGACAGTGTCAAGTTGTTTTTAACTCCCTCAGTTCTTTGCCCCAACTTGAAAAGTGCCTTGGTCTTCAAACACATGAACAAACAGGTGCATGTCCACTGTGAGAGATAATCTAAAAAGAAAAATCCTGAAATCACAATGTATGATTTTTTTTTTAATGATTTACTTGTGTGATACAGCCGAAAATAAGTATTTGAACCAATGTTAATATTTGGTAGAGTGTTTGCAATTACAGAGGTCAAACGTTTCCTGTAGTTGTTCACCAGGTGTGTACACACTGCAGGAGGGATTATGACCCACTCTGTGATAACCAGGACTTGAGGGCGGACCCAAATGCACGACTTGGTGGACAGGAAGGCAGTTAGGAGAAAGTCTTTATTCGTTCCAAAGTCAGTAACCGGGGAGTCAGTCAGCACAAGCAGCAGGAATAGGACCGTCAGGCTTACGGGGTTAGTCAGGAAACAGGCGTTGGTTGGTACAGGGGAGGTTGGAATGCAGGAGTGCGGGAACGAGGCATGGGTGGCGACGATCTGACAAAAACAGATAATCCGCTGGGTCCTATAAATACAGTGGTTAATCACTGCTGATGAGGCGCAGGTGTGTGCCTCCTAATCAGTGCAGGTGTGCCGGGACCCGCACAGGCAGGGCTGGACCGGCAGGACCATGACACACTCCTCCACACAGATCTCTGGATCAGACAGGTTTCTGGGCAGTCGCTGAGAAACATGGAGTTTCAGCTCCCTCCAAAGATTTTCTATTGTGTTTAGGTCTGGAGACTAGCTGGTCACGCCAGTAACTTTGTTATGCTTCTTATGGAGCCACTCCTTGGTTTTCCTGGCTGTGTGCTACGGGTTATTGTCATGTTGAAAGACCCAGCCAGACCCATCTTCAATGCTCTGACTGAGGGAAAGAGATTGTGCCCCAAAATCTCACAATACATGGCCTCGCTCATCCTCTCCTAAATACAGTGCAGTCATCCTGTCCCATGTGCAGAAAAACACCTCCACAGCATGATGCTACCACCCCCATGCTTCACAATAGGAATGGTGTTCTCATCATCATTAGTCTTCCTCCAGACACGGTTAGTGAAATTCTGACTAAAAAGTTCCATTTTAGTTTCATCTGACCACAAACCTTTCTCCCATGACTCCTCTGTATCATCCGAATGGTCATTGGCAAACTTAAGACGAGCCTTAACATGTGCTGGTTTAAGTAGGGGAATCTTCCATGTCATGTATGATTTCAAACCATGACGTCTTAGTGTATTACTAACAGTCTCCTTGGAAACGGTGGTCCCAGCTCTTTTCAGGTCATTGACCAAGTCCTGTTGTGTAGTCCTGGGCTGATTCCTCACCTTTCTCAGGATAATTGAGACCCCACGAGGTGACATCTTGCAAGGGGCTCCACTCCGATTGAGATTGACCATCATGTTTAGCTTCTTCTATTTCCTAATGATTGCTCCAACAGTGGACCTTTTTTCACCGACCTGCTCGGCAATTTCTCCGTAGCCCTTTCCAGCCGTGTGGAGTTGTACAATTTTGTCTCGGGTGTCTTTGGCCATGTTACAAGTTTGAGTCTTACTGATTATCTTGGGTGGGCAGGTGTATTTATGCAGCTAACGACCTCACACAGGTGCATCTGATTCAGGATAATACACAATACATTATAAAGTGGAAGTGGACTTTTAAAGGCGGACTAACAGGTCTTTGAAGGTCAGAATTCTCGCTGATAGACAGGTGTTCAAATACTTATTTGCAGCTGTATCGCACAAATAAATCGTTTAAAAAAAATCATACATTGTGATTATCTCCTACTGTCAAGTCAACTAACAGGAAGACAAACCCTAACCCTAACCCTGTCCTCCTCCAGACCTGAAGGGGGTAGAGAAACGTCAATCACACAACTCTTCAAACTTCTTGTCAGAGGCAAGGGGTGGCCATATTGGTCGCAGACAGCATGTGAGCTTGTGTGGGACAAAGAAAGCCTACCAGGAAAAGGAATAAATTACTAACAAACAACTGAAGCAACTAAAAAACCTAAAGGCACCCCTCAGTTTCCGGTCAGACACAACTGGTAGGGAAAGGACTTGGATGCTCATAGGTTAATTTGTGTCATTTCAGTTACAAGCTATGTTCTTTGTGTTTGTCTAACTTCTGAATTAATCTAAAGTATTCATGGAGACAAAGTGAATGCTTTTGTTTGGTTTATTCAATCAGTTATGGTGCTTATTTGCTTTTTACTTTGTTACTTTTGAATACTTAAATGTATGTCATTAATTTACTTAAAAAGTGATTAGTAAGGTTGAAGTAATGCTTTGATGACCTATTTATTTAAACCAAAAATAATGCAATGTGTTCAATGTGCTTCTTTGTTCAAGATTTTCAAACTAATCAACATCTAATCACCCTCCAACCACCCTCTAACCACCTTAACCATCAATATACTGTGAAAAGGGGAAGATTTGAGTTGTTCATGTGTTTGAAGACCAAGGCGCTTTTCAAGTTGGGGCAAAGAACTGAGGGAGTTAAAGACAACTTGACACTTACACAGTGGGCATGCACCTACGATGAAAATTTCAGACCCCTCCATGATTTCTAAGTGGGAGAACTTGCAATATAGCAGGGTGTTCAAATACTACTTGCACACACTGCAGGATGGAGATATATTCAATGTCTATTGTTCTTATTTGTTTGTTCTTCTTCTCAGTACTCAACATGAATGTGTACCAAGTAGCTATCAAAACAACGTGAGCTCAAACTACGTAGAAACGACTGTAATGGGCACATTTTTTAAAAAGTAAGCATTTCAATTGTGTGCGCTCTCCCATTTTTTTTAAATGTCCCTATGACACTCGTTTTACATAGTTTTTGTTTTGATAACCACCTGAAGCCATTGAGGCGAGCTATCGTTGTTTCGGACTGCGGCGTGACTTCTGGGTTGCCGGCATCATTGGCGCGAGTGATGACACGTTTCTTTTAAAAGCAGCTACACAACTAGCCGTTGCAGTCGACATTTTTTTTTGTCTTAGTTTAATTTTAAACAAACTCATGTGCATGTGTTTCTGATCTTTGGTGCAGTACCAACAAACATGCTACGCCAACAATCATAAGATGCAAGCTCCCAGAGGAGCTCTGAGAGCTTAGGTTGGGGGTGCACATTATACGTTTTTTAACACACTATGTACCTGTATACGTCTATACAATGTGATTGTATTTTTTATTTTTCATCCATACCTAAATATAATGCGCTCTATTAACTTTTTGAAAATATTTTGGGAAAATTTTGTGCATTATTTTTGAGAAATTATAGTACATCCGCTGATGTTCATCTTTGAGGATTGTCAAATCTCACTTATCCCAAACTCCCATCCACTTACAGGTATTGTGAGGGTCCTGACCGGCTCTCTGTTTAAAGGGTTAAAGGTCCCTGTTCTCCCTGCGTATTACACAGTGGACTGTAAACAGCAACAGGAGCTTGCTTTATCTGGTGTCAGATCGAATTTGTCCAGGTTCTCGAAGCCATCTTTGGAACCATCAAACCCGCCTATGTTAGGTCTCACAGGGTAATCTTAATAGATGGGTTGAACGCTAACAACACTCCTTTAAACCTGCCGGCTCCCTATCAACTTATTGCACTTAGAATGACATGGGGTACATTGATGCCTAATTCAGCAAACACAATGCACCGATGCAGACACATGCAAACACATGCTGTTACAACACACTCCCCACTTCGTCTGTCATGACCAGAACACTGGGCTGAACCCAAGATGTACGACTCACAAGACCAGGTACAGTTCTGGAAGCGTGTTCATTTGGTCCAATGTCGGTACACAGGCATGCAATCCAACCAGGCAGCGGTGTCAAAATCAACAGGCATAAAGGCAGAGCTGTCAACGAGGCAGGGTTCGGTACACAAAGGATCAAAGACAGTGATGAAGGGTTGTGGGAACGTGACATGGAAGTACAACGATCTGGCAAAGACCAGACCGCACGTGTGGTAATATATATGGACCGTAATTACCGAGACAAAACACAGGTGAGTGCGTCTTTTCGGAGCAGATGCGTGCCGGGTCGAGGACAGACACACCCATGACAGTACTCTCCCAACTAAAGGCTGGCACCAGATGGCCCAGGGGCCTCAGTATGCACGGCGTGGAAGTCCCTGATGAGTGAGGGGTCGACAATGAACTGCGAAGGAACCCACAACCGCTCCTCTGGACTGTGGCCTTCCTAATCAACCAGGTACTGCATCCCCCTACTCTGATGGCACTACGACAGGAGCCGGCGTATCGTGTAGACCGGACCCCCATCCACAATATGAGGGGAACAGGGGGGCTAGCAGGCGGGACCAACAAGGACACTTAAGCAGGCTTGAGCAGGCTAACGTGAAAGGTAGTGTGAACCTGCATCGACTTTGGAAGTCTCAACTTCATGGTGACTGGATTAATCACCTTTGCAATCAGGAACGGACGGATGGACCTGGGAGCAAGCTTCCGGGATTCCACTCAGAGTGGGAGGCCCTTAGCCGACAGCCAGACTCAGTGACCTACCCTGTAAACCACTGCCGGCACCCTCATAACTGTCCGCCGCGGCCTTATCAGAGCGCCCCTTGCGCAGAAGCATCTTTCAGGTTCGCTCCCAGGTCCTTTTTCAGCATCTCACAATGACCAACACAGATGCCACCGATGAGTTGGAGTCTATAGATGGTGAAAAAAAGAGTGTGGATAACTGTGCACAACGTGAAAAGGAGACATACCTGTGGATGCTGAGGGAAGAGAGTTGTGAGAGTACTCGACCCAGATTAACTGTTGGCTCCACGGGTCCGGGTCACAAGAAGCAAGACACCATTTCTATGTCCTGATTTATACGCCCAGTCTGGCCATTGGTTTCAGCATGATGGCCTGAGGAAAGGCTCACTCTGGCCCCTATTAGGGAGCAAAATTCTTTCCATAACCGGAAAAAGAATTTGGGCCCCTTGTTGGAAACGATGTCAGTGGTTAGACCATGCAACCTAAATATGTTATTCATCATGAGCTCAGCTTTCTGTTTTGTGGAGGCGAGTTTAAGCAGCGCAAAGAAGTGAACAATTTTAGAAAATCGGTCTATGACCCTAAAAACTGTGGCATGACCCCACGATGCTGGTAGCCCGTTCACAAAGTCGAGAGAGATATGTGACCACAGGCGACATGGCACGGATAGAGGGCATAATTCCAATGCTGGGCGCTCCCGGGAGAGTTTGTTTGATGCACAAGCAGGACAGGCGTTGTTGACGTACTCCCTGATGTCTTCATATTCGGCCACCAAAAGCATTGTTCTGTCACAGAGTGCGTTTTGGCCATACCCAATTGGCATACTGTGCAGTTGGTGTGGGCCCAATCAATTACCTGACCCCTTAGCAGAGGAACGACATACATCTTGTCTTCGGGGCATCCTTCTGGACTGCGAGAGTTCTTTAGTGTGTCCGCAGCAGTCAGTTTCTTGGATAGAAATGCGCAGTAGTGTAATCTTCCGTCCTTCAGACTCCTCTGTGAGAGGACCACCTCTATACTCGAATCGGACGCATCAACTTCTCCAATGAATTGCCCTTTGGGATCCGGCAAGATGAGGATAGAGGCGGAGGAAAAGCTGGCTTTGAGCTTACGGAAGGCCACCTGGCAACTAGGTTCCAGTCGAAGGAACTGTGGGCTGAGGTTACCGCATGTAACGGGGCCGCAACTGTACTAAAGTTCCGAATGAATTTTCTGTAAAAATTGCATCACCTTGCAACTCATAGGAGTGGGCCAAGGAACAATGCTCTCCACCTTGTGGTGATCCATGCGAATCTCACCCTCCGCCAAGACAAACCCCAGAAATAATGCGGAAGGTTGGTGGAACTCAGATTTTCCCATTGTGATATATAGATCATGACGCAAAAACTGCTGTAGAACTGCTTGAACATGCCCAACATGGGACTTTTCATCCACGGAGAATATTAGGATGTTGTCCAGATACACAAAGACACTTATGTAGAGCATTTCGTGTAACGCATCGTTGACAAAGTTTTGAAATGCTGCAGGGGTGTTCGGGAGACCAAAGGGCACCACCAGATATTCATAATGCCAAATGGACATATTAAAAGTGGTTTTCCACTAGTCCCCTTCTCTTATCCAGACCAGGTGGTATGCACTTTTCAAGTCGAGCTCGGTGAAAACGCTGGCCCCCTTCAGGATTTCAAAGGCTGTGAAAATAAGGAGGAGAGGGTACCTGTTCTTTACTGTAATGCTGTTTAGTCCTTGATAGTCAATGCAGGGGCGTAGGGTTTTATCCTTTTTCTCCACAAAGAAAAAGCCTGCCCCGGCTGGCGACGACAGAAGTCTGATGAGTCCTGATGCCAGCGAATCCTCCACACACTTCCTCATTGCTTGGCCAAAGAAGTCCTTTGAAGTAGAATTACACCGGGAGTTTGTCTATCTTACTTTCTAAACTCAGACCTTAATTCTCATCATTCAGGTTTTATCTAAAAAAAAGTAAGGAAGTAAGTTTCTTTCAGCTTGTCCTGTTAGGGGTCACCGCAGCGTGACATCTCAGATGAACGCTCATACTTGTTTGGCGCAGTTTTTACACCAGATGCCCTTCCTGACACAACCCCTCTTGGGGAGTGGAGGCCCCAGTGGGATACGAGCCCATGACCTCTGGTTTACCAAATGAATGCTCTAACCACTGAGATATGGGGCCTCCAGGTTTTATCTAAGGCAATGGTAAACACAATGCTATTTTTTTAACACCCCTTTCAGCAAAGTCATACTGAAATTGATGTCTTTTTGTTTTGGTTGCAATGTACTAAATCCTTTCAAAAACCCACATCTCTCCACTCCATTCCCCAAAATAAGAAAACTAACAAAAAGTATTTCCTTCAACATTACCAAGACAAATAAACTAAGACAAGAATAGCACTGAACATCTCTTTTTGTGCATTCCTGTTGCCCTGCAGATTCTCTGCTTGGTTAAAATTCCTTGTCATTTCTGTGCTCCGGGGGCTTCTCCACCCAATACTATAAATCTGCAACCACTATGACAGTCTTCAGTAATTATAAAATATGTAGGAAAAATTAAGTTCGCGCCATTTTGTATTCTACTAGTAGGAATTTGGTAGTGGGCAGTAGGTAATGACATTTTCATTTTAATTCAAAGGCGTTCAACATATGTTGTTTTAGTATTATCCTTACCTGTACACCGTTTTTTAAAGGTATTAAAAATACTTGTTGGAATGTTCACTCCTTGGGGGATTTATAGCTGGCTTTAGACCAGCATCTTTCTAAAATACCACAAAGACGTGCACAAACTTGCAGATGGTAGATAAATGCATTTGAAAATAAAAGTTTATATCGTGTTCCATTCACTGCTTTCACTTTGGTGCTTTTTAGACCTTTATACAGTTTTGAGTTTTATCTTTGAATTGTGTCTTCCAGCATGGAGATATGCCATCAAAAGAACAACATCACCATGTGTCCTTTGTGTGATAGAGTGTGCAGCTATTGGAGCCTAAGTTCTGCTTGTGGAACTGCAAGGGCCAGTCACCTATTTGACAACCCAGCTACTGTGTTCTTCTCTATATTCATGGCTCTTTGGGGTGGGTAAACGCACGCACGCACGCGCGCGCGCACACACACACACAAAACACATGTACATAAGTTGTATTCTTGCTATTATAATCATGCTGTACACAGAAGTATCAAGAATATATATTGTATATTATATACAGTATGAAGGGTGGCACTCAATTAAAAAAAAACCGTCTCATTCCTTAGAGGATTTGTAATTAATGAATCTTGATTAATCACATTTAAATCCATCCATCCATTTCCAAGCCATTTATCCTCACAGGAGTCGTGGGAGTGTTGGAACCCATCCCAGCTATCATCAGGAAGCGGGGTACACCCTGAACTGGTTCCAGCCCAATGTCAGGGAATATGGAGACAAACAACAGTCACACTCACAATTACACCTAAGGGCAATTTAAAATCCTCAATGAATGCATGTTTTTGGGATATGGGAGGAAAAAGAGAAATACCACATAGGCACCGCCGGGAGAACATGCAGACTCCACACGGGCACGGCCCGGGATTTGATCCCTGGTCTCTTTGGGCTTGCTCTCCCTCTTTTGCATGGCAGCTCCATCTTCAGCACCCTTTTACCAATATACTCACTGTCTCGTCTCAGGACATGTCCAAACCATTGAAGTCTGCGCTCTCGAACGTTGTCTCCAAAACATTCAACTTTGGCTGTCCCTCTAATGAACTCATTTCTAATCCTATCTAACCTGCTCACTCCTAGAGAGAACCTCAACATCTTCATTTCTGCCACATCCAGGTCTACTTCCTGTTACCTTTTCAGTGCCACTGTCTCCAATCCGGACATCATGGCTGGCCTCACCACTGTTTTATAAACTTTGCTCTTCATTCTAGACTCTTCTGTCACATAACACACTGGAGACCTTCCGCCAGCAATTCCAACC
The DNA here is from genome assembly GCF_019802595.1 of Syngnathoides biaculeatus. NCBI lineage: Eukaryota > Metazoa > Chordata > Actinopteri > Syngnathiformes > Syngnathidae > Syngnathoides > Syngnathoides biaculeatus. The sequence continues at coordinate 4,527,869 of NC_084645.1, read as the reverse complement.
TGTTTCTTCATTTCTTTACCACACTTACCATTGCTCTGGATTGTTGACCCTAAGAATTTGAACTAAATAAATACTTTTCATCTATATAGCACACTACTGACACCAGTCAACACATTTCCATCTCTATCCTTAATCACCCTTACCTGCTGCACATCCTTCCCATCTCTATCACTCTGTCTAGCCAGCCTGTAGAGATCCTTTTCTCCCTCTTTCATGTCCAACTGAGTGTACATGTCGTCATATGCCTCTTGTTTAGCCTTTGCTACCTCGACCTTTGTCCGAAGTCGCATCTCAATTTATTCGTTTCGCCTCGCCTCAGTCCTCTCAGCGTCCCACTTCTTCTTCACTAATCTTTTTTCTTGTATGATTTCCTGAATTTTGGGGTTCCACCACCAAATCTCCTTCTCTCCTTTCCTACCGAGGATACCCCAAGTACTCTCCTGCATGTGTCTCTGATCACCTTGGTTGTTGTAGTTCAGTCTTTTGGGAGCTCCTCGTGTCCATCAAGAGCCTGTCTCACCTCTTTCCGGAAGGCCGCACAACATTCTTCCTTTCTCATCTTCCACCACATGGTTCTCTGCTCTACCTTTGTCTTCTTAATTTTCCTACCCACCACCAGAGTCATCATACACAACCATCCTATGCTGTCGAGCTACACTCTCCCCTACCACTACCATACAGTCAGTAACCTCCTTCAGATTACATCGTCTGCACAAAATATAATCCACCTGCGTGCTTCTACCTCCTCTCTTGTAGGTCACTCTATGTTCCGGCTTCTTCTGGAAAAAGGAGCTCTTCCTTTAAAATAACCCCTAATCCATTTCTCTTCCCAAATAATTGAAACCCTGCTCCTAAACCTCTAGCCTTACTTATGTTCCACCTGCTCTCTTGGATGCACAATACATCAACGTTTCTCCTAATCATCATGTCAACCAACTTCTGAGGTTTTCCTGTCATAGTCCCAACATTCAAAGTCCCTGTTGTAGGGTCTGTGCATCCCCCTTCTTCTTCTGCCGATGAATCCGGTTTCCTCCTTTTGTTTCTCTTTGACCCAAAATTGGTGAATTTCCACTAACACCCTGCAGGTTAGTGATTCCCGGGGGGCGGCGGGTTGTAATCCCAGGCCATGACCGATCCGGTATGGGATTCTCTAGATGAATGCTCATATTTGTTTGGCAGTTTTACGCCAGATGCCCTTCCTGACGCAACCCTCTGCATTTATCTGGGTTTGGGATCGGCCTACAGATTGGACTGGCTTGTGCCCCAACAAGGCTGCATTGCTGTATACTCGTGTAAAGAAAATGTTTTCTTATATATATATATATATAAGTAATATTTTCTGGAAATTGGAGTAATATTTTTGCCCACATAGGCAACACCTGTGCCTAATTTGTCATGACACAGTAGCTGTTTTCAAGGAAATCACTGTTAAGCGGCACTACCAGACAAAACATTTTAATTACGACAAGCTTACTGGAGACTAATACGGCAACGGTTTGAAACAACTGGAAGCTGTTTAATGGCACAGTGGCGCTTTTTCACAAGAGCCTGTGAGTCAAATGAAAATACTACGAGGGCGAGCTACATGGTGGCAACGCTGAGAGCATAGTGCTGCAAACCTATCATTGATTGTGAATTTATCAAAAGCTAAAAATAGTTGAGAAAATGTGTCCTGAGAAGAAACAATATTTTTCCAGTTTGCCTGGCTCTTAACACTGTGGTACAGAGCTGATTGAACATCCCAGCGCCTCATTGGAGCCCAACATATGCATGGATAAAGGGATAATAACATCTAATCTAGCAATGTTAGCCTCATTACCTCTGGTAGCATGACCATAATATGTTCTATTAACGTGGTTAATGTAGTGGGTACATGGTATTGCTTTAAAATTGTATTTTTTGGAACATACAATTAATTAAAAATCACAAGCAATGATAAACTAACCCATCGGTCAGAAATGTTTTGAAAACTCTCAGCTGCCTGAGGCCTCCTCACGCCATTTCTGTTTGCTCGTCTTGCCCAGTTGTTATAAGGCAATGGGAATATTTTCATTGTCCAAGTTTGGCTATTCTACACTGTAATCATTACAGTTCAAACTTATTTTCTGCAAGACAGGTGGATTTCTCATGACAAAAAATAACCATCATCAGACTTTTTTATTATCTCTTCATTGTCTTCTATTCTGTCTCTAAACAAAAGCTGCCATGTTCATGGAGCATTGGAAGAGGAGACAAATGAGACTTAATTACGAGTGGGACCTCACCGGGTTCGAAGACGAGGAGGTAAGGCTGACCGTAAATGTCTGGTTATTTGTATGGCCCATCCAATCAAGTCATGATGTTCTGAGTTTTCCAAAGTCACAGTTAGTCGTGTGTATGTTCACAGAAAAGCAAATACCGAACATACAACATTTTTCTTTCAATTGTTCTAAATAATAATCAAAAGTAATTACAACTACTGACAGTATCCTCCCATAGACTAAATACACTATGTATGTTACGGTAATTAGACAAAATTGGGTGTGAACCAATGTATGTTTGTTTGCAGTGGTGGGTGGTGGAGATTTCTCAAAGGATGTGGACGTGTTTATATAAAATATACTATATATATATATATATATATATATATAATATATATATATATATATATATATATATATATATATATATATCCATCCATCCATCCACCCATCCATCCATCAATTTTCTCTGCCACTTTTCCTCACAAGGGTCGCAGGGAGTGCTGGAGCCTATCACAGCTGTCATGGGGCAAGAGGCAGGGTACACCCGAACTGGTTGCCAGCCAATCACAGGGCACATGGAGACAGACAACAGTCACACTCAGAATCACACTTAGAGGCAATTTAGAGTGTCCATGTTACATGTTTTTGGGATGTGGGAGGAAACCGGAGCACCCAGAGAAAACCCGCACAGGGAGACTCCACACATGGAAGGCTGGGATGGAACCCAGGTCCTCAGAACTGTAACGCCAACGCTCTCCAGGAGATTTTTTTTTTAATTTAGTTGTTACTGCAGCAAATAAGGATTTGAATACCTATCAATAAGCAAAAATTATGTCCCTCAAACACCTGTTTGTCCTCCTCTAAAAAGTCCACCAGTATTCCACCTGTTATTCTTAAATGTTAAGCACCGGTAAGAGTTTGTTAGCTGTATAAAGACACCTGTCCACTGCACAGAACCAGTAAGACTCCAACAAAGTCTCCTCCAAGGTCTCCAAAAAAGGTTGATACTCTTAACTTCTGTTTGGTGCATAGGCACAAACAATAGTCGGGACCTATCACTGACATCCCCTCTCCACCCTGTAGGGGGTGGGAGGCTGCCCTCTCATTCACTGGGGCGATCCCCAGCGTACAGGCACCAAGACATGGGGCAATGTGTACACCCTAACCTGCTCGGCACCTCTCACTCTGGCCATTTCCAGAGTGAAAGGCAGTCTGACCCCTCTCACGAAAAGTGGTACCAGGGCCCAAATTGTGTTTAGAAGTGAGTCTGACTGTATCTCGTTGAAACTTTTCAACCTTTCACACGACCTTCAATGCCTTCCCTGCCAGAGAGGTGACATTCTATGTCGTTAGACCCTGTGTTTGTAGCCAGAGCCAGCCACAGATTGGCATACAAAGGTCCCTGCTCAGGCCGCCACCCAGCTCAACTACGCACCTGAACACCTTGGCCGGCAATGACCTCATGAGAGGGGCGCCCCATATTACATCTTCGGGCTTTGCCCAACCTTGCCCACTGGTGACAGGAGTGGCCAACAGGTGCTTGCTTTTGAACCAAAGATTTAGGGCTAGCTCCAAAAGGTGGGCAGCAGTGACCCGCATCCAAGCAAGGGAAACCTTGGTCGATTGACTTTATTCGTAATTAGGGATCACTGAGCCATACTTTGTCTGGTGCCTCACTTAGGATCTGTTTGTCTGTAGCTCCTAGGACACAAAAACCCCTCCACTAAGATAAGGTGAAACTTAGTGACATAATTTAATCAATAAGGTTTAGTATGGGGCGGCACGGTGGTACAGCTGTAGAGCGTTGGCCTAAAAGTTCTGAGGACCGGGCTTCAAGTCCCAGCCCCGCATGTGTGGAGGTTGCATGTTCTCCCCGTGCCTGTGTGGGTTTTCACTGGGCACTCCGGTTTCCTCCCAAATCTCAAAACATGCATTAATTGGAGACTATAAATCATCCCAAGGTGTGATTTTAAGTGTGACTGTTGTCTGCCTCCATCTGTCCTGCGACTGGTTGGCAACCCGTCCAATGACAGCTGGGATTGGGTCCAGCATTCTCGTGACCCTCGCAAGGATAAGTGGCTCAATGTGTGTGTGTGTGTGTGTGTGTGTGTGTGGTGTGTGTGTGTGTGGTGTGTGTGTGTGGTGTGTGTGTGTGTGTGTGTGTGTTGCTGAGTGTTTTTGAGTTTTGAAGTGTACCTGCATGATCTGAAAATGTTTGAAACATATTTCATGACACATGTCATTACTGTATTTTAATTACATATTTATTTCATTTTTGGCATGTCCCCTATGACGAGTACAAATATTAGATCTTGGTTTCCCTTGCCCCGATGCCTTTGGAGCCAGTCTTGGAGGTGGGGTTCGGAGGCAAGCGCCTGGTGGCCGGACCTGCTCGGCTGGGCACAGCTTGAAAGGGTAACATAGGCCCCCCTTCCCATGGGCTCACCAACTGTGAGAGGGGCCTAGGGGTGAGGTGAGATGTGAGAAATGGCCAAAGGTGGGGCCCCTTGGTGATCCAATCCCCAGCTACAGAAACTAGCTCTAGGGACATGGAATGTCACCTCTTTGGCAGGGAAGGAGCCCGAGTTGGTGCGTGAGGTAGGGGGACGGGTCCTGACTGTTGTTTGTGCCTACGCACCAAACAGCAGTTCAGAGTACCCACCCTTTTTGGAGTTCTTCGAGGGAGTGCTGGAGAGCACTGCCTCTGGGGACTTCATCATTTTGCTGGGTGACTTCAATACACATGGGGGCAATGACAGTGAGACCTGGAAGGGCATGATTGGGAAGAACACCCCCTTCGCCCCGATCAGAATCAGAGGAGTGTTCCATTACTGGACTTCTGTGCTCATAATCATTACAGTTCAAATTTATCATTACTTGGCTAAGCCTGACCCCGAGCTGCCACTCGGTCATGTCTTGGTGGGGCTTGACCTGCAGACACCTCTTGCTTATGCCTCAACGGTGCCTGAACCACAGCTGTCTCTCGTACATGTCTCGGCGCTGCCTGACCCGCAAGCTCCTGTCATGGTCCATAACAAACACCATGTTCAGGCATAAGGGTGTCCACATGTGCACTTTGCACCAGGACACCCGAGGTCGCAGTTCATTGATCGACTTTGTGGTCGTGTCATCGGACTTGTGACTGCATGTCTTAGACATTCGGGTGAAGAGAGGGGCAGAGCTTTCAACTGATCACCACCTGGTGGTGAGTTGACTCTGATTGTGGGGGAAGATGCCGGTCCAATGTGGCAGGCCCAAATGTATTGTGAGGGTCTGCTAGGAACGGCTGGCAGAATCCCCTGTCAGAAAGATTTTCAACCCCCACCTCCCAAAAAACTTTAGAATTAACTATGGCTGTAAAAAAAAAAGTTAGGATGGAGTCATCTCCTTGGTACATTGAAGCGTATTTCTGCCACACGCTTACCTCCGTAAACCTCCGTGACATATGGTTAATTATTATTTTTAAATATGAATTATTCTCAAATGAGTCAATTTAGCGTTATAAATACTTCTTGATAACTTGAGATTGAGAAGAATAATTCCTACCTGAAATGAAATGATTGCTACACAGACGTGTGTCTTTTGTTGGGTACCATCCCGTTTAATTGCTAAAATCCATCGATCTTTTCTTTTCTTTTCAGATGGTATTCTATTAAATGATCTGTTTGAAGAACTATCTCGTCTATTGTGACAATCAAAAGCACAATAGGTCTCGGCTATTGTGAAAAATCTGCTACGGTGCACTGCCGAACAGCTTTGTTTGACTGGCATAATGGTGCCGTGAAAACGGGGATGTCATGTGCACGATCTCTATAGGGGATCAGACTCTTCAGCCTTGAAAGGCTTAAGGCCAAATGTCAAGCTCTCAATTTACCAGTCGATGTACGTACCTACCTTCACCTATGGTCACAAGCTGTGGGTCGTTACGGAAAGAACAAGATCCTGGATAGAAGCCGCCAAAATGAGTTTCTTCTGCAGAGTTTCCGGACTCTCCTTTAGAGATAGGGGGAGAAGCTCGGTCATCCAGGAGGGGCTCAGTGTCGAGCCGCTGCTCCACCGCCTTGAGAGGAACCAGATGAGGTGGCTGCGGCATCTGATCCGGATGCCTCCAAGACGCCTCCCTGGTTAGGTGTTCCAGCCATGTCCCAGTGGAAAGAGACCCCGGAGATGACCCAGGACATGCTGGAGAGACTGTGTCTCTTGGCTGGCCTGGGAATGCCTTGGAATCCCTCCGGAAGTGACTGGGGGAAGGGAAGTCTGGGTACCCCTGCTGAAGCTTCTTCCCCCAAGACCCGATCCGAAGAAGCGGTATAAAATGGATGGATGGATTTTGGCATTCTTAGTCCTCCATATGCGCGACACCATTGAGGACAAGCTGTATAAGGGACGGATAAATAAAACAATTTATTCATTCATTCATTTAGCTTCCATACTGCTCATCCTCAGTGGGGTCACGGGGATCCTGGAGCCCATCCCAGCCTATTCTTGGCGAAAGGTGGGGTCCACCCCAAACTTGCTCCCAGCCAGTCACAGGGCACATATAAACAAACAGCCATTCACAATCACAGTTACAACTATGGGCAATTAAGAGTAAGGACTAGAGGCTTTTGTTTGTTTGCTTCATCCCTGCTGTTCAGGCAGGTGAAAATATATTTAAGTACTGTTACAAATAAAAGTATCTCTCCACTAGACGCCTCCTCCATATAGGCACCTGGTACTGTCTGCACTTTAGAACAGTATATACATGTCTGATTTACATGTAAATGTTGCAGGTTTTTCTCGATAGTGCCACAAATCTCAAATGTCCTTGAGTAAAACTGAACCTCCCAATAGCTTCTGTTTTGTTATTAATGTGTGACTGAGCCACTGAGTGTACGAGGCTTGCACGACATCATATACCTGCAATGAATAATTTGTATCATTTGTCTGTGTAGTATATCAATTACTTTTCATGTTACCACTGATCAGGTTCTTCAGATTGCCTTCACTAACAATAGATCTCTCCCCTCCACCCTCTCCTCTGTTTCTCTTTGTTTATTTTTCACAGGAAGCACTCAAGGTTTGGATAAAGTATATTTTTTACATATGTTATTATTCTGTCTTTCTGCTACTCTTAAATTATTTTCTCATGCTTATCACTACAGTAAATGTATTAATAAAATACACTGTAAAACATCCAATAAAATAACTTGCCAATGTTACAGAAAATGGAGCATAGTGCCTCTGGACCGAACAGCTCTGAGTCCCCACAATATTTGGAGTCCTGAAGTTACACCCTCTGGGACACATTTGATCTTCTGTGGGACTTTAATTAAGGCAAAGACTGTGACACCAGGAAGGGAGTGATTTGGATGAACTCCCTCCCCCAACTAAACCTGAGTAGTGCTTTGTTATTGGACAACGATGGTTGTCACAAATTGTCCATATCAAACACCATGTTCAACTATAAGGGTGTCCACATCTGCAGTTGATACCAAGACACCCTAGGTCACAGTTTGACAAGTTTCTAGTTGTGCGATTCAACTTGTGGCCACGTGTCCAGCAATTTTGTGAGAAGGGTTGCGATGTCCACTGATGAGGATATGGTGGTCTATTGGCTATGGTGAATGTGGCGGATGCTGGTTTAGCCAAGCAAATCTAAACATAATGTGAGAGTCAGCTGAAAATGTCTGGCAAACTCCCCTGTTAGAAAGAGTTTCTCTTCTCTCCTCTGACATAACAATGAGCATGAAAGGGGCTGATCCATTGGTAAGTCAAACCTTGAATTTAGGAGAAGCAGTCTATTTATCCTGGTAGGAGAACAGCGAACCAGCTTTATACCCTCGGTTCCATGTCTTTGTGGACAAGGAAAAATGTGTTTGACCCTGTACTCTTGGGGTGTTGCCCAAGGAATGTGGGTTATCTGACACCCTGAAATGGGTCATTTGGTCCCTGCACAACTGGTGGCAGTGTTTGGTCCCCATTGCTGAGAGTTAAGTCTCAACTTTTCATGATGAGGGCAGACACCACTAAGGCTGTTCTTGGCCACTGACTGTTAATTTAGAATTTAATTTTGAATCAAAATTTTACAGGTGCTGGCTGGGAGAAGAGAGCATGTGCTTTAGTGATATCTGCTTTTTGGAGATGATGATTTCATTTGCTTCATATAGCTGTAATCTCCACCAAGGGTACGAGAGAGAGAGAGAGAGAGAGAGAGAGAGAGAGAGAGGAGAGAGAGAGAGAGAGAGAGAGAGAGAGAGAGAGAGAGAGAGAGAGAGAGAGAGACAGAGACAGAGACAGAGACAGAGAGAGAGACAGAGACAGAGAGAATCAGGAGCACTAAATATAATCCCTCAGTCTGAAAAGGTTGGATGGTCATCTTTGGGTTGTGGACTCCTGCCCCAAGCATAGGTCCTGTGGGACACTAATCACTTAGCCATAAATACCCCTTGGCCAATGGAAAATCAGGGCTGCATCTGAAAGGCAAATGTGATTTACAGGTTAGTTACATTCTCACCCTCACCCTCGTGACTGAAAGAACACAATTGCAGATACAGGACAAAGTGAGCTTGTCAGGGTACTTCCACTTCAGCTCTGGCTGGGGTAGCTGATGAGGATGCAAGGCAAGAAGGTCTTCGAAGCACATTCCATTGGAAGGAGACCTTAGGTAAGACCCAAGATGCACAATTTCTCCTAGATGGCCTGGGAAAACTTTTGGATCTCTTTGGTAAAGCTGGAGGAAGTGGCTTGGGAGACAAAAGTCTGGGCTTCTCTGCTTAAACTACTCCCCCGTGACCAACACGAGAAAAAGAAGAAAATGTTGGGAGGATGGATATGAATCAATATGTACAATAAATAATCTATGAATTATATACTGGTCACAAACATGGGACAAAGGGTAGGACCCAAATGCAGGACTCTGAGTGACATGATTTCGAGGGTGGTTTTATTCCAGGCAGAGGTCATAGGTAGGCAGTCCAAAAAAGGCAAGGGAACAAAAACAAGTGTCAAATGGCAATGTCCAAAAACATGAAAATGATGTCGGATAACTACTAGGCAACTCACGCGAGACTCAGACAGTCTTGTATAACAAACTGGCAACTAGTAACACAACATACACGGCTTAAATACTTAGCATAATTAGAGCAAATGAGGTGCAGGTGAGGAACTGCTGCTGGACGCACGGCCCTGACAGAAGTCCCTCCCAACGAGTGGATCCCCGATGCGATTACAAAGACAAAAACAAAACACCAACCAGGGCCGGGCGGAATGGGGTCCAGATAATGGCCCAAACCCCCAACCCAGTCTGTCCGGTGGCCATCGATCCCACCCAAAGCAAGGAGCTTGGTTAAGCAGCGAAGGGTCCTATGGAGCCAAACAAGTGGACGTCCGTGAGGAGGGTCACAATGGCACAACGTGATCCAAACAGGAACAGGAGAGAACTGCGGCAAAAGAAAACTGCTGAAGCAGGAGCAAAAGTCAGCAGTTGCTGCTGGTTGAGAACCAACCGAAGCATGGTCGAAAGGCGTGGCTGCTGCTACCTGTCGAGCACCGCCAAAGCATGGTCGAGAGGCGGCGCAGTGCCAGCTGCTACTGGTCGAACATCGCTGAAAGCTGGTGGTCGAGCACAGTCGAGCAATGGTTGAGAGGCAGCTGCAGCAGTTGTTGCTCTTTGAGCGCCACCGAGACATGGTGCAAAGGTGATGGCGGCAGCTGCTGTTGGTCAAGCACCAACAAGGCATGGATGAGAGACCTTCGGCGCCTGCTGCTGCTCGTCGAGCGCCACTGAGACATGGTCCAGAGGTGGTGGCGGCAACGCCTGTTGGTCGAGCACTAACGAGGCATGGTCGAGAGCCGGCGACGGCAGCTGCTGTTGGTCGAGCACCAGCGAGGCATCGGCGAGAGGTGGAGGCTGCTGTAGCTTGGGCACCACCAAGGCAAAGACAAGAGACGACGGCTGTTGCCCAGGCACCGCTGAGGAATGGGTGAGAGTCGATAGCTAATGGTTGGGCACAGCTGAGGCATGGGCGAGAGAATGCTGCTGCTGCAGGTCGGGAACCACAGAGATATGGGCGAGAGGTGGCTGGGTGTCAGGCACTGCTGTGGCATGAACGACAGGAGCTTGCGGGTCAGGCAGCGCCGAGACATGTACGAGAGACAGCTGTGGTTCAGGCACCGTTGAGGCATAAGCAAGAGGTGTCTGCAGGTCAAGCCCCACCAAGACATGACCGAGTGGCAGCTCGGGGTCAGGCTTAGCCAAGTCATGAGCAAGAGACGGCTCGGGGTCAGGCTCTGCCGAGACATGAGGGAGAGGCGGATGGGTGTCGGGCACTGCAGTGTCATGAACAAGAGGAGCTTGCGGGTCAGGAAGCGCCAAGACATGTACGAGAGACAGCTGTGGTTCAGGCACCGCTGAAACATAAGCAAGAGGCGGCTGTGGGTCCAGCCCCACCAAGACATGCCCGAGAGGCAGCACAGTGTGTGGCTGTGCCGAGACATGATGAGTGAGAGGCAGCTTGGGGTCAGGCTTAACGGAGTCATTACCAAGAGGTGGCTCGGGCTCAGGCTCCACCGAGACATGAGCAAGAGGCAGCTCAGGGTCTGCAGATGTTTCCTTAGCCTGCTGATAGAGACTTAGTAGGAGTTGATACGAGAGGGGCAGAGTAAACAGGAACTCAGGAAAGTGAACTGGGAAACATGGGTGGTATGGAACGAGTTGACTCAGGGTTGGATATTTCTTGGCGTGACTTGGGCGGAGTGAAGCGGGACCCATCAAGCTGTGCACTACTTGGACAGTTGCACTGGCCACCACGTGGGGGTCCCAGATAAATGGCCAATCAGGTGCCCCAGAAAAGGTCAGAGGGAGAGGACTTGGGTTTAGACATACAGGGTAACACAAATTGACTTGCACTAAAAGTAGGGAGGGAAAAAACTAAATCTATATTAGAGTCAGCAGCACAGTGGAGCTGCTGTACAACAGTTCTGAGGTACGTGGTTGAAATCCTGTCCCTGTGTGGAGTTTGCATGTTCTGCCCGTGGTTGCGTGATTTTCCTCCGGGCGCTCTGGTTTCCTCCCACATCCCACCAACATGCATTAAATGGAGAGTAAATTTCCCCTAGGTGTGAATGTGTGTGCGCCTGTTGTCTGTCTCCATGTGCCCTGCGATTGACTGGTAACCAGCTCAGGGTGTACCCCAACTCCTACCCGATGACAGGTGGGATTGGCTTCAGTACTCCTGCAACCCTCATGTACTCCTGCAACCCTCATGAGGATATACGGCTCAGAAAATTTATGGATATATCAGGGTCAGAATCAGGCAGCTGGTCATATAAGTCAAGCTCATCAAGATAAAAAAAAAAATCAGTGTCTAAAAAAAACAGGTGGCAGTGAATGGGTTGGATGAGGAGGATCATCATAATACATGGGAGGCGCAGGAGAAAAGGAAGGCGAGGACAAAAAGACTGACCACTCAGAGAGGGGACACTTGGTCCACAGGCTGAGTGTGCTGGGAGGCAGACCGGTGGCTTGACAGGCGATGCCGCGTTTTTCCCGCTGGGCCCTGTTGTGGCCAATTTGAACATGGGACAAGGGTAGGAACCAAATAAAACTCTGAGGCAGTGGCAAGATATTTTTTTTTTTCCAGGCAGAGGTCATACACAGGTCGGCAGTCCAAAAAAGGCAAAGGCACAAAATCATGTGGCAAAAGGCAAGGTCCAAAAACATGAAAATGAGGTCAGATAATTACTAGGGAAAAACAAGATTGCAAGCGATTGTGTTATAAAGAAACACTGAAAGTGAGTGGTAATTACGCTGAGCTCTCACTGATTAGTTAAGCCCTCTGAATCCCTTCTGCAAGAGTTGCTGAGTAGGTTGAGAGAAAACAGGCTACAGGGGAGGTGCTCTGCATTCTCTTGGCCATGAAATTTAAGACACAACACACTAATGTACTCTATTATAGTCTATATTTGTCTGATTGAGTGTGTCACTTTCAGCTTAGTTGTACTTATCAAAACGAGCTATTTTTGTACATTCTTTTGTACTATGTTTTTACATTTATACACAATACAATACTATTTTTCTTGATAAGAAACGAGAAAAAAATGTGGATATTTACTTAATAGCCTAAGGAATTAAATACTGTAATTTCTGGCCAATAAACCGTGACTTTTTTCCACACGCTTTCAACCCTGCGGCTAATTTGTTACAATTTTTTTTAATGCCTGCAAGGGGGCACTCGAGAGTGAGACCGGTGGAATATATGTGCCAAGTAAGGTATGTTTTTTTTTTTTTTTTTTATATAACCAGCCCTGTTAGCGCTGCGCTAGCGTTAGTGCTGTGCTAGCGTGTTGCTGCTGCATCCCAGTGATTTTTACGGTATATGTATTTTTTAACCGGTCCTGTTAGCGCCACACTAGCGTTAGCGCCGCGCTAGTATAGTGCTGCTGTGTTACTGCCGAGTCTCAGTTTTTTAGGTATGTTTTTCTTTTTTTTTAACCGGCCCTGTGAGTGCTGTCCTACCATGTTGCTACTGTGTAGCTGCTGCGGCTGTTTTTTTTTTTTTTTTTTTTTTTTTTTTTACCCCTAAGCTGTCATTTTAAACAACCCTGTTCGGGCCACCGTGTTTTTGCTATGTTAAGCTAAGGTAAGGCATTAAAACTTTCAAAACTCTTTCTGTGTACCATCTTTCTTTGTAAATATCTGGTGTTTCAATGTGGCCACTTTGGGCTTTTACACAAGTGCGGCTTATATATGTACCAAATGGTATTTCCTTTACAAATGTACTGGGTGACGCTTATAATTAGGTGCGCTCTCGAGGACGGAAATTACGCCATGTGCTACCAGGATTTGAATTTGAAATGTAAAGTGATCACATTTTCAATACTTGTATTACAGTGTAACTTTTCAATGTTAACAATTCATCTGGCTATAATTCACTGTCTGAAATTCAACCGGCAACAATTTGCAGTCTGAAATTCAACCGGCTACAATTCGCTGTCTGAAATTCAACTGACTAAAAAGTTGCTGTTTTCATTCGACACCATAGTATAGATTATTCAAATTTCTTTTTTACATTGGAAATACAAACTTTTTCTCAAAGGGTCCATGGCTATCTTAAATTTGCCTCGTTTCTAGCCCTTTTTACCCAATTTTTCTGTCCATTACCACCACAGGACCACCCCAGAGCAGAATATGAATTCCAAGTCACGCAGAAGTCTCTAAGCAGAGATCACACAACACAGTACAAGGTATGCTTCATTGGAAATGTTTGAATCTGGAGTAACATTTTAAAAAGTTACATATTTGTGTGTAAGTTCCCCAGGTAGGCATCAGAAATCAATATCAAATTCAGATTTTTTAAAAAGTCACACAATGCATGTTTCACGGTATCAGTTATAACGTTAAACAAGCCGAAATGAGTTCAGTGATACCTTTCATTTGGTAAAGAAATACAGCTTCAGCTCACGCACTGTTTGGGGTCACCAGCAGTTTGGCAATGACAAGGAAAGTTCAGTTGTGCTAACTTTCTCAAGCCATGTGAAGCGAAGCAAAGCAAAGTAAATTTATTTGTATAGCGCATTTCATACACGAGGTAACTCAATGTGCTTTACATGATTAACATTCCATGAAAACAAAGAGATAAAACATTGACATTGGGATAGAAACAAAAATGACTAATATATATATATATATATATATATATATATATATATATATATATATATATATTTAAAAAGAGTGCAGTTAAACCACGTACAGTGCAAGAAATTATTAAAAAGTGGAAATACTCTAAAAAGTGTAGCCTGGCCAGTCCTCACACCCTGCCTACACTGTGTTGTGTTCTGGTGTATAGAGGGAGACCAGACAAAGAGGGACGCTGGACACAAAGGCTGCTGTCTGTCTGACTGTTGTTTTATTCCTGCATCATATGAAATGAAATCAAGAGTGTGAGCTTCATGCCAACCAAAAGGCCACCTCTCGCAAACAGATTCATGGCTGATTCACATTATGCTCTGCAACCTCACAATTTTATGAAAAATAAAACATGTATGAATAATTTGTACATAAGATTAATAACCATTAACAAGCCAGTGCTCAATGTACAGTATTAAAATAATTCAACCAAATCACCATGTGAATGGATTACCAGGAATAATAAAAAATAAAAAAAATACGCATCTATATAAATAATGAAAAAAATATACATTTCTCACAGGAACACTTCCATGTTAGTCAGCAATACATTGTAAAAATTAACTCTAATAATTGGAATCCCATGTCAGATTAGAAATTAAATTACAATACCGTAGATAATCCAAAAAGGATTTGAGGGATTTTGGTGAAAGAAAAAAAAAACAATATAACCAACTCTCTTTTCTCTTGTATGTTACAAAAGCATGACAAAAAATGTTTTCAACCTGGATTTAAAAACATTCACACTTGGAGCTAACCTCACCTTTATTGGCAAATTATTCCATTTGTGTGCACCATAATAGCTAAATCCTGCTTCACCGTGTTTGTTTTGGACTCTGTGCTCCAGCATTTGACCTGAATCTGTCAGAGCTCTACTGGGTTTGTATTCTGTAAGCATTTCTTTCACGTATTCAGGACCTAAATCCTTTAGTGATTTATAGACTAGGAGCAGAACTCTCTATTCTAAAGCTGACTGCAAGCCAGTGCAAGGGCTTTAGGGTGGGAGTTATATGCTCTGACCGCTTTGTTCTGGTCAGAACGCGAGCTGCAGCTTTCTGAATGAGCTACAGTTGTTTAATACTTTTTTGGGAGTCTAGTCAGAAGACAATAAACTGAAAAGCATTGGCCTCACAGTTCTGACGTCTCGGGTTCAATCCCAGACCCGCCTCTGTGGAGTTTGCATGTTCTCACCATGGGTTTTCTCCAGGCACTCCGGTTTTCTCCCACATTCCAAAAACATGCAACATTAATCGGACACTCTAAATATCTCCTAGGTCTGATTGTGAGTGCAGCTGTTGGTCTTGATGTGCCTTGTGATTGGCTGGCAAGCAGTTCAGGGTGTACCCCGCTCCTATATATACAGTGAAGAAAATAAGTATTTGAACACCCTGCTATATTGAAAGTTCTCCCACTTAGAAATCATGGAGAGGTCTGACATTTTTATCGTAGGTTCATGTCCACTGTGAGAGAGATAATCTAAAAGGAAAAATCCAGAAATCACAATGTATGATTTTTTTCTAAGGATTTATTTGGGTGATACAGCTGCAAATAAGTATTAAAAACATCTGAGAAAACCAATGTTAATATTTGTTACAGTGGGTTTTGTTTGCAATTACAGAGGTAAAAAACGTTTCCTGTAGTTATTCACCAGGTTTGCACACTCTGCAGGAGGGATTTTGGCCCACTCCTCCACACAGATCTTCTCTAGCTCAAACAGGTTTCTGGGCTGTCGCTGAGAAACATGGAGTTTCAGTTCCCTCCAAAGATTTTCTATTAGGTTTCCGTCTGGAGACTGGCAAGGCTACACCAGGACCTTGATAGGCTTCTTACAGAGCCAGTTTTTCTGGCTGTGTGCTCTGGGTCATTGTCATGTTCACAGACCCAGCCATGACCCATCGTCAGTCCTCTTAATGAGGGTAAGAAGTTGTTCCCCAAAATCTCACAATACATGGTTGCGGTCATCCTTAATACAGTGCAGTCGTGCTGTCCCGTGTGCAGTAAAAAAAAAAACTCAAAGCATGATGCTACCACCCCCATGCTTCACAGTAGGGATAATGCTCTTGGGGTGGAAGTCATCATTCGTCTTCCTCCAAACACGGTTGGTGGAATGGTCATTGATCAAGTCCTGTCGTGTAGTCCTGGGCTGATTCCTCACCTTTCTAATGACCATTGAGACCCCACGAGGTGATATCTTGCATGGGGCTCCACTCCGATTGAGATCGACCATCATGTTTAGCCTCTTCCATTTTCCAATTGCTCCAACAGTGGACCTTTTTTCACCTATCAGAAGGAATCTGAAAGAACTTTGTCCACGTTCCAGGGGAGGCAGGGGACATTAAGTCAGAGAGGATGATGTTCTGCACCTCCCTTGATGAGGTGGCCGACTGGAGCTATGGCCGTAAGGTGGTCGGTGCCTGTCATGGCGGCAACTCCAGAAGATGTTGGTGGACACTAACAGTGAGGGATACTGTCAAGCTGAAGAAGGAGTCCTATTGGGCATTTTTAGCTCGTGGGACTCCCGAGGCAGCTAATAGGTACCAGCTGGCCAAGCGGATTGCAGCTTTGGTTGTCAGTGAGGCAAAAACCCGGATATGGGAGGAGTTCGGTGAGGCCATGGAGAACGACTTCAAGAAGGCTTTGAGGAAATTATGGTCCGCCGTCTGGTGTCTCAGGAGCGGGAAGCAGTGCACTGTCAACACTGTGTATAGTGGGGATGGGGCACTGCTGACCTCATCTCGGGATGTTGTGAGTTCGTGGGAAGAACTCTCCCAATTTCATAAAGACTCTGGATGTTGTGGGGCTGTCCTGGTTGACACGCCTCTGCAACATCCCATGGACATCGGAGACAAGGCCTCTGGAATGGCAGATTGGGGTGGTGAACAGTGGAGGGTTTTTTTCCAATGAAAGTGCATCACACTCCTCAGCCTCCCTGGTAAGGTCTATTCAGGGGTGCTGGAGAGGAGGGTCCATTGGGAAGTCGAATCTTAGATCCAGGAGGAGCAATGTGGTGTTCGTCCTGCCCGTGGAACAGTGGACCAGTCTACACCGTCTCCCGGATCCTCGAGGGTCATGGGAGTTCACCCAACCAGTCTACATGTGTTTTGTGGATTTGGAAAAGGCGTTCGTCTGTGTCCCTCAGGGAGTCTTGTGGGGGGTTCTTCAGGAGAATGGGGTACCAAACCCACTGATACGTGTTGTTCGGTCCCTGTACAACCAGTCCAGTTCACAGCTGAGTGTGAAGCAGCTCAGATGGGAATCAGCACCTCCAAATCAGGGACCATAGTCCTCAGTCGGAAAAGGGTGGCGTGCCCTCTTCGGGTCGGGGGTGAGATCCTGCATCAAGTGGAGGAGTTCAAGTATCTTGGGCTCTTGTTGACGAGTGACAGAAGAATGGAGCAGGAGATCGACAGACGGATCGGTGCAGCGTCTGTAGTGATGCTGACTTTGTATTTGTCCATTGTGGTGAAGAGGGAGCTAACTCGGAAAGCAAAGCTCTCAATTTACCAGTCGATGTACATTCGTACCCTCACCTATGGGCAAGAGCTGTGGGTTATGACCGAAAAAACAAGATCCCGGATACAAGCGGCCAAAATGAGTTTCCTCCGCAGGGTGTCCGGGCTCTCCCTTAGAGACAGGGTGAGAAGCTCTGTCATCTGGGAGGGGCTCAGTGTCGAGCCGCTGCTCCCCCGCATTGAGAGGAGCCAGATGAGGTGGCTGGGGCATCTGAGCCAGATGCCTCCCGGACGCCTCCCTGGTGACCCAGGACACATTGGAGAGACTATGTCTCTCAGCTGGCCTGGGACTGCCTCAGGATCCCTTCGGAATAGCTGGAAGAAGTGGCCGGGGAAAGGGAAGTCTGGGTATTGTTAGGTCCAAAGCACGGACTTCTCGCTCAATGTGGACCTAGAAGCTCACGGCACCAGGATAAAATGATTGAGACAGAGGCAGAGTTATTTTTTACCAAACTGCAGTTTGGGGAAAGTTCGGGGGAAGAAGAACATATCCTCCAAGCCCGCCCGTAAGACTCTCTCCGAGTCTCCCCAAAACCACACATTTTATTGAGCTCCACTCATAGGGTGGGGGAGAGCAGGTTTCACAAGACAAGTAAAGTTGTTATACAGAGACAGTTAATCTTCTCAAGGCCGGGTGTCCTCTGAGTAGACACAGTTCTTCCTGTTACAAAAACCCACAAGAATGCAGCTATCATAAATTTGCAGTCATCTTGAGCTCTTAAACTTCCCATAGACAAACAGCACACACACGCATCCCTGCACAGCAACAGAGTCATTAAAAGAGATTTATGACAC
This sequence comes from Syngnathoides biaculeatus, assembly GCF_019802595.1. Classification (NCBI taxonomy): domain Eukaryota; kingdom Metazoa; phylum Chordata; class Actinopteri; order Syngnathiformes; family Syngnathidae; genus Syngnathoides; species Syngnathoides biaculeatus. The sequence continues at coordinate 4,509,648 of NC_084645.1, read as the reverse complement.
ATGAGGTGATACATTTCACAGGCCTCTGTGAAATGTGTAAGCTTATCTTACAGTATCCCTGCAGAACTACTTCCCCCATGACCCGAACCAGAGAAGTGGGAGAAAATGAATGGATGGAACATTAGGTCAACATTCTCATAGTAAATACAGTATATTGTACTTTTCTTTCCTGTATGTGCTTTCTGTTCTACAGCTCACCATCAATGTCAGTGCACCTGTTAAAAATCTCTTTTCAAAAGTTTTTGTTTTTCTCAGATGGAAAAGCTGACATGTCGAGATCGCCTCCCAGCCTACATGACAAACTTTGTTGCAATGTTGTTAATGGTAAGTTTTCACTAGATTTCTTAATGGTTGTAATATGATACATACGCCAATTCCAATGAAGGTGAAACAAACACAAAAAATACAATACAATAACTTGCAAAATCTTTTCAAGCAATATTCAACTGAATATAAAGACAAGATACAATATTTAATTTTTTCATGAATGTTGTTGTGTTTTTGCAAATATTCTCTAATTTTAGAAATTTATACCTCTCAAAAACATTGCTGCAGCAACAAAAGACTTGGAAAGTTGTGGAATGTTAAAAAAAAATGCCTATTTGGAAGATACCACAGATGAACAGGTTAATTGGAAACAGGTCAGGTTAGTGGGTGTAGTAGAATATCGCCGTAAACCTCTGTTGTTACTAGAGTACTAGATTGACCTGCTCACAGTTCAAGCCAGTCTCCCACTGAAAATGTATGGCACATTATGAAGCACAAAATATGACAACAGAGACCCCAGACTGTTGAGTAACTCAAGTTGTACATTAATAAAGCATGAGAAAGAATTTCATGTACAAGGTTTCAACGATTAGTGTCCTCAATTTTCAAATGGTTGACTTTTGTTGAAAGGTAAGGTGATGTAACACATTGGTAAACGGGCCCGTCTTTTTTTTTTTAAAAACATTTTGTAGGGATCAAATTCAAAATTTTGTGAATATTTACCAAAAAAGGGTTAGCGATTTCAGCATTAAAAATATCATGTTTGTAGTGTAGTTGACTGAATTAAATTAAAAGTGTTTGCAAATCAATGTACTCTGCCTTTATTTACATTACACATGACAACTTCATTGGGAGTTGTATATACACTGGTAAAACTACTTACAAAATTACTTCATTCCGGAAGTTGTTTCGGAACCTGAATGTTTCATAAGTAGAAGTGTATTTTACATGTAAATAGCCCAATAAATTCTAAGCCACACACCCAACGCCCCCCTCCACCCCCCAAAAAAAACAAGCCTTCAAAGTACATAATGTAAAGAATCACAAGTATGTATTGTCAGATTCCGCTTATCCGCAGGACTAATCGTGAGAAATGTCCTGACCGACTCTACAGTTAAAGGGTTAAGCTCCCCTTTTACCCCAGCAGACTAACGCTATGCGTGCGGGGGGACGGGAGCTTCTTAAGTCGGTGTTGAGATGAATTCGCCTAGGCAAACTAACGGCCTTTAATTTTGCAGAGCCAATCCGATCTGCCCTCACTTACGGATTTGTTTTTATATTAAGCCGGAGTTTATCAATGAGTGACTGATTAAAATAGAATGAATTTACAACTAGGTGATGTTAATGTCGTTGGCGATTGATCTTTAATGAGGTTGAATGGTAAAAATGAGACAACTCATAAGAATGACAACGATAGATGAAAATGGAAGTTAAAGTATTTAATAAAATGATGGAAATTGTTCAGATAACATTCATTACTCGACAATTACTCCCGCCAGTCGTGGGGTTGTGATTGCAATGTTAAGGCAAATTCGATGTCAATTGAACATAATTCAATAAAAGGAAAAATGATTAATATGATGATACTGATGGTAAGTAGGGTGAGATAAATGATAAAAGTAGTAAAAATTAATAAAAATGAAGGAAGATTAAAAGCATTCAAAAGCATTAGAAATTCGATAAAGTAGCCATTTTTGAGTGAGCCTTTTAGGGGTGATCAAGTCCTACGAAGCTCAAAGCCTAATTTAGTAATAAGGAATTTTAGGATTAAGGATAAATTGTCAAGCCAACTTGTCCTTTTTAGGTAACCACATAATATTGCTGGTATTATCCTGTCGTTACCTTATTATAGTAGTTGTTTTACTCGTGCCCAATTATAAATGAAGAGGTCAAAAATAACCATCCCAAGTTGCTCAAAGATTTCTCCCCGCCAGCTTGCCACACAACTATTACTCCCTGCAGAAAGGCCAGTCTCTTCGTCAGCGTGAAACAAGCAAAGAGCCTCGGACCTCCGTATCCAAAGTTTTTATAGCTTTTGGGTAGAACTTTCTGGAAGGTTTTGGCTTTATATGCACCCAGTGGGAAGGGGTCCCTTTGTTATTCTATCAGGCCCCCTTTGCCATCCCTGGGGTGTCTTGTCACGCCCCTCTTAGCTCACTTAAAATGGGCCAAGGCGCCTGAAAACTCAACTGTCCCTTCCCCTTACATCAACAACCAACAGGTGCATCCTGTAGATATAACCACAAACCCGGGTTCAGTTTCACTCTAGTTCTTAAGCAATAGCGGTAAATTTATCAACTTTCTTGTTAATGCAATTCTCTCATGCATTCATCAGGCTTGTTCTCGTTGGTCGCACATCGTTGTGTTACCTTGTCTGAGAGGGACAGTCATACACAGGTTATATTCTTTTCAAAAAGCAATTTCAAAGCATCATATTCTTCACTAATGGTTAAATGGAAAAATAGTAATAAAAAAATAAGATCAGTTGCTTGCAAACATCCTGCGTGGTAACTCAAGGGTGTCACAGGCTTCCTGTTTGGCAACCCAGCGATGCTGCAAACATCCTGTTTGTCACTTGCAGGCAACTGTGCTCCACCGTTGAAAAACCGTTGAAAACCGCAGGGTGTGAACAGCTGCTGAAACGCATCCTGTTGATGTCTTTATGTCAAAAACAAGATGTGAATACAAAGATATGAAAATAATTGGGTTTTTAAGGTTACTGACTTTGGTATATGTATTTAATGCGGTGAGATGCTAAGTGGGAAGGCTACGTTTATTAGAGAGACCTTTGCCTAGCGGGTGACCCAATCAAGTATAATTTGGTTTGGTGACATCTGGTGTTCAATTTGAGAGTTGGTTCTAGGGCTCAGCTCAACACTTGAACCCGAGCCACACAAGCCAATTATTATCAATTCGCTCCATTGCTTTACGTGGCATGGCAACTTTCTTGACAGTATTTACCCTTTGGCATTGGGTGACAATGCGAAGAGTAGGGTGAGTGAGTAGGAGAGAGGAGGAGGCAAACGTTTGACAGCTGAGAGAAAACATACACACAAATGTACGCACGTACAATACTTAATTCCACTAACGTTTCTTGGGCCCATGGTGAATAAATATGAATAAACTTGTAAAAAACAAACGAAAACGTTTTTTTTCTTTTATCACTGTGTGTTATTGTGTATTCGGTGACAGTCTTGTGTCCAATGGAAACGAAATGAATGCCACGTCAATAGCAAATGGGAGAGCAGCTCGATCACGCCACACAAACCAAGAGTCCTGATGTGTCCTGGCTGACACGCTTCTGCAGCATCACACTGACATTGGGATCAGTGCCTCTTGATTGGCAGACTGAGGTGGTGGTCCTCCCTTTTAAGAAAGGGGACTGTAGGGTGTGTTCCAACCACAGGGGGGGTCACACACCCATAGCTTCCCTGCTCAGGTCTTTTCAGGCGTGCTGGAGAGAAAGTTCCATGGGGAAGTTGAATCTCCGATTCAGGAGGAGGAATGTGGTTTTCATCTTGGCTGTGGAGCAACGGACCAGCTCTACACCGTCAGCAAAGTCCTCAAGGGAGCATGGGATTCCCCCAACCAGTCTACGTGCTTTGTGGGCTTAGAGAATCCATTCGACTGTGTCCCCCGGGAGTTTTGTGGTGCGTTCTTCAGGAGTATGTGGTACCAAACCCCCTGATACAGGATATTCAGTCCCTGTACGACTAAGTTGGAAGTAAGTTGCGCTCATTTCTCGTGAGGGTTGGACTCTGGTTTGGTGGTTTAAGTCATGGATCCCTGCTTTTTGCAGATGATGTGATTCTCTTGACTTCATCAAACAATGATCCCCAACTGTCACTGGAGCGGTTCACAGCTGAGTGTGGAGTGCCTGGGATGAGAATCAACACCTCTAAATGCTAGACCATGGTCCTCAGTCGGAACAGGGTGAACTGTGCTTTCCAGGTTGCGATGAAATCCTTTATTTACCTGAGGAGTTCAAATATCTTGGTGTCGTGTTCATAATTTAGGGAAGAATAGAACTGGAGATCCACAGACGGACCAGTGTAGCATCTACGGTAGTGTGGGCTCAATATCGGTCCTTTGTGGTGAAGAAGGAGCTCGGCCATTTACCGTTTCCTGCACATGGTGTCCAGGCTCTCCTTTCGAGATCGGATGAGAAGCTCGGCCACAGAGAAGGGGTTCAGATTAGAGCCACTGCTCCTCCACATTGAGAGTATCCAGATGAGGTGGTCAGTCATCTATTTAGGATTCTTCCCTGGTGTAGTACACCAGGCATGTCCCCGTGGAGGCCCCAGGAAAGGGGCTTGAAAACGCCTTGGAAGAGCTGGAGGAAGCGGCTGTGGAGAAAGAAGTCTGGGTTTCCCTACTTAAGTTTGCGCCCCATGACCCAACCTTGGGATGGATGATATTATATCCATCCATCCATCCATCAATTTTCTTTGCCGCTTTTCCTCACGAGGATTGCAGGAGGGCTGGAGCCAATTCCAGCTGTCATCAAGCAGGAAGCAGCGTACTCCCTGAACTGGTTGCCAGCCAATCGCTGGGCACATGAAAACAGACATATCTCCCTCTCTCAATGACAACTAGGGGCAATTTAGAGTCTCCAATTAATATTGCATTTGTTGGGATGTGGGAGGAAAACTGGAATGCCCAGAGAAAGCCCACACAGGTATGATATTGATATAATGGTACCATGATATTTTATGTACTGTATATATATATATATATATATATATATATTCGGCGGCATGGTGGCGCAGCTGTAAAGCGTTGGCTTCACAGTTCTGACGTCCAGGGTTCTATCCCGGCCCCGCCTGTGTGGAGATTCCATGTTCTCTCCGTGCCTGTGTGGGTTTTCTCTGGGCACTCCGGTTTCCTCCCCCATTCCAAAAACATCCCAACATGAACACTCTAAATTGCCCCTGTGTGTGATTGTGAGTGTGGCTGTTTGTCTCTATGTGCCTCTGCAGTTGGCTGGCAACCAGTTCAGGGTATACCCTGCCTCCTGCCTGTTGGCAGCTGGGATATGATCCAGCACTCCCGTGACCCTTGTGAGGATAAGCGGCTAAGAAAATGAGTGGATGGATATATATATTTTGTTCAGTTCTGAGGACTGGGGTTCACATCCCTGCCCCGCCTGTGTGGAGTTTGCATGTTCTCCCCGTGCCTGCGTTTGTGTTCTTTGTGCACTCCAGTTTCCTCCCACGTCCCAAAGACATGCATTGATTGGAGACTCTGGATTGCCCCTGGGTGTGATTGTGTCTGCAGCTGTTGTATGTCTCCGTGTCCCCTGCAATTGGCTGACAACCATTTCCAGGCGTAGCCTGCCTCCTGCCCGATGGCAGCTGGGATTGGCTCCAGCACTCCTGCGACTCTCGTGAGGATAACCGTCTCCAAAAATGGATGGATGCACGCACACACACACACACACACACGTGTATACCTGTATATATGCACACACTTCGGTTTTGAAAAATTATATTTGTAAAAGTGCTCTCTGTGTTGTCAGATTGGTGTGACATTTGCCATTGTATTTGGTGTGATACTTTACCGGATCTCCACAAAAGCTGCTCTTCATATGAGCTCCAATCCAATCACACGAAACCATGTACAACTTACTGTGAAAACAACAGCAGCCATTATCAACCTTGTGGTCATCCTTATACTGGATGAGGTCTATGGAGCAGTAGCACGATGGCTCACAGTTTTAGGTAAGTGTGGAACAGTTTGAAGGATTTGTTGACTTAGCATGCTGATTTCTTTTTGACAATTGATTTCTAGGCAATTGTTGAAATACTTGAAAGACTCCTATCGATAGAGAGAAACAAGTTATTTTTGCCTACCTCAAGTGGTCTCTTTTTTTTCATGTATTTTTCAAATAATCAGCATATATGTCATACTTTCTGTACAAAAGAAATTGCCCCAGGAAATAATCCTGAATCAATCAGGCCTTCTGTATTTCACCTTTAGGATATTAAACTGGGCGGCATGGTGAATCAGCAAGAAAGCGTTGGCATCACAGTTCCGAGGTCCCGGGTTCAATCCCAGACCTGCCTTTGTGGAGTTTGCATGTTCTCCCCATACCTGTGTGGGTTTTCTCCGCGCCCTCTGGTTTCCACCCACATCCTGAAAACATGCAACATTAATTGGACACTCTAAATTCCCCCTAGGTGTGATTGTGAGGGCAGCTGTTTTTCAAGTTCAGGGTGTACGCTGCCTGCTGCTCGTTGACAGCTGGGATACGCTCCAGCACTCCCACAACCCTTGTGAGGATAAGCGGCTAAGAAGATGGATGGATGGATGGATGGATGGATGGATGGATGGATAAACTATACATTTGAAAAATAAATTTAAAATTTTATTTTTTATTAATGATGTGTTATCTGCTCTTGGCTTTGCCGTGGAATGCGTTAAGTAAACCCCTTTGCATTCGGTTTCATCACAGCTCTCTGTTAAGAAAGGTAAAATTTCTCAACAGTTGAGGTTACTGCATGTTGTAACACAGGTAGCCTGGAAACCTAGACAGTGTATAGTATACAGATTACATTTTCAACTCTCTGTCTCATTTAAGGAGAAACTGAGAAATATTACCACAGAAGCAAATTGAGTGAAGCCAACCAAAGTGTGTTCTGTTTTAGAGGTGCCAAAAACTGACAAGAATTTCGAAGAGAGACTCATCTTTAAGACCTTCATTCTGAAGTTTGTCAATGCTTTCACACCAATCATCTACATCGCTTTCTTCAGGGGAAGGTTCCAACTTCAGTCCTATTTTGCTTTATTTCATATAATATATTCATTTGTTTAACTTAGCAGAGCTAAATATTGAATTAAAAAAAAAACTGTGAGTGATCAAGTAAATGAATGCTTTCGGTGTCTCTACTTTGCAGACTGGTAGGTCGACCAGGCAACTACTTGTACGTGTTTGAATCCTACAGAATGGAGGAGGTAAGGCTTGCAACAACAAATCTAAAATTGCAAATATATTAAATATAAATATAAAATATTAGTTTTGGTGTTGCGAACGAAGAGGTGTAATAATAAGTGAGTAAAAAGTCTGTGATATATTTCATGGTATTGGTCAACATTCTTTTAGAACAAATGTAGATTGATTTTCTAAGTGAGTTTCTGTCACAGTGTAAAGTCAGATGTGAGTTGGATTGGACCCACGAGTGTCATGATCCTGCTGGTCGTAGCCCTGGCTGTGCAGGTCCCCCGACACACCTGCTGTCATCACAAGGCGCACACCTGCATCTCATCCCCAGTAATTACCTGCAGTATTTATAGGACCCAGCGGACTGTCTGGCTTTGCCAGATTGTTGCTATTGATGCCTCGTTCCCGCACTTCCTCCTCTGATGTCGACTCCCGGCGTACCGACCCCTGCCTGTCTCCTGACCTGCCCCATAAGCCTGACGTCATTATCACTGCTGCTCTCGTGGACTGCCTGCCTGGGTACCGACCGTGGACTGAATAAAGATATTTCGCAGACTGCCTCCACGTTTCCCGAGTCATGCATTTGGGTACAACTCTGCGTTCTGGTTATGACAGAAAGATCTGGCCAAGACATGGACCCAGCCCCCTCAGCTGAGATCCATTGCTCCCTACAGATCCAGGGAAGATGCCTGGCCAAACAGGAGGCTTCTCTCCAGGTAACGAATCAGAGACTACTCAAAATATGCACTCGTTTGGAACCGCGGCTCACGTCTAGGACCAGCATTGCCAACGTCAGTCCGACAACACCAACGCTACTACGCCTCTAAGCCCGTCCACACCCACCCTCCCGCCAGTCACGGATGTCCAGTGGTCGGTGTGCACGCCACTCACTCAGCCCGAGTGGTTCTCCGGAGACACTGGTAATGTTAAGCCCTTCCATGCCCAGTGTGATCTCCATTTCGAATTACAGGCTTCCGCCTTCCCTACTGACCACGCACGGATTGCTTTCGTGATACTTCACCTGCCGAATGGAGCCGCAATTCCGACACCTGCTGTACCTGGACCTCCTTCGTATGTGCGATGATGCAGGTGTTCCAGTTCGCTACCCGGAACGCGAGGCGGTGGCTTCATTGATCATGCTTTGGCTGGGGCAACGTCGCGTAGCAGACTATGCCGTCAAATTCCGCATTCAAGCAACAAAGAGTTGGTGGAACGAGGAGGCTCTTCTCGACGCCTTCCTTCAGGGACTCTCATCGTGGATTCATAACCATCTCATCACAGTGGAACTGCCCACTACCCTGGACTCGCTCATCGCCCTGACCCTCAGTATCGATTAGAAGCTAACGATCCAGGGGAGGGTTGATGCATTACAGGAGGGGGAGCAAGGAGCCCTCGCACCACAGCCCCCACTCCAACCGGTGCCAGCACCTGATTCAGAGCCTATGCGTATTGAGGGGCTGGAGGGGTCCTAGGTGCCATTCTTGGTGCTACCCGATCACAAAAACCTCGAATATCTCAGGACTGTCAGGAGGCTGAATACCCACCAGGTCAGGTGGGCTCTATTCTTCACCCGGTTTCGCTTGACATTGTCGTTTCGTCCAGGTTCAAAGAACGGAAAGCCAGATGCACAAGCGTGAACAAGCCAAGGCCGAGCACACTCCATGAGTCTTGCTTTATCTCGGGCTTCACATGGGAGCTCGAGACCCGGGTAAGGGACGCTCTGAAAGACTCTCCCAGGCCAGCTGGATGTCCTGCCCATCGACTGTTAGTTGTACCCTCACTGAGGGGATTGGGCTCACACTAATAGGACTGTAAGACCCGTTCGGTGATAGAACAGCGGTTTTGGTGGCCAAACCTTGGGAAGGAGGTACAGGAGTACATCAACGCGTGTCCGGTGTGCATGGCCAACAAGACTTCCCGCCTGCGACCGATGGGTGAGCTACGCCCCCTGCCTGTTCCCTCACGCCCATGGTCCTACATCTCCCTGGACTTTGTGACGAGCCTGCCATGCACTCAGGGTAGCACTGCCGTCTTTTCGGTAGTTGATCGATTTTCAAAGATGGTCCATTTTATACCACTACCAAAAATTCCTTATGCCAAATGTACTCCCGAACTCCTGCTTGATGGGGTCATCCGCTATCACAGATTACCGACCGACGTGGTTTTGAATAGAGGGCCTCAATTAGTATCGCGCTTCTGGAGGGAGTTCTGCTCCCTTATCGGGGTGAAGGCAAGTCTAACTTCGGGCCAACACCCAGAGTCCAATGGTCAAACTGAGAGGATCAACCAGGATATGGAGACCAGTCTCCGCTGCTTGGCTTCACGCGACCACAGCACATGGAGCCGGCACCTTGGATGGGTGGAATACCCCCACAATTTGCTGCCCTCCGTATCAACAGGTATGGCTCACTTCCACGTTGTTTACGGATACCCCCCTTCTCTCTTCCCATTCGAAGGCACAGAGTCCCCGGTGCCATCTACGTTGGTGGTCGTGAGATGCTGCAAATGGACCTGGGAGCTCGCGGTTAAGATGCGGTTAAGAACAGGTAGCACCTGCAAGGCCGCGGCAGATCGGAAGAGGAGGAGGGCACCGACATACAGGGTGGGACAACGCATCTGGTTGTCCACAAGGAACCTTCCACTTCGGATGGAGTCCCACAAGCTAGCTCCCAGGTTCATGGTTGCGTTCCCCATCACCAAAGTAATTAATCTGGTCGCTGTCTCATTGAAGTTCCCCAGGTTTATGAGAGTCCATCCCATGTTCCACGTGAGCCTGCTCAGGCCAGCTGGTCCATCTCCGTTGGTCCCTCCTGCCAATTCCCCTCTGCCCACTCACATGGTTGATGGAGGCCGCCCGGCATAGAGGGAGTGGGTTCCAGTACTTGGTGGACTGGGAGGGATACAGCCCGGAAGACCGTTCCTGGAACCGGTCCCGGTTCGTGGTGGATTCCAAGCTCATTAGGGACTTCAACGCATCCCACCCAGTGGAGACTGTGATGTCTGGGGCAGGCCGTTAAGGGGTGGGGTATTGTCATGATCCTGCCGGTCCTAGCCCTGGCTGTGCAGGTGCCCTGACACACCTGCAGTCAACAGGAGACGCACACCTGTGCCTCATCCCCAGTAATTACCTGCAGTATTTATAGGACCCAGCGGATGGTCTGGCTTTGCCAGATTGTTGCCATTGATGCCTCGTTCCCGCACTTCCTCTCATCTGATCTCGACTCCTGGCGTACCGACCCCTGCCTGTCTCCTGACCTGCCCCTAAGCCTGACGTCATTATCACTGCTGCTCTCGTGGACTGCCTGTCTGGTTCCCGACTCTGGACTGAATAAAGATATTTCCTGAACTGCCTCCACGTTTCCTGAGTCGTGCATTTGGGTCCAACTCCGTGTTCTGGTTATGACAACAAGTAGACTGAGGCATAGGGAGTAGATTTATAATGTTTTATTGCAGAATGGCTTAGGGTAATGATATCCAAAGCAAGGTGGTGGACCGTTGGGACAAGGCGTGAGCAGGAAGCAAGAACAGGAGGCGGTCAGGTAGCTTGGCGGTGGAGCTAATTTTGTCAGTGAGACGAGGAAGGCATTGAAGGAACATTGGCACCAAAGAAGAACACAATTACAGTGAAGAAAATAAGCATGTAAGTAGGTACAGTAGCCTTTGTTTGCACTTACAGAGGTCAAACCTTTCCTGTAGGCGTTCACCAGTTGTTTTTTTTTTTTTGTCTAAAAAAAATATCTGTCGTTCTAGAGCACCTTCAATTGCCAGAGACACATTCCTCGTGTGTTTTGAACAAACCTTTTAAATAAAGACAATTCAGATTTTTTTTTTAATCCTGTTTCAAAAAAATTGTATGAACTTTAAAATATGTAATTACATTAGAGGCTGAGTTGAGTTGAGCAAGTACATTTGCCCCTGTTGTCTAGAATGAATGATATATAAAGTAGCATAATTTCAGCTTTCTGGGGACCCAGGCCTATGAATGTGTGTGTAGATGGGTGAATGTGAGGCTTTGTAAAGGTGTTTGAACACTGTGAAGGTGTCGATTAAGCATTATAAACTGCAGTCCATTTGCCATTTACATTATGTCACAAGGCGGGCCAACATTGTGTGATAGATTTTTTTTTTTCATTTTGGCAACTTTACAGTCCAAAGACTAATCAATTTTCAGGAATTTCTGTATCATTACATATATGACATGAATATTTTTTTTATGTTTTTTGTAGAATTGACACTGAAAAGTGGAATAAGCCTGCTGTTTCACAACCTGATTCTTGATTTACAGTGTACTCATGGAGGCTGCCTGATGGAGTTGTGTATTCAGCTGAGTATCACCATGTTGGGAAAGCAACTAATTCAGAACAACATTTTTGAGATTGGAATACCGTAAGTTTGAATAACATGTTGAATGGTCATCCTTGAACGATAAATGTATTTTCCTTTTAAACATTTTCTGCACTTCTATTTTGACTAAATGTATTAATTCCGGCAGAAATATGTCAACCCCTTTGTCCCCCTGTAAATTACAGAAATACTGTGGTGATGAAACGATTCAGTCACTATACACATTCATGCACTAAAATTATACTGACCAGATATTTGCTTTTAAAACCAGGATGCATGTCAAAAGGTGATTGCTGGAAAAGTCCAAAAACTTAAAACTACTGTATATAGTTCATGTGAGGATTAAGGATTATACTGTTTTTCACCATTTAAGATTCCCTACTTTTGGGGGGTATCACTATGAGCCGTCCCACGCCCACAAAAAAAAAAAAAAAAAAAAAAAAACTTGAACACCTTCATTCACAACAGGACCTACCCAGTGCAATTGCAGTGTGCACTTATCGAGCTGGTTATACCTCTCTTTCAGATAGTCTGCTAGTATGTCCATTTTAGAGCGACCTGTTGTCACACCCCAGTGAGTGTACGTCATGCAAAGAAAAACAAAAGCGTATGAATGTTGAGTGAATGTGAACTTCAGGGATGGAACATTAACCCACTTGAAGAATTTTATGAAAAGTACTGAATGATTCAGGGAATTAATGTTTGAAACAAATCTTTTATATATATATCTACATATAGATACACCCATTCATTTTCTGAGCCACTTATCCTCACAAGAGTCTCCAATTGATGTATGTTTTGGGGATGTGGGAGGAAACCGGAATGGCTGGAGAAAACCCACGCAAGCATGAATAAAAAATACAAACTCCAGACAGGGGGACCAGGATTTGAACCCCAGTCCTCAGAACTGTGAGGCCAATGCTCGATCCAGTTGCTTTATCGTGCCACCATACAGTAGTGCTCAAAATAACAACAGTCCAATTTGTCAAGGCATATTTTTTATTGCTACGTGTGACGTTACCAGTAAGTGCAGTAGACTCTCAGAAAGACCCAGCTTCATGATATACACACTCTTAAGGCTGTCCAATTGGGCAATTTGTTGAAAGCGGTGTGTTAAAATGATGGCAGTCTGCCTTTGACTTTACATACTCAACTCAAATAACTGCTTCACATCTTTGTGGCATGGAGTCAAGCACTTTGTGGCAACATTCAGCTGTTATTCCATGACAAGTTTCCTTTATGACATTACACAATTCACTTACATTTCTTGGTTTTGCTTCATAAACAGAATGTTTGATGTTCTTGATTGGCTTAAGGTTCAGGGATTGGGCTGGCCACTCCATGATATTAACTTTGTTGGTTTGGAATCAAGACTTTGGATGTTTACATCAATTTTCTTTGCTGCATATGCTCACAAGGGTTGCAGGAGTGCTGACTACAGAGGGATCATACTCCAGGGTCCATCGGGAAGTTAAATCTTAGATCCAGGAGGAGCAATGTTGTTTTCGTCTTGGTCGTGCAATCGTGTACGAGCTCTTCTCCCTCAGCAAGATCCTTGAGGGTACATGGGCGTTCACCCAACCAGTCGACATGTGTTTTGTGGACTTGGAGAAGGCGTGTGGGGGGTTCTTCAGGAGTAAGGGGTACTGACACCAAAATATACATTTTAAAATAGGTATTGTTATCAAAACTACATATAATATTCATCTGTTTGATGATAATACAAGTCAGAAAAAGTGAGCTATGAGCGTTTTATTAAAGCGCAAATTAGTGAAAGTGACTCAACATCCCAGTGGTTGCCATATTCTTCTCCATAAAGGCTTTCACTTCTCCTCTCAACTCAAAAAATCTCTTCAATACATTTCTCCTGCTGAGCCAACGTACCTTGGTGAAGTAGAGCACATCCCCATATTCTGACTCCATTTCCTCTATAAAAAAAAAAAAAAAAAAAAACTTACAGAACCTTTTGTGCTTTAAGCCCCTGGATCTGATTCGGTTGATGCATTTCACAATGACAGACATCACATTGTCAAACTTCAGGCATCTGCTGCAAAGGACCTGGTGACGGTTAATGCAGTGCAGAGCTATGGCCTCCTGCTCTCCCTCCTCTTCCAGTTTCTTTTGAACAAGTACCACGATCCATTTTTCCCCCCTGTCATTGATGGAGCGCCATCAGTTGTTATTCCAACAATCCTCTTTCATGGCAAACTGGCATTCTCAACGGCATCACACAGATGGTGAAATATCTCCTGAGCTGTGGTCTGACCATGCATTGGAATTACTGTGAACAACTCCTCCATTGCTTCAAAATTGTCATCAACACCACGGACATATATCGCAATCTGGGCAGTGTCTGTGATGTCTGTGGTTTCATCAAGATTGACTGAATATACACTGAAACATTTTGCTTTCTCACACAATTGATCATAAATGTCACTCGACATGTCGGAAATGCGCTCTGCCACAATGTTGGCAGAAAGGCTGACATTTCCTTTCTGGACAGACAATATTTCCAGCCTGTAACATGTACTTTTTGACAAATTCACCTTTTGTGAATGGCTTTCCTGTTTTAACAATCATCTCACTGACCACATAGCTACCGTCACTTGCTGCATTATTCTCTTTGGTTGCTTTTTTAAAAAATCTTGTTGCCTCAGTAGACCAGTTTTAAGATTGGCAACCTGCTTGGATCTCTCATCTTCCTGATATTTTTCATACTCCTCAGCATGTCTAGTTGTGTAATGACGTTTCAAATTGTATTCCTTGTGTACGCAACTTTCTCAGTGCAAATAAGGTCAGAAGGAGCTACATTGTGTCTTTGTGGATCTAGAGAAGGCCTATGACAGAGTACCAAGAGAGGAACTGTGGTGCTGCATGGGGAAGTATGGTGTGGCGGAAAAATATGTTAGAATAGTCCAGGAGATGTATGAGAGCAGCAGAACAGTGGTGAGGTCTGCTGTAGGCTGAACAGAAGAATTTAAGGTGAAGGTGGGATTGCATCAGGTATCAGCTCTGAGCCCCTTCCTGTTAGCTTCGGTCATGGATAGGCTGGCAGATGAGGTTAGACTGGAACCCCTTAGATCATGATGTTCGCAGATGATATTGTGGTATGCAGTGAAAGCAGGGATCAGGTGGAGGAACAGTTGGAAAGATGGAGGCATGCACTGAAATGAAGATTAGCCGAAGTAAAAAAGTTGAGGGGAAAGAGTGAGGCTCCAGGGAGAAGACTTAGCGAGGGTGGATGACTTCAAATACTTGGTGTCAACAAACCAGAGGAATGGTGAGTGTGGTAAGGAAGTGTAGAAACGGGTCCAAGCGGGTTGGAACAGCTGGCGGAAGGTGTCTGCTGTGTTATGTGACATAAAAGTCTCTGCTTCCATGAAGGGCAAAGTTTATAAAACAGTTGTGAGGCTGGCCATGATGTATGGATTAGAGACCGCGGCACTGAAGAGACAACAGGAAGAAGAACTGGAGCTGGCAGAAATGAACATGTTGAGGTTCTCGCTAAGAGTGAGCAGGTTGGATAGGATTAGAAATTAGTTCATTGGAGGGAGAGTCAAAGTTGGATGCTTTGGAGACAAGGTTTGAGAGAGTAGATTTCAATGGTTTGACATGTCCAGAGGCGAGATAGTGAGTATATTGGTAGAAGGGTTTTGATGGATGTTGTGAGGGAAGACATGAGGGCAGTTGGTGTTAGAGAGGAAGATACAGGAGATAGGTTTGGATGGAAAAAGCCTGACAACCTGAACAGCTTGTCCTGCAGATTTCAAAAGGACACTTTCACTTCACACACTCAGCAAGTAGCACCACCGTCTACTTCAACATCTCCAACTCCGCTGTTTACCATCCATGAATGGGGCATGAGCAAATGTTCAAACAACAAAAGCTCAACAAACTGCCAGGCCTAGACCTTGAGTCCCCATCCTGCCTCAAAGTCTACAGGAACGAACAATTTCCTTTCTTCACAAAGATCTTCAACAGGTCTCTAGAACTGTGTGAAGTACCAACCTGCTACAAATACTCCACCATCATACCAATGCCAAAAAAGCAGCAGTCTCAGGTTTTAATGACCCACAGGCATGTTGCCTTGACATCTGTGGTCAAGAAGTCCTTTAAACGCCTTGTGCTGGACCACCTCAAGAGTGCCACAGGTCCCCATCTGGACTTTAGCAGTTGAGGCCGGGGTTCACCAACTCATCCACACGCACCATTGGCATCAGGGCACCCCAAGATTGTGTCCTCTCCCCTCTGCTTTTCTCGCTCTACACGAACGACTGTATCTCAAGGTATTCACTCCTGATGTATGCAGATGACGACACAGTCATTGCCTGATCAAAGACGGTGGTGAGTCTGCATATCGACAGGAAGTGGCAAAACTGCAACTTTGGTGTGGCCAACACAACCTGGTGTTGAACACTCTGAAGACAGTAGAAATTATTGTGGACTTCAGAAGGCATCCTTCGCTCCAGTTACCCATCACGCCGTCCAACTGTCTTGTGTCATCCGTCAAGATCTTCAAGTACTTGGGAATTAGAGACTTACAACACATGAAGTGGGGAGACAAACATCAACTCCATCCTCAAAAACGCCCAGCAAAGGACATACTTCTTGCGGTCTTTGAGAAAGCATGGCCTGCCACAAGAGCTGCTGAGACAGTTCGACACAGCTTCCATTGATTCAGTACTGTGTACCTCGATCACAGTCTGGTTTGGGGCTGCCAAAAAAGGATAATCTCCAACTACACCGGACAATCAGAACTATTGATCAGCTTGCCATCACCACAGTACCCGCCTAAGACCCGCACACCACTCGTACTAGGACCAGAGTGGCCAGGATCCTTTCTGACTCTCCACATCCTGGCCACCTGCTCTTCCAGCTCCTCTTGTCGTGTTGGCGCTACCGATCAATGCAAAAGAAAACTAGCAGGCAATCAATTTTTTTTTTCCCCTCTTGAAATGAAGTCATTAAATTCATGATCAGCAAACCTACTGTTTTTCAAGACTTGGGCCTGTAGTCATTGGGACCTGAGACTGCTACTTTTTTGGCACCGGTATGATTCTGGAGCATTTGAAGCAAATTGGTACGTTACACAGTTCTAGAGGCTTGTTTAAGATCTTTGAGATTCGTCACTTTAAACTGCACCATTCAAACAATTGTCATTGCAATGGTCCATAGCGGTGAATCAACAACAGTTCAGGGCACTCTGTATAAACTTGACATAATGTTGGGAGTAGACACACTCTTAACTGCTTGAAATGCTAGAAGGCTGCATTTTTGGACAACTGGGACTCTTATAAGGAATAGTTCGCTCTTAATTGAATGTCTATTTGTCTTCGTTCTTGTGAGTTTATTTGTTATTTTTCTCCATACTCAACATAAATGTCGTACCAGAGCGGCACTGACTGCTGGAGACAAATTCCTTGCGTGTTGTTACATACTTGGGCATTAAAGCTGATTCTGATTCTGATTATGAGTCATTGAACAAGACCAGGAGATAGTACATAGCAGTTTCTTTAGCAGACCTTGTGAGTATTTTTGTGTTGCTAGGAAACGTGTCATACCAGATGACATTAAGTAAAATGCTCGACGAAATAGCAGCCATTTTTCCAGGCTACTGTTGTGGTATTTGTGGTTTCAGCATTTTCAGCATGCATGCCCAGATCATTTGACAGTAAAGTCATAATTTTGCAACATCATTTTAGAGTTATTTTGTCAAATTTAGGAAGACAGATTTATGTTTTTGATTACAGGGATTTTAGGGAAGATCAGATAAAAAAAAAAACAATAATGCAAATGGAACATTTGCTTTTCCATTAGTTCTTTCGCCCAGTCCAATAAATATGTTGGAAAATAAACACGAGACCCTGTGAAAAAAGGGCAAATTTAATTAACTCTGAGAGAGACAGCCATACACAGGTGATATTCTTTTCACAAAGCTGTTTCAAAGCATCTTATTTTCTGCTAAAAGTCTAGTGGAAAAATAGTTGAAATCTATTTCTGCTTGCCGACATCCTGCGTGGTCATTCGAGGGTGACGGGCTTCCTGTTCAGTAACTTGATGCTGGAACCGTCTTGAAAAACGTTAGGTGTGGCTTGACAGCTGCATCCTGTCACTGTCTTTTTTTTTTTTTATCAGAAATAAGATGTGAATACAAAGATATAACAATAATTGGGTTCTTAAGGTTGCTAACCCCGATATATGTATGTAATACAAAAACATGAAAAATAATCAGGTTTATATAAGGTTACTGACTTTGGTATACGTATGCAATGCAATGAGAAGCTAAGTGGGTAGGCTACATTTGTCAGAGAGATCTTTGCCGTGCTGGTGACCCAATCAAGTATAATTTTGTTTGGCGACATCTGGTGTTCAATTTGAGAGTTGGTGGCTCAGCTGAAAACATGAACCTTAAGCCATACACCCCAAATGTTATCAATTCGCTCCATTGCTATTTGTGGTATGGCAACCTATCTGACAACTCATTGCCTCTTTCTCCTATTCTACTTATACTTTTCTAATTGAACTTTTTCGGATCAAAATCTATTTGTAAAACAAAATCAACTGAACGGTAAAGAATTTGAAATAAAATGGGTAATTACAGTATCTCCATCTTAGTGTGTGTGTATTTGTACATTCCTCAGCAAGCTAAAGAAGCTGATTCGCTACATCCAGTCAAAGCAGGGCACTTTTCAGGAAGAAGAGAGGAAGAAAAAGTTGCAGAGATACGAAATCGACCACTTCCTGGAGCCTTTTTCAGGACTAACTCCTGAATATATGGAAATGAGTGAGTACCTCATATGAAATATACATATACAAAGATATAAACAAAATGAATTCTAGTAAATACAACTTAAGTGAATATCCAAATGTTTGTGGTTGTGCTTATTTAGTATGAAATTTAGTGATCTACTCATTATATCTTGAATTACTTTTCCTGTAATACATGAAAGGGCTGAGACATTGGGTTTTAATTTCATAGCTGAAGAGTGCTAGTTCCCCAGTTCCGAGGGACAATACCTCATAATGACTAGGGCTCAGCCTTGAACAAAATTGTCTGACATCATGGTCAGTAATCTGGCTGACGTGAGACTCCTCCCAGAACTTTCTTTCTGACCGACCCCAAACACTCAAACTGGATCCCTCCATCTTCTCCTTTTGAACATTGAGCATGTGTTCCCCACGAGGTGTGTATTGTGGCCAATACTGAATCGACTGAAGATCTGCCAACTCCAGCCAATTTGTCCTGAAGTTTGCCAATAACACACTACAAAGTGTAGCCTGTACTTATGAAACTAGTCCGTTCCGGAAATCATTTCGTCACGTGAAATTTGATAAGTAGAAACGCATTTTACATGTAAATAACACAATCCGTTCCAAGCCCAAAAACATAAGCTTTCAAAGTGTCCATGATGTAAAGAATAATACAAAATTATTTTCATTTACCTTTGGCATTGAGTGCATGGTGAGCAAAAAGGCATCATGGCGTCTCCAGAGGGAGAAGCACGCACACAACTTAATTCCACTAAAATTAATAAATTCCACAAACTATAAATTCAAAACAAACATTAACTTTCAATGTTTTGTGGTGTACCAATCCAAGGATGGTTGCCTTTGACAGATTTTAATAATCATGCGGGAATGTGCAACCGTCATCGAAATGAGCGATAGCCCGACTACAGTAGTTTACAGATTTTCCGGATGATTCTTTTGAATGAATTCGGAAATGTCAAGGAATTTCATCAACACGTCTTTTATTCTGGCTGACAGAATAGTGGCTGTCTCCTCCTCTAAGCAGCAAACTGCTCCTGCATTGTCGTGTCTTTTGCCTCCAGCGTTCTAGCTTCTCCGTTGAAAGATCCTTGTGGTGAACCAACTCGTCGATGTCCTCTTTAGCCTTTCTCAGTGAAAACATTTCCTCAACTTCAGGTTGAACGTCAACTTCGAACCTCTCAAGTCGAGCAGCAGCAGCATGAGGCCACATGCCAGCAGCATGATGGCACTGGCCTCATGGGGAAAAAAGATGAATAAATCCGGCAAGAAGTTTTCGAGTGTGCGGGAGCGTATGACAGTGGATTTGGAGATGAACATACAGGAAGTATGTCACAGGTAAAGACGGACTTCACCCCCTCACCCCAAAAAATCAGATTATTGTTGCTCCGAGCCAATGGAGGGATGTGATGACAGGAGAAGGCTACGTGCTAGCTAATACGGGGAGCTGCTGTATTCCGCCACACATACCAAGAGACAGGATGTGTGTCATGGCTAAAGATTGACATCCCTTCTCGCCAATGTGATGCCAGGAAAGTGCTCCAGCAGTGGCCAATGGGAGAGCAGCTCTATCGCACCGCTTTCAAATCAAGATATATTACACAATGTTTAGGTTCGGTTGAGTCCAGCACCATTTTTTTCCTTTCGTATCCTGAATTTCTTTCATAACTAGAGACAAAAATTATTTTCCAGGCAGGCTTTTAGTAACCTGAATCTTTCGTGAGTCGAGACTTTCGGAAGTAGAGGTATCACTGTATTATAGTTGTGACATCCAATCTGGGTTGAAAGGTATAAAATCCATGGCATCATATAAGTCTCAGTCTGGCACTGATACCAAGTAGGTTGTTCTCATAAATGGGGTAAATGATGTCGACTTGGGGAACACACTACACCTTCATCTTCCTTGGCATTGTGACCTCTTTGTATTTCTCCCAGTCTGGAAACACCTCGGCTGTCAACAATAGGGCAAAGCTGCATCTGCACTTCTTAGGGGTGCTCAAGAAAACCAATATCTTACAGAAGCTGCTTTAGTTGGACCATCGCAAGCACTCCAATGTATTGCTTCACAGTGCGGTTGTCTCACTGCAGCGTGGCAAAATAGAAGAGGCTTCAAAGAATGAATCCTATTCATATTTCCTTTGAAGCCTCTTCCAGAAATCATTGGCCGTCCCCTCCCATGACCACCCTAAAGAATACCTTCCTGTCCCCCTTCCTCTGATGAGCCTAGGCAATCATGGGTGACAACACCAAAACCACCCACCACATCAATCAAACTACTGCCGTCTGGGAGGGACGATTAGTGTGTCAGGAGCAGAACAAACAAACTCAGATCATCCATAATTACACTGAACTCACAATAACACCAACACTCATTCTAGAGTATTTTGCTGTAATTTGAAAAAAATAAAAAACAGATTAAACATTCCGGACTCTGGTATAACTTTACATATAACATCATTTACTGTCATTTGCATAGCATAACTTATTCTTCCATCCATCCATTTTCTGAGCCGCTTATCCTCATGAGGGTTGTGACAGTGCTGGAACCAGTCCCAGCTGTCATCGGCAGGAGGTGGGCTACAACCTGAACAATTGCAGCCCACAGCGAGACAAACAACTCACAATCACACCTAGGGGCAATTTAGAGTGTCCAAATCGTGCATGTTTTTAGCATGTGGGAGGAAACCAGAGGCCCTGGAGAAAACCCATGCAGGCAGAGGGAGAACATGCAAACTCCAAATGAGGGAGGGCAGATTTTGAATCTAGGTCCTCAAAAATCTGAGGCCAACGCACTACAGCTGTGCCACTGAGCAGCCTTAACTTTGTCTTGTTTTGCTTAACTTAATTGAATTATTTTTTATGATTCATTTTTTTATTCTTGATAACACAAACTTGGAACTTGCATTATACCTGCAACATGTAATGACAGTAAAGGCTTTCTATTGGTAGAGCTGTCATGTTCTTGGTGGATCAGCTGTCGCATTACAATAAGTGTGTGTGACCATTAATGCTTGGCCCTCTGCAGACAGTGTCACTTGTGTGTTGATCAGAGCATTCGCACCAGTCAAATGTACTGCATGTCTCATGGGCCAAAGCAGGAGAAGGTTTACCAAGTGTGAGACCAAACTAAGGACATCTGGGTTTTGTTTACAAAAATGGACTACAAGAACACATGGATCTGTGCTGTGTTTGCAGTAATGTACTTCGCGTATCAATTTGTTCTGAGTTGACGAGCTCTCAATTCATCCTTTTATCTGGAGTAGGTTCTCAAGCTCACCAAATTCTAAGTTGTACTCAAAAGGACAGGTTCACCAAGAAAAGGCATGGAAATAGTTTTCCTTCACAGGGAGTCGTCTACACAGACCCTTCATAGAATAAATAGAGTCATCACAAATAATAAAGTGACCATTAATTTATTCAAAGCTCACTGTGTGGTTCTGACAATTTGGCAAACCCATCTGCGGACATTCTGAAAAAATGGAAGAATAGATGAATCTGTGCTGTTTTTGCAGTGATGTGCTTGCTACAGTAGTGTTAAAAATAACAGCAGTTCAATGTATCTAAGCAGATTATTTCAGTTTTCGGTATATATATTTTTTGCTACATGTCAAACAACTTATCAGTAAGTACAGTAGATTCTCAAAAAGCCAAAAAGCCCCCGAAGAGTATTTTCCCTTTGTCTCTGGGCAGCAGGTGCAGGAAGCACTCTGGAGACTGAAGTTTGGACTAAAAATGTTTTTAGTTTATTTAATTTTTTTATTTATCTTGTGTTTCCCTCCTCGGGACCCTCCCATCTCCTCCTCACCTATTGAAAGTACCCCTCTTTCTGGGTCCGGGAAGTCTGTGGGCATTGAATAATTGGATGCAATAAATGAATAAATGCGGATTGGTAACCAGGCCCCCTGGTAATAACTCCAGGTGGTCACCTGTGAGATGGCGAACAGTAAAAGCCCTAACCCTAACCCTCTTTCCAAGTCTTCCTCTCCATGGGACCCCAATCCACTGTTCCAGCCGGGCACACTTCAGACCGTGCTCCACCCTCTTCTATTCAAGTGGGACCGTTACATACACAGTGTGCTCACCTCCTGTGAGGCATTCACAACAAAACAGACGCTTTTCCTTCCTTGTGCTTTCGCAACACCACTTGGGCTATCACCAACGCATGAATAACCAACTTCCTGTGGATCAGACATGCCACAAGTCACTCTAATCTCATCAAAACATCTCCAATGTCCCCAATATCACAACCCACTATCCTAGAAATCCAAGCGCTGAGTCAAGATCAGCCAGCCAGCACTTGTATTTGCTTACACATTCTCTGCAAAGCCTCCATACCCTCAGTCTTCCTGCATGGGAACAAGCACGGAGTCTCCATACATGTTCACCTCTGGCTCTCTCGCTTAGCATTCTTGTTTCTTGTTTTTCTTATCATTTTCATTATGATTTTATCACTCAAATGGGTACCCAGTAAAGCACTTATATGCCTATACAGTGGTACCTCTACTTACGAAATTAATCCGTTCTGGAAGTCATTTTGTAACGTGAATATTTTGTATGTGGAAGCACATTTTACATGTAAATATCCTTATCCGTTCCAAGACCCCCGACCAACTCCAAAAATAAGCATTCAAAGTTTTCACTACAAATTCTTTCACCACCTTCTCGTCTGCACAATGGAGTGAATTTCAGTTCTCTTGAATTTTTCATACCATGTCCTAAACTCAGGGTGTGGCTCCTGTTCCCAAGTTCCCTCGCTGCCATCCTTCTTCAGGAGGTAATTAAATATGGTGGTTGCACATTCTTTGCCAAAGTCAGCCAACCCCATTCATATTTCTCAACAATTTCTTGCTTTGTTTTGATGGACAAAAGAACTCTCTTCTTCTCACTGCCACTGGCCATCAATTTCTTGGGGGCCATTGTGGAAAAAAGCTGAATATATTCACGAAGAAGTTGCACACTACGAGTGTGCCCCACCGTATGACAATGGATTTGGTGACGAAGATACAGGAAGTTCATCACGGGTAAAGATTGATGTCCCTCCTTGCCAATGCGATGCCAAGAAGATGCTACGTGATAGCCAATGGGAGAGCAGCTCTATCGTGCCACACAAACCAAGATACAGGAAGTGCATTATGGCTGAAGATTGATGTCCCTCCTAGCCAATGTGATGCCAGGAAGATGCTACGTGATAGCCAATGGGAGGGCAGCTCTATTGGGGCACTTTCAAACCAAGATACAGTAAAGGATGTTTACGTTTGGTGGAATCCAGCGCTGTTTTTTTTTTCTTTCGTATCCTGAATCTCCTTTGGAACTAAAGACCAAATTTTTCAGAAGAGGCTTTTCATAACCTTAATTTTTTGTTACTAGAGACATTCATAAGTAGAGTTATGACTATACACTGAAAACTTGGATTAATCTGTTTAATCACATTGGAGCGCTATTATTTTGAACACTACTGTATATCAGTTTGTTGTGAAGAGTTGACTGAAAAGGTAGGGCTTTCATTTTAGCTCTTTATCTGGAGTGTGTTCCCACTCTCACCAAGTTTTAAATTATACTCAAAAGGACAAGGTCCCAAATACAGGGCATGGAAATGATGTTACTTTACTGTTCATCTTCTTGTTAATGTTCACAGAGCTGCGATACATCAAATGTTGTATAGTCATCACAAACAATATGCTGACAATTTATTTATTTATATATTTTGTTCTGTGCTGTTTCCCCCTCAGTTATCCAGTTTGGTTTTGTCACACTATTTGTGGCATCCTTCCCCTTAGCTCCATTGTTTGCTCTGCTGAACAACATAATTGAAATACGACTTGATGCAAAGAAGTTTGTGACTGAGTTGCGAAGACCAGTGGCAGCAAGAGCCCAAGACATTGGTTGGTAGTCGTCAGTATATCTCAAAATCCCGTGTGCGTGTGCATGTGTGTGGATGTGTGCATGTGTATTGACCTGTCTTGATTAAAATTATTTTATTATAAATTACTGTTTTGATATTATATTGGTCCAACCTTTGAAGCTGCCCATAAGTGTTAATGTGAGTGTGAATGGTTGTTTTTTTTTTTTATACGTGTGCCCTGCGAATGACTGCGGACTAGTTCAGGGTGTAACCTGCATCCCACCAGAATATAGCCTGTGACACTAGTTACAATAAGCAGTACTGATAATGGATGGACGAATGGATTGTTTTTTAATCTATAAAAATATCTGTTGTGGTAATTTGCAGACTGCAGAAATCCAGATAATATAGTGTATCCATTCATCCATTTTCTTTGCTGCTTATCCTCACGAAGGTCAGGGGGGGTGCTGGAGCCTATCCCAGCTGAACTGACTGCCAGCCAATTGCATGGCACATAGAGATAAACAGCCAACACTCACAATCACAATTTAGAGTGTACAATTAATGTTGCATGTTTTTGGGATATGGGAGGAGACCGGAGTGCCTGGAGAAAACCCACGCAGGTACGGGGAGAATATGCAAACTCCACACAGGCGGGGCCAGGATCAAACCTCAGTCCTCAGAACTGTGAGGCCAACGCTTTACCAGTTGAACCACCGTGCCGCCGTAATATAGTTTATAATACATATTAATTTTAATATAATTTTTTTTCAGGTATATGGTACAACATCCTAAGGGGGGTGGCCAAAGTGGCAGTCATTATCAATGTAAGTACAAAGAAGAATCGCACTTGTTTCTCAACATTTTTATTATGTTACACTCTTTGAAGTATCCATCCATCCCTCTATCCATTTTCCAAGCCGCTCGTCCTCACAAGGGTCACGGGAGTGGTGAATGAAAACTATTATTTCATTGCATTAATTGTAAACCATGTGAACCCACATTGATTAAACCTTTTCATCATGTATTCAAGGAAAGTTCTTAGACCACTGATTTCTTCATTTCTTTAATTTTTTAATGCATGGTACAACTAAAATTACATTACTTTGAAAAAATATAAAGATTACAATGAAAATAACTAATAAGAGTTTAATTTAAAAGCAAATATCTTGCAATTTTCCATGGTTTTCCATGGTTTTGTTGATAGTAACTAAAATATAGGAATAAAACGAAGTTTAACATGTCAAATAGGACAAAGCATTATCGAACCAGCTGCATTTTTTGTGGTGTATATTCATCCATCCATTTTCTTAGCCAGTTATCCTCACGAGGGTCGCAGGAGTGCTGGAGCCTATCCCAGCTGTCAACGGGCAGGAGGCAGGGTAGACCCTGAACTGGTTGCCAGCCAATCTCAGGCCACATCGAGACAAACAACCGCACTCACAATCATACCAAGGTGGAATTTAGAGTGTCCAATTATTGTTGCGTGTTTTTGAAATGTGGGAGGAAGCCGGAGGGCCCGGAGAAAACCCACGCAGGCATGGCAGAACATGCAAACTCCACACAGGTGGATTGAACCCAGGACCTCAGAACTGTGAGGCCAATGCTTTCCAGCTGCTCCACCGTGCTCCCCCGTTGTGCATAATGTTTTCTTCAAATAATATTTCGTGGTACCAGGCATGAAAATGTCCAAGAAATTGAGGAAAAACAGTGGGCTAATATTTTTTTCCATGACTGCATGATTGGGTTACAGAGAGTCCTCACTTAAATAAGTTCTATCAATAGAATTTTCTATTTCACTTGTCACGTTATTGTCTCGGTGAAGTACATTTTCTCAGGTATTGGAAATAAATGTAAAGAGAAACATATCATCAACTTTTGGATTCCAAATCAAATCATTGGTTGTTTGGTTTACCTCATCAACTGTTAACTTTAAAAAAAAAAAAAGAAAAAAACTGTTTACTTGCTATCAAATTGATGATGAATGATATTGTGACTTTCATTTTTTAATTTTGTTTGGTATTTTACTTTCTTGTTTTTTGTATTTGTATTCTAACATTACACAAGCGCTACATAGAGTATAGTAAGCCACAGTTCTTAATGTCAATGTTGTTAACATCACACACTGTAGGTCTGTAGGTGTACATGTCGTCGCCATGTTATTGTTTGGCAATGATGGTCAAGATAGGGATACATTGTACTTTAAAAAATCTTAACCAGTAAAAAGTACATTTTAATCCTTTGTCTCATGAATGGGAAATTCATTTTGCTTCCACCATTTGCAGTTTGAAGCTTTCACATTTACATGAATTGAAGTCATTTATTGGGTTGGGAAGGAGTTGAAAGTCCACTTTTCACTCACTTTGGATAGTTCACCAATCACTAATTCATTTGTCTTCATTCTGAATAGTTATTTTTACAGTGTATATTGCATTGCTCTGTCATATTTAGACATTTAAAAAAAAAGCATTACTTATCAATCATTAACAGTCTGACTCCCATTTTGTGACCCAAATCTTTTACTACCAGCTCTAACACCTTCTCACGTACAATTCATAGGCATTTGTCATCTCCTTCACCTCGGACTTCATCCCTCGAATGGTCTACCAATACATGTACAGCGCTGATGGCACCATGCATGGATTTGTCAACCACACCCTCTCCTATTTTAATGTCAGCCACTTCCAGGATGGGAAAGAGCCCATGGATCCCATGCAACTTGGCTATCCAGTTGAGATATGCAGGTGGGAACTCTTTCTCAGTTCACAGTTGCGGTTGGAAAAGGGACAAAAGGAGATCAGCTTTATCACATCTGCCAAGGTCTGAAATTCCCCTGCGAGCAACAAGTTAAGGGTATAAACAGCAGTGCTGAATTTGAATTCCAAACTCTTTGGGGAAAATGGCAATTACTATTCTTACTACTTAGTCATATAATAATGTAACTATTGTCTCAATAATCTTAATGTAGTTAATTTTCTGGGACAGTCATTGTGCACAACATACCACCACTTAAAGGGAATGGAAGGATCACAATGCATCTTTTTGCTAATATTATACAGTTTTTATGTTGAATACGAATCTTAAATCCGTAATGAAAGAAACATTTTGATTTTTCAATTATCAGTAACAAATGATTGCACATTGCTGTATCCGCCGGAAAGGGATGGAAACGTGGTGGAGAAAACCGATCAGGGGTGTGACATAGGACGTTGTGACAACAACATGGATCCCGTTGGAATACACTGTAAGAACACCGATGAATTTTCAGATAATCTGAGCAATGAACATTATTCTGAAGGGTCCCACGAAGACTGTGCAGAACGAGCTTTATGAAGGCTTAAAGGTTATTAATTCAAGTCAGTTACACAGTACACACGTTCGAATTCAGACGAAGTAGCTGCCGATGAAGATGCCGATACAGCAGTCAGACCCATCGTGGAGGATATACCTCGTGTAGGAAATAATATGGTAAGCGTTTGTGAAGTTCTTGTTTGGTTTAGTTAGTCATAAACTGATAAACAGTAAAGACTTTGATATCCTAAATGTATATACGAAGTTTTCTGTCTTGTTTTGAAATTATGCAAACACCGTGTATTTAGTGATTTGGTACACAACAACCACGACAACTACTTCCGTGTAAAATGCTTATTATTGGACCAAAACACACAGAAGCCAATAACGTAGTCTAAGTTGGTATATTTTCACAAATAAGATATGATAATGATAATAATAATAAGAATAATAAAATTAAAATAATAATGAACAATTTTTACGGATTGGTTTTCGCTTACAATCACTGACGAATTCTCGAAACGAAGACTCCCAGCTTATAGTCATTCCAAAACAGTCCATCCCAGAATTTGTGACATCAGAGGTCCACCCACGAAATTAGTCATTTTGCAGGTAAGACAAACTAGGTCAAAATTTGTGGACTTTAATTCATAAACTTATATTTTTTTGGTAAAAACATCGAACAGGATATGCATTTTATAGAACAGTTGAACATACATTTTCATCTAGATAAAGCAAAGCAAACCAAAGCAAATTTATTTGTGTAGCGCATTTCATACACAATGTGCTTTAAATGATTAAAAGCATTTGAAAACAAAGAGATAAAACATTTCAAAAGGCATAAGAACAATAAAAATGACAAACAAAATATTTTTTAAAAAGACAGTTAAAACTGCATACAGTGCAAGTAATATGATCAAAAAGTGGATATATTAAAAAATGGATGAGAAAAAAGAAGCGTTTTCAACCTCAACATTCACACTTGGGGCAAACGTCACCTCTATTGACAATTTATTCGATAAGATCATTTGTATAAGAAATTACACCTTCCAAACACTTTAAGCGAGAAAAGATTGCAAGTTTGGTTTACAAAGTTCAACAGTTCTACAAGGACCAAGCTTCTTGTTAATCAAGCTGATTGCTCGACATAAAGTATAGGGTAAACGAACAGGTGGACACAAACAACTGAGGACTGAAGACATGAAAAAGATGGAACATAGGAAAACATGAAACAAAAACAAACAAAAGCAGACGAAGGCCAGGCAGAAGGGGGCCCGGAGGAGGGCACAGAGTCACTCGTCAGTCGTCAGGGTCAGTCTGGTGGCCATCCAGACCACCAAAGTGAGGTGCTTGGCTGAGCAGTTCAGGAGGTCAGCCAGGATCCAGAGCACCAGGGTCTTTATCGGGCCATTCAGGCAGGGGTCCATGAGGACAAAGCCAATGGCAAAGCAAGGGCCAGGGTATAGGGACTGGTGACAGTCATAAGCGCGTGCTCTCAGGACTGGTGAAAGCCGCAAGTCGAGCACAGCTGGGACTGGTGGCGGCTGCAGGTTGAGTGCCGCCAGGAAAGGAGTCTGGAAGAGCTGCCAGGGATCCGCGACAGGTGCACAAAGATCCTGCCGGGGAGCCAGGACGGACCCTGCCGTAGGTGGTGGGTAACACGTACGGGGTTTTAAGTCTCTTCATCAGCCTGCTACCATTGAAGTTTTCGAGGCATTGGTACAAGAGGGGCAAAGTGTTTAGGGATTATGAACTAGGAAAAACAGGTGGTACAAAATGAAAAACCAAAAGTGACGTAGAATGCGTTGACTCAGAGGCTGGATTGGATGGATGCAATTTATATTTGGAATAAAGGGAGGGAACTGGAGAAAAAAAGTGATTGGCAACAGGGGGAATAAAACGTGAGGACAAAATTTGACCTTTACTTGGGCCCCTCCGCTGGCCACCATGTGGAGGACCCAAATGGATGGCCAAATGGGTGCCTAAGTAGAGCAAAATGACTTGGCCTTGGACTTGCACGGTTCGGAGAATGGGAGATGTGACAACAACCGAATTGGACTGGAAAATCTAGGGAAACCGGAAATCTCTAAATCTGTGTTGGAGTCGGAATCAGACAGGTGGTTAACAAAATCGGTGCCATCTTCATTATTGGACGAATCTGAATCTAAAAAAACCGTGATGGTTAAATAATCGGGTATTGTAAATAACTAGGAAAATTGGAGGACACGGGTGAAAGGAACAGAGATGGAACCACAGGGCTGACTGGAGCAGGATAGGTATTGTTGGCAGGCTGAGAGTGCTGGGAGGCAGACTGGTGGTATGACAGGTGACGCTGCATTCTTCCCACTGGGTTCTGTTGTGGTCAGTACATTCTGTCATAAATTAGGTTTGAGAACGCGAGGAAGGCAAGGCAAAAATCATTGAGCACCCAAGTACAGGGAAGCAGGAATGCAAGGCAGGACTCCAGGAGCCAGGAGGAATATTTAATTCCAAAATAACCAAATTAGACAAAGTCCACCAAACAAGAGTAGTAACAAAGAAAACCCAAAACTTGAAACAAAACATTGCTGACAACTTTCATGGACAGAGATTGAGAGGAGCAAACAATGACATCAACAATGGACCAACAAGGAGTGAAAGAAACCAGGGGGTTAAACACGTACAGACTGATGAGACAATGAGGAACACATAGACAAAACACGACTGGCAAGAGGTAGCTGATTGTTTGATACTAAGTTGAGGATAAATGCAAAGAGGTGGACACAATCAACTAAGGACTGAAGGCATGAAAAAAAAACATGGAACACGGGAAAACATGAAACAAAACCAAACAAATGGAAAGCGACCATGACATACTTGTTTCAATGGGTTCGTGTCAGGTGAAAACAAAAAACAAAAAAAACTTTTGTGTGGTCACACAAAGGTAGGACGTTTAGGCCACTCTCACTAGTCAAGCGCAGTGATAGAAGGTATTCATCGCCTTCTTATAATTTCAGGATTAAACCAGTATTTAAGAACTACTTTGCTGCACAATCCAACTGCACCGCAGGCTGAAACTATTAGAAAAGGTTTTTAAGTGTTGAGCACTTCCAGGGGAATTGAAGCTATTATTTTAACTGCTCATGGGAGATCACGTCACAGTGAGTGAAAGATTAAGAGACCCAATACTAAAATCCCACTTATTACAGATAATACCAAATCTTAAATTAAGTTTATTTTTTTATTTGTAATATTGTAATTTTGATATGTTGGTTTGGAAGCATGGTGGGTCAGCTGGTAAAGTGTTGGCCTCATAGTTCTGAGATCCCAGTTCAGGGAGTACCCTGCCTCCTGCCCGTTGAGAGCTGGGATAGGCTTCAGCACTCCCCGTGACCCTCATAAGCAGTGAAGAAAACGGATGGATGGATATGATATGATTTGAACTTCATTAATGTTATGTTTTTCTTTCTTAAATATCTTTTTTACAATCAAGTTTTTGATACACGTTAAAAGGAGTATATTCCTTAAATTGCATTTAGATGTTTTTCATTAACGGTCCATGAATAATATGATATGAATGCCTTATATTGCACTTGAGGTTGTTGTCATGTAACTCAAACGGATATATTTATCATTTTAGGTTGAATGATGTTTTCATATAATGAGAAAAAGTTTTGCACAAAATAAATGGAGGACAAAGTTCTGTTTTGTTTTGTTTTTGTCCTGTTTTTCTTTTTTTAAAATTTGGTGATTCGAAAGATAAGCCGATCTGTCATTCAAAACCACGATCCAATCCAAACCGTGAATTTTTTGATAAATTGGGCACCAATACAATAAGCGTTACATAAGCAAACAGTGGGTGCGGAAAGTATTCAGACTCATGCTGTGGGGATCTTATTCAGCTGCAGGAAGAGGACAACTGTTTTCACTCGAAGGAAAGATGATATACATTGACATCGTGGATGAAAGCCTTCTTCAGAGTATTTAGGACCTCAGACTGGGCCAAATGTTCACCTTCGAACAAGACAATGACACACACCTAAAATAATGGAGTGGCTTCAGAACAAATCTGTGACTGTTCTTGAATGGTCCGGCAGGAGCCCTGACTTAAATCCAATTAAATATCTTTGGAGAGACATGAAAATGGCTATCCACCAATGTTCACCATCCAATATTCACAGAACTCGAGAGGATCTTCAAGCGGGAATGGCAGAGGATCCCCAAATTCAGGTGTGCAAAACTTGGTGCATTGTTTCCAGAAAGATTCATGGCTGTATTAGCTCAAAATGGTGCTTTCACTAAATATTAAGAAAAGGGCCTGAATACTTATGGTTGTGTGATATTACAGTTTTTCAATTTTTAATCCACCCATCCATCCATTTTCTTCGTGGCTTATCCTCACAAGGGTCGCGGGGAGTGCTGGAGCCTATCCCAGCTGTCAACGGGCAGGAGGCGGGGTACAGCCTGAACTGGTTGCCAGCCAAATGCAGGGCACATAGAGACAAACAGCTGCACTCACAATCACACCTAGGGGCAATTTAGAGTGTCCAATTAATGTTGCATGTTTTTGGAACGTGAGAGGAAACCGGAGTGCCTGGAGAAAATCCATGCAGGCCCGGGGAGAACAGGCAAACTCCACATAGGTGGGTTTGAACCTGGGACCTCAGAACTGTGAGGCCAACGCTTAACCAGTTGCATCACCGTGCCGCCTCTATTTTTTTAATAAATCTGCAAATATGTCAACTAGTAAGTAACAGTTAGACATTCATTCTTCTTTTTCTTTCGGCTTGTCCCGTTAGGGGTCCCCACAGCATGTCATCTTTTTCCATCTAAAACTATCTCGTGTATCCTCTCTAACACCCACTGTCCTCATGTCCTCCCTCATGACATCCAACCACCTTTTCTTTGGTCTTCTTCTCGCTCTTTTGCCTGGCAGCTCCATCCTCAGCATCCGTTTATCAATATCTCACTCTCTCACCTCTGGACATGTCCAAACCATT
Source organism: Syngnathoides biaculeatus (assembly GCF_019802595.1). Lineage (NCBI taxonomy): Eukaryota > Metazoa > Chordata > Actinopteri > Syngnathiformes > Syngnathidae > Syngnathoides > Syngnathoides biaculeatus. The sequence continues at coordinate 4,477,217 of NC_084645.1, read as the reverse complement.
AAAGTCTGGTCTCTCTAACCTTGTCTCCAAAACATCCAACTTTGGATGTCCCTCTAATGAGATCATTTTTAAATCCTATCCAACCTGCTCACTCCGACCGAGAACCTCAACATCTTCATTTCTGCCACCTGCAGTTCTGCTTCCTGTTGTTTTTTCAGTGCCATCATCTCTAATCCGTGCATCATGGCCGGCCTCACCACTGTTTTATAAACTTTGTCGTCCGTCCTAACGGAGACTCTTATGTCACATAGAACACCAGACACCTTCCGCCAACTGTTCCCATCCCGCTTGTACCCGTTTCTTCACTTCCTTACCACACTCACCATTGCTCTGTATTGTTGACCCCAAGTACTTGAAGTCATCCACCCTTGCTATTTCTTCTCCCTGGAGCTGAACTCTTTCTGCTCCACCCTTCTCATTCACGCACATATATTCTGTTTTACTTTGGCTAATCTTCATTCCTCTCCTTTCCAGTGCGTACCTCCATCTTTCTAATTGTTCTTGCGCCCACTCCCTTCATTCACTCCAAATCACAATATCATCTGCGAACATCATCGTCCAAGGGGATTCCAATCTAACCTCGTCTGTCAGCCTATCCATTACTACTACTACGCGGATCCCTCATGCAGTCCTACCTCCACCTTAAATTCTTCTGACACACCTACGGCACATCTCACCGCAGTTTTGCTGCTCTAATACATTTAGGACAAAGGAAGCAAAGACACTAATTCAAGTTTGACAGCTCGCGAGGAGAGAGGAGAGGAACTGTCTTGTACAATTCACTGTATTCATTCATCATACTCCCGGCATCACAAACACCTAATGACTTTGCTTAACACAGAAACAGACCTTACAATACAGGTAAATTTCACTAAAGGTTCAATTATATCCCCGGCTTTTAAGCCTTCTACCGCACTTTGCTGGGGATTCCATCTATGAGCTTATATCAAAGGAAACCCCTGTTTCCCTCTCACCATTTTCCAATTTAACGCTACCCTAAACCCGAATGCAATGCAAAAGAGTTTGCATACTATGGAGGGAAATGGAGTATTTCAACCGAAAAAGCATAATGGACATTTTTTAGGCAGTGACATGTATTTCACAAGTAGGAAACAACTGGTTGCTATTAATGGAGAATGCAGCTCCCATGGTAAACTATAGTTGTATCTGCCCCAGTCCACTACTACATGTCATTCCAGCAGAAATTCCACCACTCCTAACACCACTTGTCAGAAATTGAATAGTGTTTATCCAATAACTAAGGCAGTAAATGATAAACTGATATTTTCTACTAATGTTGCATTGGCTAACTTCTCCTGTGTTAGCTTTACAGGGACAGGTGTTAAGGTGGAAAGTCTCACCAAAACCTGGTGTCATGATATCCATTGGCAAATTACCCTGCTGCTCGCACGCAGCGATGTGTGGTGGTGGTGTGTTGGTCAAAAGTTGTATGACACACTGATAAATGCATCAGGAATGTGTGCACAGGGAATCCATCTTGTTATGGATAACCCCAAACAAAAACGTTGACAGAATCAACCACATACATTACAATGTACAGAAACTAGGTAACTATATGGAAGCAGGCTTTATTGCCATAAGAAAAAAATAACTCCAACCTCACTCATGGCGTTCCAGAAACACATAGCGGTTGACCTGCTCCTGGCCGAGAAGTGTAGGGTCTGTTCAACGTTCGCTAACCAGTGTTGTACATTTTTCCAAATAACACAGCACCTGATGGGTCACTCACAAGGGCCATTCAAGGCCTCCGCACCCTGAACCACAAGATGAAGGAGCTCTCTGGTGAAAAAATGTTTGGCAAATATAAAAACTTGGTGTTCTCTGTCATAGTTTCTATACCTGTGTTTGCAGCTATTCTTACATTGTGTGGATGCTGTTGTATTTCCTGCATAAGGGCGGCACTGCTATTGCCCTGACAAATTTAAAATTGGGAGAAATATATCCACTATTGGTACAGCAGGGTGATGACAGTGATATTGTTGACTACGATGATGATGAAATGACTTCTCTCCAGACCTGTTCTCTGATCCAGAAGATTACCAGAGATTCATGATATATTTTCCTCTGAGTGTAACTATGTTTGTTTTCATAAGTATGATTCTGTAGAATAAAGCCGAAAGGGTGATCCATTAGATGGTATGAGGATTTGAGTAAATGTAAGATAAACAGGGGGAAATGTAGGAATAATTGTGAATATAATCATCATACATCTGCTTGCAATGAAGAAATTCTTTGCTTTGCTCTAGATAACATGGCAGCCACTTAACAGGAGATAGCACAAGAAGGGGAACATCTATTCAACAGAACTGTTGTCTGTAAAAGAAATGATTACAAACTTGACCACATATACTCAGAAATCTTCCACACACATGCTCCAGGAAGGTATCTCGTTGTTCCTTCGTGTTAGCCAAAATGCCGTCATTGCATTGCTGGACATTTATTGAACACTCGGGAGAATGGATTTACCCTTCATAAGTTTGCAAGAGACCCGGTTCGTCGTGAAAAATGGATTGCACAGGTGCAGAGGACGAGAGCTTTGTGGGTTCCAAATAATGGGTAGGTGTGTATACAGCTACTAAAAAAACAATTGTTTGGGGCGGACCACGTAATCGGTCTCTCATAACGTAACAAAAGATCCGCATACGAAATATGTCGATGTGCGCGTTGGATGGCGTCGGGCTGCTGCGTCGCTTCGCCAGCGAAGGCTGCGCTTCGAGCTCACGGACAGAGGCGGCTCTGAAGAACCCAGCTAAGAATGCCTCACTCAGCCGCGTGCACACAATAAAGCGCCCGGCTCGACGGTGTTGTTCATCGTGTACTGCGGCGACTGTGAACAACACCCCTAAAGCAGCACGGCTCAGCTCCATTATATACCACCACGGGCGCCAAAACTCAGCCACACCGGCTGAGGCAGCGCGTTCGGCGGCCACGGCTTCTGCAAAGGCTGCACGTCGGGGTTTGCGGACGGGGGTGGCTCTGAAGAACCCAGCCAAGAATGCCTCACTCAGCCGCATGCGCGCAGGAAAGCACCCCAGCTCGACTGTGTTGTTCATCGCGTACTGCGGCGTCTACGAACAAGCCCCTAAGCAGCACAGTTCGGCTCTGTCATAAACCACACCGCCCGGCTGCGATGAGCCGCGATGGCTCATCTCCGCCGCGGAAGTGGATCTAATGGGGATGTGGTTTGGTCATGATTGCATATCATCTGAATAGGGCTCGAAAAAATAGTGTAAAATTGCCAGAGGGCTCGAAACAATAGTGTAATATTGCCCCGATAACTTCACTCGGTTGTGTGGTGTTCTCCTTTTCGAAAAGAGCTTCCGTGTCAGAAGGGGCGCGTTCGTCTCCCATAGATAGGGTGCACCACGTGTTTTCATTGGCGAATGTCCGGGTGACGTCACGGATGGAGGATGCACATAATATGGCGACCACTTGGATATCGTAAAATGACACTTATGCAACTTTGCGCATGGATGACGCGCTCTCCGCTCACATTTATTTTTTCGTACAGACATTGAAGTGAATAATGTTATATGTATATTTCATTACAATAACTATTTTAGAATGTTTATAGGGACGACACATGGGCTTTAATGAATGTTTAACTGGTAAACCTGACAAAATGCTTTTAGCAAATGGCTGTATTATAAAGAGTCAAAAATTTAACAAGTCTGAATATTTTCTGTACCCACCGTACACTCAGAAGATGGATGAAGTAAGTGTGTTGTCTGACATGCACCTTTCCCCACCCTCGCCATTTTTGGGCGTGGTTAAGAAATGTTGGTTGAGAAGCCAAGTTTTCAACTATGTATTCAGTGGTACAACAATTTTGTGGAGAATTGTGGTTAATTATTCACCAAACCTACTTTTTTTAACATTTTGGGAATACTGATGAATAAAGATTTCAAAGACCACCAACAGGGGTCTATCTGTACATATCCCTGTTGGTTATAAGCATGAGATACCACATATAGCAGCTTCTTTGTGATAGCAAAGACATGTTTTCATAGCAGTGACTGGCTTGACTTTGCCAGTGTGACTGTCAGGTCCAAGGGGAAAATGTCTCGGCTGAATGTTCTTTCATTCCCACTTAAATAGTCTTGATAAAAATGGGATATAATGGTGATGTTATGACAAAGATGGCAAATCAATATGTAAATAATCCATTCATCCATTATTTGAGCTTCTTATTCTCACATGGGTCACTGGAATATAAAGAATCAAGCATTAAAATTATCAAAATGTGAAAATGTATATATATATTTTTTTATAGATACAAGGACTACAGAGAACCACCTTGGTCAACAACACCGTATGAGATTTCAAAGGAATTCTGGGCAGTACTGGCTATTCGGCTGGCGTTTGTAATTATTTTTCAGGTAACGTGTTTGTGTGAATATTTACTGTAAAACCACAATTTCAAACAGTTTGGACAAAACGGAAAAAAATCATTGTCATCATATATTCAATTTAATATTGTATGAAGACGCATCCATCCTTCCATTTCCTATCACTTATCTGTGATTCGGTCGCAGGGGCAGTAGCTTTAGAAGGAACCCCCATATGTCTCTCTCCCCAGCCACTTCATCCAGCTCTTCCAGGTAGATTCCAAGACATTCCCAGGCCAGCCAAGAAACTTAGTCTCTCCAGCATGTCCTGGGTTGTCCCTCGGGTCTCCTCCCACGCTCACCAGGGAGGTGTGGGGAGAAATCTGAATCAAATGCCCCATCCCTCTCATCTGCCACCTTTCAATGTGGAGGAGCAGCGGCTCTATTCTGAGCTCCTCCCGGTTGACCGAGCTTCTCACCCTGTGTTTAAGGGAGAGCCTGGACGCCCTGCGGAGGACACTCATTTCGGCTGTTTGTATCCGGGATCTTGTTCTTTTGTTCAGGACCCACTGCTCGTGACCATAGGTAAGGGTAGGAACGTAGATCAACTGGCAAATTGAGAGCTTCACCTTTCGGGTTAGCTCCCTTTTAACACAACGGACCATTACAAAGTCTGCATCACTGCAGAGGCTGCACTGATCCACCGAATGATTTCCCGTTCCATTCTTCCCTCACTCGTGAACAAGACCCCAAGATACTGAAAGTCCTCCACTTGGGGCAGTATGTCATCACCGAAATGGAGCGGGCACTCCACCCTTTTCCAACGGAGGACTTTACTCTCAGATTGGGAGGTACTGACTCTCATCACAGCAGCTTCACACTCTGCTGCAAACCGTCTGGTGCGAGTTGGAGAATATGATTTGAAGCCAACAGAACCAAAAAGTAGAGATGCCAGTTAATCAAACACCCTCTACACCTCCACTGGACTTACAAATTCTGTCCATGAATGTTATGAACAGAATCTGTGACAAGATTCTGACAAGAAATTTGATGCATACAATACAGCCCAAAAAAAAGCTGGGACAGCCACTATGTACATCACCATTCCCTTTAACAATTAATAAGCATCTCGGAACTGAGGATAATTGCCAAAGCTTTCTGAGTGAAATTCTTTCTCATTCTTGCTTGATGTACAACTTCAGATGAACGGTTCGGGGTATCCATTGTCATATTTTGCACTTCATGATGCGCCACACAACATGCAATAGTCAATTGACAGAATACTTTTGAGACATCAGATCATTGCAGTAACAGTGATGGCGCAATAAGAGTTGCTCGTATTCTGGCAATGATGGAACACTTTTTTTTTTTTTTTTTACATTTGTTCATCCATCATTTTCTGAGCCACTTAACCTCACGAGGGTCACGGGAGTGCTGGAGCTTTTGCGGAATTTGTTTCAGGCATTAAATTCAAAATGAGAGAATATCCCCCCACCCCTGAAAAAAAAAAACATTCATAAATTTAATAGAATATTTAACTGAAAATATAGTAAGTTGAAAATGTTTTGGAAATCATTGTAATCTGTTTTTAATTTACATTTTATACAACTATACAACTGGAATTGGCTGGCAACCAGTTTAGGGTGTACCCCGCCTCCTGCCAGATGACACCTGGGATAGGCTCGAGCACTCCCCATGACGTTTGTGAGGATAAGAGGCTCAGAAAATGGATGGATGGAGATGTTAGGTGGAAAATGGGTAGAAGATGGATTGTTCAATACATCATTCAGAAGAACAGGCGTACTTTGATTAAAACTTTGACTGGGGAAAGGAAACCTTATGAAGAGGTCCAAAAAAATTATACGTTGTTTAGCTAAAATGATCTCCAATGCCTTTTTATGGAGAGCAAAAGCAGATATACATGGCAGAAAACGAAAGATAACCATCAAAATGGATCGCAGAATAACCAGAATGGCAAAGACAAAGCTAATTATCAGCTCCAGGATGTTTAAAGACAGTCTGGAGTTACCTGTTAGAAGATGTTTGCGTGAAGATAATCTATTTGCAATAATTCCCCGCAAAATCCCTCTGTTAAAAAAAAAAAAGGCATGTGCAGAAGAGGCTACAATTTGCCAAAGAACACATCAGCTGGCCGTAAAGAGAAAAGGAGGAACATTTTGAAGACTGATAAGAGTAAAATTATTTTTGGGTCCAGGGACTGCAGACAGTTTTTGAAATGACCCCAAACTCTAAATTCGAGCCACAGTACACAGTGAAGCACAGTGGTGCAAGCATCATTGGGCATGTTTCTCCTTGTGTTGGGTCTATTTATCGCATACCAGGGATCATGGATTGGTTTGCATAAAATACTTATGCTAAGAGGTCACGTTGCATTATGCTGCCCTTGGAATGGGTGTTTCAACAAGACTATGACACAAAACACAGCAGTAAACATGCAAAGTCTTGGTTCCAAACCAATGAAGTTAATGTCAAGGAGTGGCCAGCACAAGCCCTGGACCTTAATCCAATCGAGAACTTGTGAGGTGACAAAAATGCTATTCTGAAGCAAAACAAAGAAATGTAAATGAATTGTGGAATGCCATTAAGGAATCTTGGAGTGGAATAAAGCAGAGCAAGCAAATTTGTTTATATAGCGCAGTTCATACACAAGGTAACTCAATGTGCTTGACATGATTAAAAGGATTTGAATACAGTGATAAAGCATTTAAAACGGGAAAGAAAACATCCATCCATTTTCTTTGGCGCTTATCCTCATGAGGGTCACGGGGAGGGCTGCAGCCTCTCCCAGCTATCAACAGGCGGGGTACACCCAAAACTTGTTGCCAGCCAATCGCAGGGCACATGGAGACAAACAGCCGCACTCACAATCACACCTAGGGGCAATCTAGAGTGTTCAATTAATGTTGCATGTTTTTGGGATGTGGGAGGAAACCGGAGTGCCTGGAGGAAACCCACGTAGGCACGGGGAGAACATGCAAACTCCACACAGGTGGGTCCGGGATTGAACCCAAAACCTCAGAACTGTGAGGCCAACGCTCTACCAGCTGATCCACCGTGCCGCCGGGGAAAAAAAACTACAAAAATGAAAACAAAATATAGAATTGAAGAAGAAAAATAACCAGTTAAAAACAGCATACAGTGCAAGAAATATTAAAATTGGAAATAATCTAAAAAGCATGAGAAAAAAAGTTGGTCAACCTGGATTTAAAAATATTCACACTTGAAGCTGATGTCACATCTGTGAGCAACTTATTCCATTTATGTGTAGCAGAATAGCTAAATGCTGCTTCACCATGTTTGCCTTGGACTCTGCACTCCATTATTTGTTGATCTCAGAGCTCTACTGAGTTTGTATTCCATCAGCATTTCTTGTATGTATTGAGCATTTAGGAATTTATTGACTGGCAGCAGAACACCATCCATCCATTTTCTGAACCGCTTATCCTCACAAGGGTTGCGGGAGTACTGGAGCCTGTCCCAGCTGTCATTGGGCAGGAAGCTAGATAAACCCTGAACTGGTTGCCAGCCAATTACAGGAACTTTACACTGGCTTCAGTGTAAAGACGTTGGATTTGGAGTTATATCCTCTGACCCCTTTGCAGCCCTATGGGGGCACAAACCAGTGCAATCTGTAGGCCGGTCCCAATCCCGGATAAATGCAGAGGGTTGCGTCAGGAAGGGCATCCGGCGTAAAAACTGTGCCAAACAAATATGAGCGTTCATCTAAAGAATCCCATACCGGATCGGTCGTGGCCCGGGTTAACAACGCCCGCCCCCGGCACTGCTAACCTACAGGGCGTCGGTGGAAATTCAGCTACTGTGGGTCGAAGACAAAGGAGAGGAGGAAACCGGATCCAGCGTCAGAAGAAAAAGAGGAATGCACAGAGCCTACAACTGAGTGTAGGGACTTTGAATGTTGGGACTATGACAGGAAAAGCACAGGAGTTGGTTGCCATGATGATTAGGAGAAAGGTTGATATTCTGTGCATCCAAGAGAGCAGGTGGAAAGGTAGTAAGGCTAGAAGTTTGGGAGCAGGGTTTAAATTATTCTACCACGGAGTAGATGGGAAGAGAAATGGAGTAGGGGTTATTTTAAAGGAAGAGCTGGCTAAGAATGTCTTGGAGGTGAAAAGAGTATCAGATCGAGTGATGAGACTAAAATTTGAAATTGAGGGTGTTATGTACAATGTGGTTAGCGGCTATGCCTCACAGGTAGGATGTGACCTAGAGTTGAAAGAGAAATTCTGGAAGGAACTACATGAAGTAGTTCTGAGCATCCCAGACAGCGAGAGAGTTGTGATTGGTGCAGATCGTAATGGACATATTGGTAAAGGAAACAGGAGCGATGAATAAGTGATGGGTAAGTATGGCATCCAGGAAAGGAACTTTGAGGGACAGATGGTGGGGGACTTTGCAAAAAGGATGGAGATGGCTGTAGTGAACACTTATTTCCAGAAGAGGGAGGAACATATAGTGACCTACAAGAGTGGAGGTAGAAGCACGCAGGTGGGTTATATTTTGTGCAGATGATGTAATCTGAGGGAGATAACTGACTGTAAAGTAGTGGTAGGGGAGAGTGTAACTCAACAGTATAGGATAGTGGTGTGTAGGATGACTCTGGTGGTGGGTAGGAAGATTAAGAAGACAAAGGTAGAGCAGAGAACCATGTGGTGGAAGCTGAGAAAGGAAGAATGTTGTGCGGCCTTTCAGAAAGAGGTAAGACAGGTTCTCGATGGACAGCAGAAGCTCCCGGAAGACTGGACTACAACAGCCAAGGTAATTAGAGAGACAGGCAGAAGAGTACTTGGTGTGTCTTCTGGTAGGAAAGGGGAGAAGGAGACTTGGTGGTGGAACCCCAAAATACAGGGAGTCATACAAGGAAAGACATTTGTGAAGAAGAAGTGGGACACTGAGAGGACTGAGGAGAGGCGAAAGGAGTACATGGAGATGCAACGTAGGGCAAAGGTAGTGGTGGCAAAGGCTAAACAAGAGGCATATGAAGAGATGTACACCAGGTTGGACACGAAAGAAGGAGAAGAGGATCTCTACAGGTTGGCCAGACAGAGGGATAGAGATGGGAAGGATGTGCAGCAAGTAAGGGTGATTTAGGATGGAGATGGAAATTTGTTGACTGGTGCCAGTAGTGTGCTAAATAAAAGGAAAGAATACTTTGAGAAGTTGATGAATGAAGAAAATGAGAGAGAAGGAAGAGTAGAAGAAACAAGTGTGAAGGACCAGGAAGTGGCAATGACAAGCAATGATGAAGTTCAAAAGGCAGTACAAATGATGAAAAATTGAAAGGCAGTTGGTCCTGATGACATACCGGTGGAGGTATGGAAGCAATTTCGAGAGATGGCTGTGGAGTTTTTGACCAACTTATTCAACAGAATACTAGCGGGCGAAAAGATGCCTGAAGAATGGAGGAAAAGTGTTCTAGTTCCCATTTTTAAGAACAAAGGGGATGTTCAGAGCTGTGGGAACTATAGAGGAATAAAGTTGATGAGCCACACAATGAAGTTATGGGAAAGAGTAGTGGAGGCTAGACTCAGGACAGAAGTAAGTATCTGCGAGCAACAGTATGGTTTCATGCCTAGAAAGAGTACCACAGATGCATTATTTGCCTTGAGGATGCTCGTGGAAAAGTACAGAGAAGGTCAGAAGGAGCTACATTGTGTCTTTGTGGATCTAGAGAAAGCCTATGACAGAGTACCAAGAGAGGAACTGTGGTACTGCATGCGTAAGTCTGGTGTGGCAGAGAAGTATGTTAAAATAGTACAGGACATGTATGATGGCAGCAGAACAATGGTGAGGTGTGCCTTAGGTGTGACAGAGGAATTTAAGGTGGAGGTGGGACTGCATCAGGGATCAGCTCTGAGCCCCTTCCTGTTTGCAGTGGTAATGGATAGGCTGACAGATGAGGTTAGACTGGAATCCCCTTGGACCATGATGTTCGCAGATGATATTGTCATATGCAGTGAAAGCAGGGAGCACGCAGAGGAACAACTGGAAAGATGGAGACATGCACTGGAAAGGAGAGGAATGAAGATTAGCCGAAGTAAAACAGAATATATGTGCGTGAATGAGAAAAGTGGAGGGGGAAGAGTGAGGCTACAGGGAGAAGAGATAGCGAGGGTGGACGACTTCAAATACTTGGGGTCAACAATACAGAGCAATGGAGAGTGTGGTCAGGAAGTGAAGAAACGGGTCCAAGCAGGTTGGAACAGCTGGCGAAAGGTGTCTGGTGTGTTATGTGACAGAAGAGTGTCTGCTAAGATGAAGGGCAAAGTTTACAAAACAGTGGTGAGGCCGGCCATGATGTACGGATTAGAGACGGTGGCACTGAAGAAACAACAGGAAGCTGAACTGGAGGTGGCAGAAATGAAGATGTTGAGGTTCTCGCTCGGAGTGACCAGGTTGGATAGGATTAGAAATGAGCTCATTAGAGGGACAGCCAAAGCTGGATGTTTTGGAGACAAGATTCGAGAGAGCAGACTTCGATGGTTTGGACATGTTCAGAGGCGAGAGAGTGAGTATATTGGTAGAAGGATGCTGAGGATGGAGCTCCCAGGCAAAAGGGCGAGAGGAAGACCAAAGAGAAGGTTTATGGATGTGGTGAGGGAAGACATGAGGGCAGTTGGGGTTCGAGAGGAAGATGCAGGAGATAGGCTAAGATGGCAAAAGATGACACGCTGTGGCGACCCCTAACGGGACAAGCCGAAAGGAAAAGAAGAAGAAGAAGATCCTCTGACCCCTTTGTTCTGGTCAGAACACAAGCTGCAGCGTTCTGAATTAGCTGCAGTTGCTGAATCCTTTTTTGGGGGAGTCCTGTCAGAAGACCATGAGAGTAGTCAAGTCTACTTGTGATAAAAGCATGGATGAGATTTTCCTATTTGCTTGACACATACAAGCCTTCACTCTACATATGTTCTTTAGATCGGAAAAGCAGTTTTTCTGATTGATTTGATATGACTGTTGAAAAGTTAAAAATAACAAGGTTTCAGACTTTAACTTTGGTTTTTAACGAAAGAGAGTCCAGGTATTTACCTACAGCAATTCTCTTTCCTTGATTGCCATAAATAATTGTCTTGATCTTGTTGTGGTTTAGTTGAAGAAAATTTTGGCTCATCCAGTTATTAATCTGCTTTTGACAGTGGCACAACACTTCAATTGAAATATAGTCATTTGGAGACACTGCTAAATATAACTTTGTATCATCTGTATAGCTATGATAGTTAAAAATGTTTTGAAGAATTTGACCCAATCGTAGCATATACTGGACAGGCTGAACAGAAGGGGTCAAAGAACTAACCCTTGAGGGACTACATCGGTCTTTGCCATTTGTTGAGATTGAGCACTTCTAATGGTTAAAAGTAGCTCCTTTCCTACAGGTACAACGACGAAAATAAGTATTTGAACACCCTGCTATATTGGAAGTTCTCCCACTTAGAAATCTTGGAGGGGTCTGAAATGATCATCGTAGATGCATGTCCACTGTGAGAGATAATCTGAAAAGAAAAATCCAGAAATCACAATGTATGTTTTTTTTAACGATTTATTTGTGCGATACAGCTGCAAATAAGTATTTGAAGACATGAGAAAAACAATGTTAATATTTGGTATTTGACCTTTGTTTGCAATTACAGAGGTCAAACGTTTCCTGTAGTTGTTCACCAGGTTTGCACACAGTGCAGGAGAGATTTTGGCCCACTCCCCCACAGAGATCTTCTCTACATCAGAAAGGTTTCTGGGCTGTCGCTGAGAAACACAGTTTCAGCTCCCTCCAAAGATTGTCAATTTGGTTTAGGTTTGGAGACTTCCGAGGCCACGTCAGAACCTTGATATGCTTCTTACGGAGCCACTCCTTGGTTTTCCTGGATGTGGGCTTCAGGTCATTGTCATGTTGAAAGACCCAGACACGACCCATCTTCAATGCTCTGACTGAGGGAAAGAGGTTGTTCTCCAAAATCTCACAATATATGGCTGTGGTCATTCTCTCCTTAATACAGTGCAGTCGTCCTGTCCCATGTGGAGAAAAACACCCCGAAAGCATGATGCTACCACCCCCATGCTTCACAATAGGGATGGTGTTCTTGGGATGGAACTCATCATTCGTCTTCCTCCAAACACAGTTAGTGGAATTATGACCAAAAAGTTCCATTTTAGTCTCATCTGACCACAAAACTTTCTCCCATGACTCTTCTGTATCATCCAAATGGTCATTGGCAAACTTAAGATGCACCTTGACATGTGCTGGGTTTAGCAGGGGAACCAGCCGTGCCATGGATGATTTCAAGCCATGACTTCTTCGTGTATTACCAACAGTCACCTTGGAAACGGTGGTCCCAGCTCTTTTCAGGTCATTGACCAAGTCCTGTCGTGTTGTCCTGGGCTGATTCCTCACCTTTCTAAGGATCATTGAGACCCCACGAGGTGATATCTTGCATGGGCCTCCACTCCGATTGAGATTGACAGTCATGTTTAGCTTCTTCCATTTTCCAATGATTGCTCCAACAGTGGACCTTTTTTCACCAAGCTGCTTGATAATTTCTCCGTAGCCCTTTTCCAGCTGTGTGGAGTTGTACAATTTTGTCTCTGGAGTCTTTGGACAGCTCTTTGGTCTTGGCCATGTTACAAGTTTGAGTCTTACTGATTGTATGGGGTGGACAGGTGTCTTTATGCAACTAACGACCTCACACAGGTGCATCTGATTCAGGATAATACATGGAGTGGAGGTAGACTTTTAAAGGCGGACTAACAGGTCTTTTAGGGTCAGAATTCTAGCTGATAGATATGTGTTCAAATACTTATATGCAGGTATCACACAAATAAATCGTTAAAAAATCTTACATTGTGATTTCTGGATTTTTCTTTTTAAATTATCTCTCTCACAGTGGACATGCACCTATGATGATAATTTCAGAACCCTCCATGATTTCTAAGTGGGAGAACTTGCAATATAGCAGGGTGTTGAAATACTGATTTTCTTTACTGTAGGCCCTAAACCATTTTTGGAACGTTCCATTTAGTCCCAACCATGTTTCCAACCTGTTCAGCAGTATATTGTGATCTATCATATCTAAAACCGCACTGAAATCCAACAAGATGGAAACTGATAACTTTCATGAGTCAGTATTCAATCTTATATCATTTGGCACTTTGATAAGAGCAGATTCTTTACTGTGATTTGTTCAAAAACATGAATGCAATTTGTTAAAAAGTCCAAATAAATTCAAGAAATTGCTGAGTTGATAAAAAAAAAAATCATTTTCAACAATCTTAGCTATGAAAGGGAGATTAAAGATGGGTCTATAGCTTGCTCACACAGAAGGGTCCAGTGCTCTGTTTTTTAGAAGAAGTTTAACAGCAGCTACTTTAAGAGCTTCAGGAAACTCGCAAGACTGAAGTGAACAATTGATTATTTACTGCAAATCAGCTTGCACTGACTTCACAAAAGTTTTGAAGAAGTCAGATGGTTTGAGTCGAGACAGCTTATTGATGGGTTCAAGTGCTTAACAGTTTTCTCTACAGTTTTTGTTCGTCAACTGTATCAAATTCTGACAAAGTAATTGACTTTTTCCTCGGTGGCCTCAGATGTAGAACCATTTTGTCATTTTGATTAATTTGTGCTGACATTTGACCTGATGGATTGTATTTTTTTTCACTAAGTAACATGCAAACTCTTTGGATCTGTCGGCTATGATGAGTTTTGGAGCAATGTGATTCAACTGTGTTTTGACCTTGTTAACCACAGCAAATTGACTGCAAATATTGTTGAGGTTCTGACTGATGATTTAAAAAAGTGTTGCTATCTAGCCTAACATAGTCAATTTGGAGTTTAGTTTTTCTCCATTTATGTTGTGCTTTCCTACACTATGATCCTCCACGGTGTTCTAGGTCACCTCAGGATGGTCTTGGTTTTAACAGGAGCAACAGCATTCATGGTATTTGAGATTTTCAAGGTGTAATCAACTGTTCAACTGTCTCAGCATTCACAGCCTCAATAAACTGAGTGGCAGCACTCTCATTTATGTACCTTTTCTAAATAGAGATAGAGCTTGTCTGAATATTTGGAAGAATGTGTCATTCAAACAATACCTAAAAAATGATCATAAATAGCCACTTCCTTCATGTCAGTCGATGAAATTTCAACATCCTAAGCGATGACCAGGTCTAAAATGTGACCTTGAGTGTGAGTTGGACTCATAATATGTTGAGAGAAGTCAAGTCTGTCTCGTATGGCAGGAGGTTCTTTGGATGTCTTTTCCATGTTGTTGTCATAGGAATCTGAGTTATTCCGGAAAGGACCTGGCAAATATCAGTCAGATTTACAGATCAGAGTCTACAGGAGGGGAGGATGGGCCTTTTGCATCTTAATAGACGTTTGTTTCAGGCAAGGGGGGATGGAAGTAGGATTTTGGTGTGGTATGAGCTGGACTCAAAATTAACAGCCTTCATCCTATCCATCAGACCTAACATTGCAATCAGGCTCGGAGAGAGGGAGCCAACATCTACTTCAGATTGTTTGGTTGTCTTCATCATAGTAGTCAGGGAAATTCTGAGGCGGAGATGGCTCCAATGGGGGCAGGAAATGGTGAGGGATATTTAAAGTGCTGGCATATTCCATTTGTCATTGGCTCCTCTGATTGTTTGGATGACCCAAATGAGTCTGTCTGAACCTTGTCTTGCCTTGTCTCTTGTTCCTCCAATTGTTTGGGAACAACTCCATCCTTTCGTCCTTGATCTTTGTGAACATTTTCTTTTTGGGGTGGTGAATGACATACAGAGTAAAAAATTTTGGCAGCCAATAATTTAACTCCTGTCTAGACAGAAACCATCTCCTTTGTAAAGATGTCTACGCTCCCAAAAAACACAGAAATTGTCAATGAAACACATGGAGAGTGCAGAATACACTTCGTTTAACCACTTATTCAACTGACAGAGCCTCGAGAAAGGTTCATCTCCACTTTTTTATGAATTTTGCTCCCCATCTTAGCAGAGACTCTTCTGTCACATAAAGCACCAGACACCTTCCACCAACTGTTCCATTCCGCTTGAACCCGGTTCTTCAGTTCTTTACCACACTCACCATTGCTCTGGATTGTTGATCCTAAGTTTTTGAAGTCATCCACCCTCACTATATCTTCTCCCTGGAGCCTCACTCTTTCCCCTCCACCCCTCTCATTCACGCACATAAATTCTGTTTTACTTTGGCTAATCTTCATTTCTCTCCTTTCTGGTGGACTCTTCTGTCGTTGTAATTGTTCCTCCACCTGCTCCCTGCTTTCAATGCATATCACAATACAGAGAGTCCTCGGGTTAAGACGGTCTCGACCTAAGACGTTTCTACTTTACAACGCTCGTCACCATCTGTATTTTTCTCTGGCTAATGCTTGTCCGTGTTTGTGCGCCGGGAGTATCTTTGCATTTTTTGCCCTCTTTTTTAGACATAATCACCCCAAAGAAGAAAGCTGTGTCTTTTAGAAATGCTTCTGTAGCCAAAAGAAAATCCATTACCATGGAAACGAAGCTCAAGATCATAAAACGATTGGAGGAAAGAGAGACACCAACACCACCAAGGCTTCAGCTGGTCGACCGTGGTGACAATTATTAAAGACAAAGCCTGTATTTTAGTACATGTGAAGGGTTTCATTCCTATGTCGGATAGAATAATCACAAAACAAGATTCTTTGATACTTGTCGACATGGAGGGGTTGTGGACAAGGTTCCTTCGCAATAGCTCAACTCAGCCTCCCCTACTTCTACTCCATCCACCTCTCAGCAGCAATCCTAAATACATCTTGTTTATTTCAATGTATGTTTTTTATACAAAGTATTTTACATAAATTCTGACTTTATGGTGGAATCCGGCTTAAGTCGAAATTTGAGTTAAGTCGCTACTGTAGGAACAGTTCTCAGTCGTAGACCGAGGACTCCCTGTATTATTTGCAAACATTATGGTCCAAGGGGATTACAGTCTAACTTAATCTGTTAGCCTATCAATGATCACAGCAAATCGGAAGGGGCTCAGAGCTGATACCTGATGCAGTCCCACCTCCGCCTTAAATTCTTCTGTCACACCTATAGCACACCTCACCACAGTTCTGCTGCCCTCATACATGTCCTGGACTATTCCAACATATTTTTCTGCCACACCAGACCTACGCATGCAGAACCACAGTTCCTCTCTTGGTACTCTGTCATAGGCTTTCTCTAGATCCACAAAGACACAATGTAGCTCCTTCTGACCTTCTCTGTACTTTACCATGAGCATCCTCAAGGCAAATAATGCATCTGTGGTACGCTTTCTAGGCATGAAATCGTACTGTTGCTCACAGATACTTGCTTCCTTCCTGAGTCTAGCCTCCACTACTCTTTCCCATAACTTCATTGTGTGGCTCATCAACTTTATTCCTCGATAGTGCCGACAGCTCTGCAAATTACCGTTCTTCTTAAAAATGGGAACGAGCACACTTTTCCTCCATCCTTCGGGCATCTTCTTGCCCACAGGTCGTCTTCTTCTTCTTGGCCGTTCGTCCTGTCCCGGTCGGGGTCGGCACAGCGTGTCATCTTTTCCCATCTCAGCCTATCTCCTGCACCTTCCTCTCTAACACCAACTGCCCTAATGTCTTCACTCACAACATCCATCAACCTTCTCTTTGGTCTTCCTCTCACTCTATTGCCTGGGAGCTCCATCTTCAGCACCCTTCTACCAATATACTCACTCTCTCGCCTCTGGACATGTCCAAAACATTGATGTCTGCTCTCTCGAACCTTGTCTCCAAAAGATCCTACTTTGGCTGTCCCTCTAATGAGCTCATTTGTAATCCTATCCAACCTGCTCCTCTTAGCGAGAACCTCAACATCTTTATTTCTGCCAACTCCAGTTCTGCTTCCTGTTGTCTCTTCAGTGCTGCGGTCTCTAATCCATACATCATGGCCTCGCCACTGTTTAATAAACTTTGCCCTTCATCGAAGCAGAGACTCTTCTGTCACATAACACACCAGACACCTTCCTCCAGCTGTTCCAACCTGTTTGGACCCGTTTACATCCTTAACACACTCACCATTGCTCTGGATTGTTGACCCCAAGTATTAGAAGTCGTCCACACTTGCTCTCATTCATTCACTCCCTCTCATTCACGCACATATATTCTGTTTTAGTTCAGCTAATCTTTATTCCTCTCCTTTCCAGTGCATCCCTCCATCTTTTCAATTGTTCATGCTTTCACTGCAGACCACAATGTCACAAGCAATAAAACGCAAAGGCCACAGAGAAGCTACCAGAGAATTAAGCATTCAAATCACTGACTTTTGACACTTCCCAATTCTCTCTTGAGTCCCTCCGATGTCATCGCACCGCCACCAAAATGGTAAATGATACAGATTTAAGTTGCTTTAAGTTGAATCGTTTTTTTATTGTTTAAATGCAGGGTGTACATGTTTTTACATAAATGGGAATGAAAATGGAAATGTACTATTTGGAGGTTGGAAGGGATTACACTGATTTACATTATTTCCTATGGGAAAATATGTTTCAGAAGTTGAACAGCTCGGATTTTGAACACTTCACATGAATGAAATATATTCAAATTCCGAGGTTCCACTCTATTTGCAGTTCAGATATGAAATAGGGGAGCACGGTGAACAAATGGCTAGAGCATCTGCTTCACATTTCTGAGGACTGGGGTTCAAATCTCGGACCTGCCTTTGTGGAGTCTGCATGTTCTCTTTGTGTCTGTGTGGGTATTCTCCAGGTACTCCAGTTTCCTCTCACATCCCAAAAACATATTTTAACTGGAGATTCTAAATTGCCTGTAGGTGTGATTGTGAGTGGGGCTGGTTGTTTGTTTCTATGTGCCCTGCGATTGGGTGGCAAACAGTTCAGGGTGTACCCCACCTCCTGCCAGAAGATAGCTGGGATAGGATCCTGCACTCCCACGACCCTTGTGAGGAAAAGCGGCTCAGAAAATGGATGGATGGATGGATTTGAACTACTGTAAATATTTTGTGACACCGTTCCTTTTACTTTTTTTTTTTTTTACATTCCTACGCAGTATTAAAAGACTTAATGAAATATCCCTACTATGACAGACAACAAAAACAAGTGATCTTCGCTTTGTTTCAGAATGTTGTCATGTTGATGAATGACCTGGTGGACTGGCTCATCCCAGACATACCAAAAGACATCAGCCTACAAATCCACAAGGAGAAAATTTTATTGGTCGATCTTTTCATGAAAGAAGAGAATGTGAAGAGCATTTACCTTGAGAACAGTGCCTCTGCAGTAAATAAGTGCATCAGGAACAATAACACAACAGTACGGCTGCATCCAGACTCTCAAGTTTACACATATTAGCACAGCCAGTATGGGTTCTTAGTTGGCAAGCATAAATGTGGATGAATATATATTTTATTTAATTGTAGTTGATGCTTCAGCTTAACTTTTTTTAAAAACATTCCAATTATAGTATGAGGTGGGTTGATGTAAAAGGCGATTAGTGAAAAATGAATGAATGAATTAAAAGTCTGCAGATATTCTCAATGTGTTATTTTGATATGTACAAGAAATTCATTTCAGCATGATATTTTTCTTTTAGCTACATTCATGCATGTATGTATGTACTGCATAGCACTCTAATAATAAACTCTTCAACCAGTATCTGTCTGTGAATATGATTTCGACATCAGAAGGAGGAAAAAGTTTGACTACGGCCGAAAAAGAAACTTGTTTGAGAATGAACAAAAATCTTCCATCTGATCTTCATTCATTCACTTTCCATCCTACTTATCCTCACGAGGGTCATAGGTGTGCTGGAGCCTATGCCGGCTATCTTCGGGTGAGAGGCGTTGTACACCCTGAACTGGTCGCAACCAATCTTAGGGCACATATAAACAACCATTCACACATTCTCAAAACATCAGGCAAATTACAGATTTCAATGAATTTACCATGCATGCTTTTGATTGTGGAAAGAAACCACTGTACCCACAGAAAATCCACGGAGGCACAGGGAGAAGATGCAAATTGTGCACACCCAAGCACATATTTGAACTGCCTTTTACAGTCCTCAGAACTGTGTGGATATATTTGTGGATTTTTAAAAAAAAGTGTAAATTGCAGATACATTTGTGGTTTGGAAACATCCGTGCAAATAAGACATCTTTTCTCATACTAACCCCCTCATAATTCAGTTCTGAGACCCCCTCCTTATTCAGCCTGGAACCCTTGGGTCAAATTCTTTAGAACTTTAATTTTGACAATCATAACTATACAGATCTGATGAATTCTGATGCAGAACAATCCCAGCTGTCATCAAGCAGGAGACAGGGTGCGCCCTGAACTGATTGCCAGCCAATCGCAGGGCACATGGAGACAGGCAACGGTCACAATATCACACAGAGGGGCAATTTAGAGTTTCCAAGAAATGCATACTTTTGGGATGTGGGAGGAAAATCTCAAAATCATCCATCCATTTTCTGAGCCGCTTGTCCTCACAAGGGTTGCTGGAATGCTGTAGCCATCAGGCGGAGGCGAGGTACACCCTGAACTGGTTGCCAGACAATCACAGTGTCACGAACGGGGCACGAGGGTGGAATGCACGACTCCAGCGACAAGCAGACAGTGCAGAGGAAACTTTTATTTGGTCCAAGGATCAGGCAGACAGTCCAAACAATCACAAGTAATAGTACGGCAGGCTTACGAGGGTGGTCAGTGGACAGGCGTGGGTCGGTGCACGGAGAGCAGAAGTCAGGCAAACAGGAGTGTGGGAACGAGGCAACAAGGATGACGATCTAGCGGAGGACAAGTCGTCCCCCAAGTCCTATATATACTGGGCGTCATCAACTGAAACACGGCGCAGGTGTGCTCTGACTAATTGGCTGGCCAAGCCCAGCCTGGGCAGGAAGCCCGGAGCATGACACACAGGACACATGGAGACAGATAACACTCACAGTCACACCGAAGGACAATTTAGAGTCTCCAATGAATGTGTAGCACTGGAGAAAAGGAGTCGGAGGCGGAGTGTCGGACACAGGAACAGAACTTGCTTTATTGTTCGACATCAAAACACTCCTCGCATCGACATCGTTGTGAATTCAATTCACTCTTCACTTTGCTCCTTCTGCAGAGGAGCGCTACAATAGCAGTTAGTAAATGGACTCACTTCTTGTTCTTTTTCTTTCGGCTTGTCCCGTTAGGGGTCGCCACAGCATGTCATCTTTTTCCATTTAAGCCTGTCTCGTGCATCCTCCTCTCGAACACCCACTGTCTTCATGTCCTCCCTCACAACATCCATAAACCTGTTTTCAATCGAATGAAAGATGATATACATTGACATCATGGATGAAAGCCTCCTTCAGAGTTTTCAGGACCTCAGACTGGGCCAGATGTTCACCTTCGAACAATACAATGACCCAAAGCACACACCTAAAATAATGGAGTGACTTCAGAACAAATCTGTGACTCTTCTTGAATGGTCCGGCAGGAGCCCTGACGTAAACCCAATTGAATATCTTTGGAGAGACATGAAAATGGCTATCCACCAATGTTCACCATCCAATATTCACGGAACTCGAGAGGATCTTCAAGGGGGAATGGCAGAGGATCCCCAAATTCAGGTGTGCAAAACTTGGTGCATCATTTCCAGAAAGACTCATGGCTGTATTAGCACAAAATGGTGCTTTCACTAAATGTGAAAAAAAGGGACTGAATACTTATGGTTGTGTGATATTTCAGTTTTTCTATTTTTAATCCACCTATCCATCCATTTTCTTTGCGGCTTATCCTCACAAGGGTCACGGGGAGTGCTGGAGCCTATCCCAGCTGTCAACGGGCAGGAGGCGGGGTACACCCTGAACTGGTTGCCAGCCAAATGCAGGGCACATGGAGACAAATAGCCGCACTCACAATCACACCTAGGGTCAATTTAGAGTGTCAATTAATGTTGCATGTTTTTGGAATGTGAGAGGAAACCGGAGTGCCTGGAGAAAACCCATGCAGGCACAGGGAGAACAGGCAAACTCCACATAGGTGGGTTTGAATCTGGGACCTCAGAACTGTGAGGCCAATGCTTCACCAGCTGCACCGCCGTGCCGCCTCAATTTTTTTAAATAAATCTGTAAATAAGTCAACAAGTAAGTATGTTTGTTCTGTCAATACGGGATGCTGGTGTACATTTATGAGGGGGAAAAATGAATTTACAGTAAATGTCAGGTTTAACAGTTACACTTTCATTCTTCTTTTTCTTTCGGCTTGTCCCGTTAGGCGTCCCCACAGCGTGTCATCTTTTTCCATCTAAACCTATCTTGTGTATCCTCCTCGCTAACACCCACTGTCCTCATGTCCTCCCTCACGACATCGATCCACCTTTTCTTTTGTCTTCCTCTCACTCTTCTGCTTGGCAGCTCTGTCCTCAGCACCCTTCTACCGGCATACTCACTCTCTCGCCTCTGAACATGTCCAAACCATCAATCTTTAATAGGTTTGATAGACACAATATAGGCTTTAATTGCTTGTGCTAGGACCAACAATAACAACACAGGTTATACCAACATGTACTAATACTAATCACACGACACCACTTTTCAGTAGTACTCTTCTTCTTCTTCTTTTCCTTTCGGCCACAGCGTGTCATCTTTTGCCATCTTCGCCTATCTCCTGCATCTTCCTCTCTAACCCCAACTGCCCTCATGTCTTCCCTCACCACATCCATAAACCTTCTCTTTGGTCTTCCTCTCGCCCTTTTGCATGGCAGCTCCATCCTCAGCACCCTACCACCAATATACTCACTCTCTCGCCTCTGAACATGTCCAAACCATCGAAGTCTGCTCTCTCTCACCTTGTCTCCAAAACATCCAACTTTGGCTGTCCCTCTAATGAGCTAATTTCTAATCCTATCCAACATGTTCACACCAAGCGAGAACCTCAACATCTTCGTTTCTGCTACCTCCAGTTCTGCTTCCTGTTGTTTCTTCAGTGCCATCATCTCTAATCCGTACATCATGGCCGGCCTCACCACTGTTTTGTAGACTTTGCCCTTCATCCTAGCAGAGACTCTTCTGACACATAACACACCAGACACCTTCCGCCAGCTGTTCCAACCTGCTTGGACCTGTTTCTTCACTTCCTTACCACACTCACCGTTGCTCTGGATTGTTGACCCTAAATATTTGAAGTCTTCCACCCTCGCTATCTCTTCTCCCTGTAGCCTCACTCTTCCCCCTCCACCTTTCACATTCACGCACATATATTCTGATTTACTTCAGCTAATCTTCTTTCCTCTCCTTTCCAGTGCATGTCTCCATCTTTCTAATTGTTCCTCCGCCTGATCCCTGTTTTCACTGCAGATCACAATATAATCTGCAAACATCATGGTCCAAGGGGAATCCAGTCTAACCTCGTCTGTCAGCCTATCCATTACTACCGCAAACAGGAAGTGGCTCAGCACGGAACTCTGATGCAGTCCCACCTCTCCCTTAAATTCTTCTGACACACCAATGACACATCCCACCACTGTTCTGCTACCCTCATACATGTCCTGTACTATTCTAATATATTTCTCCACGACACTAGACTTGCACATGCAGTACCATAGTTCCTCTCTTGGTACTCTGTCATAGGCTTTTTCTAGGTCAATGTAGCTCCTTCTGACCTTCATTGTACTTTTCCACAAGCATCCTCAAGGCAAATAGTGCATCTGTGGTACTCTTTCTAGGCATGAAGCCATGCTGTTGCTCGCAGATACTTACTTCTGTCCTGAGTCTAACCTCCACTACTCTTTCCCATAACTTCATTGTGTGGCTCATCATCTTTATTCCTATGTAGTTTCCACAGTTCGCCTTTGTTCTTAAAAAAAAAAAAAAAACACAATACAGGAATTCTTCTAAGGAAAGAGATTTTCGAAGAAGTGGGACACGGAGAGGACTGAGGAGAGGTGAAAGGAATACATTGAGATGTGTCGTAGGGAAAAAGTAGAGGTGACGAAGGCCAAACAAGAAGCATGTATGTACACCAGGTTAGATACGAAAGAAAGAGAAAAGGATCTCTACAAGTTGGCCAGAGAAAGGGATAGAGATGTGAAGAATATGCAGCAAGTAAAGGTTAATTAAGGATTGTGATCGGAATATGTTGACTGATGCGAGTAGTGCGTTAAGTAGATGGAAATAGTACTTTAAGAAGCTAATGAATGAAGAAAATTGGAGAGAAGGTTGAGTAGAAGAGACAAGCGTGAATGACCGGGAAGTGGCGTTGATCAGTAAGGGAGAAGTTAGAAAGGCACTGAACAGAATGAAAAATGGAAAGAGAGTTGGTCCTGATGACATACCAGTGGAGGTATGGAAGCAATTTGGAGAGCTGGCTGTGGAGTTTTTGACCAACTTATTCAATAGAATACTAGCAGGAGAGAAGATGCCAGATGAATGGAGGGAAAGTGTATGTCGCGAACGGGGCTCGAGGGTGGACCCAAATGCACGACTCCAGAGACAAGCAGGCAGTACAGAGGAAATCTTTATTCGGTCCAAGGTCGGGGATCGGCAGACAGTCCAAACAAACACAGGTAATAGTAACAGCAGGCTTACGAGGGTGGTCAAGGGACAGGCGTGGGTCGGTACACGGAAGGTAGATGTCAGGCAAACAGGACTGCGGGAATGAGGCATCAAAGGCAACGATCTGACGGATGGACTAGTCGTCCCCCGGGTCCTATATGTACTGAGTGTCATTAACGTTCATGAGGCGCAGATGTGTGTCTATTGATTGGCTGGTCATGCCCAGTGTGCGATTCCCCATTTTTAAGAAATACGGCGAACTACAGAGGAATGAAGATGATGAGCCACACGATGAAGTTATGGGAAAGAGTAGTGGAGGCTAGACTCAGGACAGAAGTAAGTATCTGCGAGCAACAGTATGGTTTCATGCCTAGAAAGAGTACCACAGATGCATTATTTGCCTTGAGGATGCTTGTGAAAAAGTACAGAGAACGTCAGAAGCAGCTACATTGTGTTTTTGTAAACCTAGAGAAAGCCTATGACAGAGTACCAAGAGGGGAACTGCGGGACTGCATGCGCAAGTCTGGTGTGGCGAGAAATATGTTGCAATAGTATAGGACATGTATGAGGGCAGCAGAACTATGGTGAGATGTGCCATAGGTGTGTCAGAAGAACTTAAGGTGAAGGTGGGACTGCATCAGGGACCAGGCTGAGCCCCTTCCTGTTTGCAGTAATAATGGATAGGCTGGCAGACGAGGTTAGACTGGATTCCCCTTGGACCATGATATTCGCAGATGATATTGTGATCTGCAGTGAAAGCAGGGAGCAGGTGGAGGAACAATTTGAAAGATTGAGGTACACACTGGAAAGGAGAGGAAGGAAGATTAGCCAAAGTAAAACAGAATATATCTGCGTGGACGAGAGGGGCGGAGGAGGAAGAGTGAAGCTCCAGGGAGAAGAGATAGTGAGGGTGGACGACTTCAAATACTTGAGTTGAACAATATAGAGCAATGTTGAGTGTGGTAAGGAAGTGAAGAAACGGGTCTTGTCACGACCCCAGTCCGGTGGCCATCCAGGCCACCAAACGCGAGGCATCCAGGTGGACAGGTCAGGAGGACGACCCGGACGCCAAGCACCAGGATCCCCACTGGACAATTCAGGTGGACAACCTCGGTGAGGAACCAAACGGAGAAGCAGGAACAAGACCGAGGCAGGCAACAGCTCCGGACGAGAACCTCCCACGGCGTGGTTGCAAGACGACCAGGGGTTGGTTGCCACCGAGACTTGGTCAGGAGGCAGCCGTGGATTGGTCACCAACGAGGCCCGGTCATGAAGCGGCTCGGAGCCATCAGGAGCGAAGAGGATGATGGAGAGAAGGACCAGAGCCATGACCGCCACCGTCATCATCACAGCCATCCTGAAGTCTCTCCAGCTCCGGGGTTGCTCAACAGAACTCCCCAGCTCCTGTCGCCGTCGAGACAGGGATGTGAGAAGGCGGCCGCAGACTGGTCGCCGGTGGTCCTCCTGGACAGGAACATGAGAAGGCGGCGGCATCGCCATCGCCACCTCCTCCTGGACGGCAACATGAGAAGGCAGCGTCAGTGCCACCTCCTCCTGGACAGCAACGTGAGAAGGCGGCGTCAGTGCCACCTCCTCCTGGACAGCAACGTGAGAAGGCGGCGTCAGTGCCACCTCCTCCTGGACAGCAATGTGAAAAGGCGGCGGCAGCGCCACCATCGGCTCCTCCTCCTGGACAGCAACATTAGGAGGCGGCGGCACCATCGCCACCTCCTGGATGGGAAAGTGAGAAGGCAGCGGCGTCCTCGCCACCTACTCCTGGACGGGAACGTGAGAAAGCGGCGCCATCGCCACCTCCTCCTGGACAGGAACGAGAGAAGGCGGCGCCAGCGCAACCATCGCCACCTCCTCTTGGACAGCAACGTGAGAAGGCGGCGGCAGCGCCACCATCGGCACCTCCTGGACGGGAACGTATGGTCGTGCCTGTTGCCACAGGAACGGGGGGCGACCGCGGACCGGTCGCCAACGAAGCAGGAGCGGCCATAAGCCGGTCGCGACTGGTACTCCTGGGTACGGACGAGAAGCGGCTGCGGAGACGTCGCCACCTCCTGGACAACAACGTGAGGCGACATCGGGTCGGTCTCCACTGCCACGTGAGCTTGCAGTGCTTTCGTTGATACAGCAACGTGGGCGTGGCGCGGTGGCAGATCCGTTTCCACGGCGACGTGAACGAGAGTAAGCAGAGAGTCAGTCGAAACTGACATGTGGGTGTGTCTTGGGAGCGGGTCAGTCCCATTTGCCGCGTGAGCATGAGTCAGAAACGAGTCCGTTGGAAACGCAATGTGGGCGTGTCGAGGTGGCGGACCCGTTCCCACTGCAACGTGCGCCTGGCTTGGTCGCGGATCAGTTGCCACTGCCGAGTGAGCAAAATTCAGTAACGAGTCCGTCGAAACTGCAACGTTGGCGTATCGAGGCGGCGAACCTGTTCCCACTGCAACGTGCGCTTGGAGAGGTGACGGATCCGTTCCCACTGCAGCGTGAATCTTCGTCAGCAGCGAGTCAGTAGTAGTCGCGACGTCAGCATAGCTTGGCTGGTTCTTCAATCCTTGCTGAAACCTGGGCCGTGAGAGCCGCCAATTCGGCGCTCTGCCGCTCTATCTCCGCCCGCATTTTGCGGCAGAACACCTCGTGATTTGGCGGCTCCTCCTCCCTCTGGGCTGGAAGCTTCGCCACCAGCTGCGGGTCTGCCGGTTTCACCGTTGCCGGCGAGGAGTGGAAGGACGGTGTCTTAGTTGCCGCGCAGCGGGAGGCACAAGGGAGCACCCGGCCGGGGCGTCTCCTCTGGCTGCCACGCGAAGGTCCCGGGTAGATGGCCAAGCGGGTTCCCACAAACGGGTTGGTGTACTCTGATCTACCGGGCGAAGACGCTCGGGTGCTGGAAACGCAGGGAGGTGAAACAAACTGGTCGGGATTGAAGATCGGGCGAAGAGATTCGTAATCGAAATAATCGGAGTCGTACTCAGGCAACTGGTCATACAAATCAAGGTCCTCCTCATAGTCCGAAAAGTCAGAGTCCAGAAGAATATGCGGGCGGGTCGTGGTCGGGACGTATTCGTAGCTCGCCGGCGAAGCATATGACACAGAAGCGGAAGACGTCATGGAGCCTACCCGGATCGGACAGGCTTGGTCCTCCGGCAGACGGTCTACCTTGTGGCGGTCCCGGCGACGCCGGGTCTTTCCTACTGGGTCCTGTTTTGGCCAGATCGTTCAGTCACGACCCATCGGAACGGAGGTCGGACCCAAATGCAGGAGGACACTGGAGACGCAGAGGTAATTCGGGGTAAACGTTTATTAATCCAAGGGATCGGGCAGGCAGTCAGGTGCAGCAGCGGTAGTTGGGACGTCGGGCTTAGGGACCAGGTCAACGGGCAGGCAGGAGTCGGTACACGGGAGATCGATCAAGGCAGGCAAGAGCATCAAAGGAGTCAGCCTTATGGGGTTTGTCGTAGAACAGGTGGAGGTCAGTAGACACGGGTTGACGATCAGGGATACGGGAGTACTCGAACGGGGCATGAAGCTCAACGATCTGGCGGAGGACAAGTCGGCATCGGGGTCATATATATACACGGGGGATAATCAGGCACGGCAGGATCATGACAGGTCCAAGCGAGGTGGAACAGTTGATAGAAGGTGTCTGGTGTTTTATGTGAGTCTCCGCTAGGATGAAGGGCAAAGTTTATAAAACAGTGGTGAGCCTGGCCAGGATGTACAGATTAGAGACGGTGGCTCTGAAAAACAACAGGAACCAGAACTAGAGGGAGCAGAAATGAAGATGTTGAGGTTCTCGCTCGGAGTGATGGGAGTGGATAGGATTAGAAATGAGCTCATTAGAGGGACAGCCAAAGTTGGATGTTATGGAGACAAGGTGAGAGAGAGCAGACTTAAATGGTTTGGATCGTCAATGTTCAGAGGCGAGAGAGGGAGTATATTGGTAGAAGGGTGCTGAGGATGGAGCTGCCAGGCAAAAGAGAGAGAGGAAGACCAAAGAAAAGGTTGATGGATGTTGTGAGGGAGGATATGAGGACAGTGGGTGTTAGAGAAGAGGAGCCATGAGATGGGCTTAGATGGAGAAAGATGACATGCTGTGGCAACCCCTAACAGTACAAGCCAAAAGAAAAAGAAGAATATTACGCCGCCCAAAAAAATAAAAAATGTCCATCAGTTTAAAAAAATATTTAACTGATGATATAGTAAGTTGAAAATTATTTGGAAACCATTCTAATCTGTTTTTAATTTATATTTTATATAATTATTCAATGTGCCAAGGTAAATGAAATTCCAGTTTGTATATTTACTGTACATGTTCAAGGTTGTAGATGGGAGGAGTTGGACAGTTGCAAATCAATACCTGTTATGCGAGCAGCGATCCAAACAATTTGAATAGGTTCTCACTTTATGCCCAAAAACCTTGATGATTTTATAGCTGTTTCTACTGTTATTAATGATTTCTACATTGTTGTGAAGCATGTGCAACATTAAAAGAAAGTATTTGTTGGGTGATTATATAAGAAAGTCAATTTCAGTCAGAATTATTTATTTCAAAGCCATCCACCCATTTATTAGCTGCTTATCCTCAAAAGAATCGAGAGAGTTCTGGAGCCCATCCCAGGGGTACAACCTGAACTGCTTGCCAACCAATCAGAGGGCAGATAGAAATAAATAACCATTCACACTCACAATCTGTCATGGGAGAATCATACCCTGAGTTGAGTAGTGACCCTCGCCACAACAAGTAGGAGGTTTTTAGACAATAGACAGTAACACCAAAGGTAAGATTCTGGCCAGGAGAGATGAAGTCACAGTGAGTTGGCCTGATCCCTGTTGCGTCATACTCTACCTAAGCCTTTTATTAAGAATCACACAGGTTAATCGATACAGAAGTCAACATGAGATTACATAGAAAGTGATGAAAACATCACAACAGTTTCAAAGGTTTATTTGTTTTTACCCTGACAGAATTCAGAAACTCTGCCTGCATCTGCACCCCTTTGTCCCTGGACTGTATCTTTAAAGCCAATCTGGTTAAACTGCCCTGACCTAGGTTTGGTTGGCAGTGTCCTGTGTTCCCAGAATTGTAGTTAATGTGTTCTTCCTTTAAACTGCGATTACTTGTTTTAATGAAGCAAGTGCATAATATGACAATTATACAATCATGAGTGTGAAGATAAATGTGGTTAATAATGTTTATTGTAATATTGGAACTATATTTGAGACTATTGGAACATTACATTTGCTAATATGGTTGTACATATAATTTTTATCTCACAATCACACTTACGGGCAAGTTAGACTCAAATGATGCATGTTTTCGGGATCTGGGAGGAAACCAGAGTGCTCAAACAAAACCCAATCAGGCATGGGAAGAACATGGAAACTCCACACAGGCAGGGCCAGGACTTGGACCCTGATCATCAGAACTGTGAGGTCAATGTTCGAACCAGTTGTGGCGCCTAATTGAAATCCATTGTAGTGATATACAGGGGTGTTCAAAATAATAGCAGTCCAATTTGACAAACCTGATGAATGCACATTTTCAGTATATTTTTAGGGCTTCACGTCAATCAAGTTAACAGTAGGTGCACTAGACTGAGAAAATCAACAAGACCCAGCATTCATGATTGACGCATTAATGCTGTGCAATTGGGCAATTTGTTGAAAAGGGGTGTGTTGAAAAATTAGCAGTGTGGCATTCAATCAGTGAGGTCATAAATTTTGTTAAAAACAGGTGTGAATCAGTTGCCCCCAATTTAAGGAAGAAGCCAGCACCTGTTGAACATGTATTCATGGACATGAAAGCCTGATGAAAATGGGTTGTTCAACATATTGTTCAAAACAGCGTACATTGATAAAAAGTTTGATTAGGGAAGGGAAACCTTATAAAGAGGTTATAGTTATACATTCTACATTAAAAATAATCTTTAATGCCTTAAAATGGAGACCAATAGCAGAGACATGTGGCAGAAAACGAAAGATAACTATCAAAATGGATTGCAGAATTACCAGAATGGCAAAGGCAAAGCCGATGATTAGTTCGAAAGCAAAGCAGAGCAAATTTATTTGGAAAGTGCATTTCATACACGTTGTAACTCAATGTGCTTTACATGATAAGAAGCATTTGAAAAAATGTGATAAAACATTTAAAATGGGATAAAAAAAATTAAAAATTACAACAAAAATATATTTTTAAAAACACACAAAACTGCGTACAGTGCAAGTAGTATGATTAAAAAGTGGATATACTCTAAAAAGCATGAGAGAAAAGAAGACTTTTCACCTGGACTTAAAAACATTCACACTTGGGGCTGACCTCACCTTTGTTCGCTAATTATTCTATTTGTGTGCAGCATAATAGCTAAATGCTGCTTCACCATGTTTGCCTTGGACTCTTGTGTTCCACTATTTGACCTGAGTCAGTCGATCTCAGGGCTCGACTGGATTTGTATTCTGTAAGCATTTCTTCCATGTATTCAGGTTTAAATCATTTTGTGATTTATACACCAGTAGCAGAACTATCTATCTATCTAGAATCTATTTTAAAGCTGACTAAAAGCCAGTGCCAGACCTTTAGGATGAGAGTTATATGCTCTGACTCCTTTGTCTTGGTCAGAATGTGAGCTGGAGCATTCTGAATAAGCTGCAGCTGTTTAATACTCTTTTTGGGGAGTCCAGTCAGAAGACCTTTACAGTAGTCAAGTCTACTTGAGATAAAAGCCTGGATGAGCTTTTCCTGGTCTGCTTGACACGTGCAAGCCTTCACTCCATTAGATAGAGTGAAGAAAATAAGTATTTCAACACCCTGCTATATTGCATGTCCAATATTCGGAGGGCCTGCAAACAGGATTTCAAATGGGGACAGATTACACCTAGGATGCACACGCATCCTCGTATACATGAAGACAATTACCAGACACTTGAGCCAATTTAATTTCGGGTTTTCACAAAATTTATTCAATTTACCTTTTAGAATCCCATATCTTTTCTCTACTGCACCGCTGAACAGGGGATAAGAACTCCAATGTGTTCTTTACAAGTCAGGTTGATTATATAAGAAAACCAAAATCTTAAACAAATGGTATCAGACCTTCAACTGTCCCACCACACTGTTGAACAGAAAATATTAGCATTAGCAGGGCTACTGATACACAGTTGCACTCAGATCTCCAATCGTGAGTACTTTAGTGTTACATTAGATGAAAGTTGTGACATACAAGACAAGACTTGGTTGAACAGGTCTTTTGTCTGTGTGAGAGAGCACACAATTTTATTTTATTTTTATTAGTGGCCTGTGGTTTTGGTACTCTGTAGGAGTCTATTTTTCTTATCATGTTGGTGTGCGACATTTACAATAAATCTGGGTGAGCAAATTATGTATGTGAGGAAGGAAATATGTTCATGTGTAAGATGTGGCTATATGCCGTAACACGGTAAAAAAATGTTGCTCTTCATCTCTGACTGGGTGACCACCCCTGTACTAAATCTACCAATCACCAAAAGGCAAGAAGATCTCGCCAACTAACTACAACTACTGGATACAGATATGTAACAATACATTTTGAATGAAAAATACATACCTTTAGCTCATACAATCGAGTGCATTTTATTCAGTACACTATCCATAAAATGGGTTTTTCTCCATCAAATATTTGTGGCCAATGCACCCAAAATACCACAAATATTCGTAACTATTTTTATGAGATTTGGGAATGCATACCAATTCAATGATTCAGGACTTCGGTTACACGAAAACAAAATTATATTTTGAATTTTAGGATTCCAGTTTCCCCGAGAGTGTGTATTTTTGACGACTTAATCAACCTTCCTTACAGGTATACACAATTATTACTTGCAGTGTTAATTGCTAAGAAAACAATTCCTTTAAACTGGAAAAACAAACAAGCCATAAGCATTAATCAATCGCTAAATCTCAAAGAATATATTCTTTTAGAAAAAAATATCAGCAAAATAAAAAATCAATTACATACATCCATCCATCCATTTTCTGACCCACTTATCCTCACGAGTGTCGCAGGAGTACTGGAACCTATCCCAGCTGTCATTGGGCAGGAGGCAGGGTACACGCTGAACTGGTTACTAGTCAAACGCAGGTCACATAGAAACAGATAGACACACTCACAATCACACTTAGGGACAATTTAGAATCTCCAATTAATGCATGTTTTTTGGATATGGGAGGAAACTGGGTTGCCCACATAGGCACGGAGAGAACATGCTAAGTCCACACAGGTGGGGCCAGGATTTAATCCCCGGTCCTCAGAACTGTGAGGACAACGTACGACAGCTTGTCCACCATGCGTCAATTACATATACAGTTGTACCTCTACTTACAAGTGTCTGTAGTAACAAAAAATGTAGGTTACGGAAATGTAGGTGCCTCTGAAAAATATTGTCTCTAGTTATGAAGGAAAGGAAATGAAAAAATGGGCGCTGGATACACAGCCTCAAATTCCACCAAAAGTAAACGTAATGTATTGTGGTTTGTTTGGCGTGACAGAGCAGCTCTCCTCTTAGCTATCGTCATAGCATCCTCCTGGCATCCCATTGGCTAGGAGTGATGTCAATCTTTACTTATGATGCACTGTCAAGGGCAAAACATTTAGTTTAAAAATATGGACAATAATATGTTCAACACCATGTTTTGCCAAGGGAAATTTTGTAGAATCGGTCTATGACTGTGAGAACTGTGGTATTACCCTGTGAGGTTTGTAGTCTGGTTACGAAGTCTAGAGAGATGTCAGACCAGGGCCGTCATGGTATGGGTATGGGTCGCAACTCTCCCGACAGATGGTGGTGAGAGGGCTTGTTGGCCGCACACACTTGACACGCATTGACCTAATCCCTCACGTCTCTTTTAACATTGGGCCACCGACAGTGCTCCTTGACAAATGAGTCTTAGATATACCCTGGTGACTCACTGTCTTGTTTGTATTATGCCCATTGAATAACCCTGCCCCATAAGGGCGAGACCACATAAAACCTGCCCTCCTGGCACTGCTCGGGGAGCGAGTATCTTTCAACGCATCTTTGACTAAGGTTTCGACGTCTCAGACGAATAGAAAAAACAAGATTCTGGTAGATTTGTCTGGGTCTTGGCTGAGTTTTTCTCCTCAAAGTGGATTCGTGAGAGGGCGTCACGTTTACTATTTTTAGAGTCTGAATGGTATGAGAACACAGAGTTAAACCGGGAAAATAATAACACCCACACGACCTGCTTCGTATTAAGTCTCTTAGTTGTCTTGAGGTACTCAAGGTTTTTATGATCTGTCCAAACTATGACTGGAACCTGAGTACCCTCCAGCCAGTGCCTTCACTCCGCCAACGCCACCCTGACTACAAGTAATTTGCAATCCATGATATTATCTCTCTGCAGAGGTGAGCTTCTTGGAAAGACAGGCGCAAGGATATAACTTGCCTTCTTTGGGACACTTCTGAGATATTATCGCGACTATACCTGGATCAGATACATCTACCTCTGCGACAGACTGGAATTTAGGGTTTGTAAGGGTGAGAATGGGTGCGGAGGTAATGGCCAATTGGAGTTTTCTGAATGTTGCCTGATAAAAAGTGTCCCATAGAAATGGTCAGTGTGGTGAGGTGATCTCATGCAATGGCTCGGCTATAAAACTAAAATTCCGTATGAATTTCTGGTAGAAATTTGTGAACCCCAGGAACCATTGAAGGTCCTTGCATGATTTAGGGGTAGGTGAATTGGCAATAGCTTCAATTTTATTGGGGTCCATATGGATCTTCCCCTCAGGTAGCACAAATCCCAGAAAATGCACTGAAGCCTGGTGGAATTTGCATTTCTTGACCTGAAAATATTGGCCATTCTGCAGCAACCACTGCATCACTGAACGGACATAGACAATATCGTCAGGTGGGAAAATTAAAATGTCATCAAAATTCTTTCACTTAATGCCAATCTCGGGGATAGGGGCCTGGGACCACTGGGTTAATTTCTTTTTTGGGAGTACTGGCTGTGTGATGGTGACTCGTCCATGTTCTGTGGGTGCTGGGGTGGTACCAGCTGGCGGTCTCCTGGGTTCTCTGCTCTGGCTATGATGGAGGCAGTGGGGCCCCTTTGTTGCTCCACGGGCCGGCTATGTCCTCTTCTTTCTATTCTGTGTGTTCCTCTGCACTTGCTTCCTCATCTTAACACGGTTGCCCTGCAGGCTTTGGGGCCACATTGTGTCCCTGCCTGGTTTGGATAGAGCCCACCACCCACACTCAGGAGCAGGTAGTGGGCGCCGGTTGGGTGTGTGTGTGTGGTGGTGGTGGGGGGGGATCCTGGGGTTTTGGAAGTGGTGGACCTCTTCCTCAGTGGTTTTCCGGCATCAAGGTCCTGAGCTGCAGGAGCCGAAGTCAGCCTACAGGCTTTTCACTGAACATACTTTTTCACTCATCACATCTGGGTACATAACCATGTCAAACGGTTCCTGGGGGATGACACGGAGTTGGGGGGCTCTGGGTGTCGGACTAGGTCCCAGCACGTTGGTGGTGTTTCCTGGTCCAAGCACCCTGCACCTCGGCTCAGCGTGCCCCTCTGGATTTTAAATGCACTACACAAACCACTACGCAACATGCTACCCACTATTGAGGACTTGCACGTAACATGAACTCGGTCCCGTACAGGCAGGATCCTTTTAGATCCTCCACATCCTGGCCACCAGCTCTTCCATCTCCTTCCGTCGAGAAAGCACTACAGAAAGTTAAAAGTAGCAGGAATTTGAACAGTTTTTTTCGTTTTATATATATATATATATATATATATATATATATATATAATATTTTGCAGACTATCACACGATTGGTCACTTTAAACTGCTCCTTTTGCACAATTGTGATTGCACTGGTTTATAATGGGAACCGTGAAT
This sequence comes from Syngnathoides biaculeatus, assembly GCF_019802595.1. NCBI lineage: Eukaryota > Metazoa > Chordata > Actinopteri > Syngnathiformes > Syngnathidae > Syngnathoides > Syngnathoides biaculeatus. The sequence goes on along the minus strand of NC_084645.1, from coordinate 4,442,395 downwards.
GGTTACAATCACTCTGTACAAGCTTAACACAATGCAGAACATAAACACACTTATCTCTTTACGTGTTCTAAATTAAGAAGATTTTAGATCTTGCATGATTCTAATAAGGAATAGTTTCGATAAACAGAAATGTCTCTTGTTCATTGTTCTTGTTGCTATGTTGTGCCTTGTTCTTTGTTCTGAATGTCGTACCAGAGAAGCACCGACTGCCGGAGAAAAATTCCTTGTGTTTTTACACACTTGGCCAATAAAGCTGATTCTAACATTAATACGCCACATACACCCATCTCTGCGATTGGGAGGGAAGAGAGGGTCGTTAGCTCTTGGTCAGTAGTGCTTCGCTGCCACACCTTCCCTCCTCTTGGCTCTCTGGCCCTCCAGATTTTAAATGCACCACACCGGCGTGTGGGGCAGGGCATTGATTCATTGAGGTGGGTCAGTGACTGCCAGTTGGGGACCGAGCTGTCATAGTACCAGGGGTATGTGGGTTTTATAATAAGTTACATGGTGGTGCTCCTGAGGCCGGGCTGGATGGCTGCTTAGCATGTATAGCTGGGTTCACGATCCTTGTCTTACATACTTCTTGTCATGTTCTTCCTTCTGTTATGTGTGTGTATATTTTTATTCTTTATTGTCTTTGTTTTCCTTTCATACCTTCAAGTTATTGTGATGCGGTTCTTTAGTGATGTGGTTTCCTTTCATACTTTTAAGTTATTATGATTCAGGTCTTTAGTGATGCGGAATTCTGGAATGTTCTGAGGAGTGCCTATAGAGGACGAGAAAGACCGTCGACGGGGCTTCTTACCACCGCAGAGTTGCTTGGGACAAGTACACGGACACCTTCTGAATTTTGCCTTTGGACATTTCTGGAACATTCGTTCACTTGGAATATTCGCTGGAAAGAACATTGGCCTGTTTTGGAACATTCGTTCCACTTTGGTGACTATTCGTCGTTTGGCTCGACTACTAGGTCTTTGAACTTCTATTTTGTATTAGTTGTTTTATCTTGTTTGTCTTGTATTGTGTGTGTGATTAATTAGTCTTAAAAGCAATACAACTGCCTTGTCACTTTTTGCTGGTTTGAGCAAAGGGGACGTGAATTTAAATTCACATATAACAAATCCTCATTCGAGATTTGAGACATCTGTTTAAATTTATTTATTTTATTTTTTTGCACAATTGCAACTTAAACTGTGAAGCCACCAAAATGGAGTTTAAACTTGAGCACTTGAGTCCCCTACCCCTGAATCAGTCTGTGATTTGCGCAAGTCTGATTTTTTGTAACTTACTAGTCATTTTGACTTGTTGACAAACCTGCTATGAGAAAATTCCAAATTTTGAAAATTGTTCGGAGTCATTCCCATGATGAGAACATTTTTGATCCGGATGTTTAGGCCTTGGTAAAAGAGGAGCCTGCAGAAGTTTTGGAAATAAAGAAACTGGAATTATAACTTCAGATTGAAAGAGAGAGACGAAGGACAGACAGAAAATTAGGAGTGCACAAAGAGAATGAACTGAAGAAATTTGAAAGGTCCTCTGCTTCAGTTAGTTTGTCGTCTTTTGATAGTACACGGTATGCCAAAATGGTCCCTCCTTTCAATGAGAAAGAAGTTGATAACTACTTCCTCTACTTTGAGAAAGTTGCTGAAAACCTCATGTGGCCTAAAGAGTCATGGACTATGCTATTGCAAATAGTCTTAAAGGGAAAAGCTCAGGATGCATATATTCGGCCCTTTCTGTCAAGCAAAGTTCTCATCGTGATTTTGTCATGAGTTAGTGCCCGAAGCGTACCGTGAGAAATTTAGAAATACTCAAAAAAGGGACTATGAGAGCTTTGTAGAGTTTGCCAGGGAAAAGGAAACTTTGTTCCCTCCTCGAGCCGTCACCTTATCGTGGTTTGTGTGTCCCGATGATCCTAGGAGCTAAGTTGTCCGGGTCTTCATGCCCCTGTTAGGGTCACCCATGGCAAACAGGTCCTAGGTGAGGGACCAGACAAAGTACAACTCCAAAACCCCCTATGATGACTGCAAAAATTGGATCTTGGTTTCCCTTGCCCGCACGCAGGTCACCAGGGGCCCCCTCTGGAGCCAGGCCTCGAGGTGGGGCTCGAAGGTGAGCGCCTGGTGGGCGGGCCTGCACCCATGGGGCTCGGGCGGGCACAGCCCGAAAGGGTAACATGGGTCCCCCTTCCCATGGGCTCACCACCTGTGAGAGGGGCCATAGGGGTCGGGTGCAATGTGAGCTGGACGGTGGCCAAAGGCGGGAATCTTGGCGAACCGATCCTCGGCTACAGAAACTAGCTCTAGGGACATGGAATGTCCCCTCTTTGGCAAGGAAGGAGTCTGTACGTTGGGGTTTACCCCAGTGGATGAGAGGGTAGCCTCCCTCTGCCTTCAGGGAGGGGGATGGGTCCTGACTGTTGTTTGTGCTGATGCAGAGTACCCACCTTTTTTGGAGTCCCTTGAGGGAGTATTGCAGAGTGCCCCCTCTGGCGACTCCATCATTCAGCTGGGGGACTTCAATGCCTACGTGGGCAATGACAGTGAGACCTGGAAGGGTGTGATTGGGAAGAGCGGCCCCCCTGATCAGAACTCAAATGGTGTTCTGTTACTGGACTTCTATGCTCATCACGGATTGTCCATAACACACACAATGTTCAAGCATAAGGGTGTTCACATGTCCACATGGCGCCAGGACACCTTTGGTCGCAGTTCGATGATTGACTTTGTCGTCGTGTCATTGGACTTGCGACCACATGTCTTGGACACTCAGGTGAAGATAAGAGCGGAGCTGTCAACCTGGTGGTGAGTTGGCTCCCATGGTGGGGAAAGATACCAGTCCGAGGTGGCAGGCCCAAACATATTGTGAGGGTCTGCTGGGAACGGTTGGCAGATTCCCATGTCAGAAGGAATTTCAACTCCCACCTACGAAAGAATTTTGCTCACGTCCCAGAGGACGCGGGCGACATTGAATCCGAGTGGACGATGTTCTGCGCCTCCATTGCTGAGGCGGCTGACCGGAGCTGTGGTCATAAGGTGGTCGGTGCCTGTCATGGCGGCAACCCAAGAACACGTTGGTGACACCAACAGTGAGGGATGCTGTCCAGCTAGTCCTATCACGCATTTCTGGCCTGTGGGACTCCCAGAGCAACTGATAGCTATTGGCTGGCCAAGTGGAATGTAGCTTCGGTGGTTGGTGAGGCAAAAACCAGGGCGTGGGAGGAGTTCGGTGAGCCCATGGAGAACAACTTCAGGACGGCTTCGAGGCGATTCTGGTCAACGTTTGGCGTCTCAGGAGGGCAAAGCAGTGCACTGTCACCATGGTGTATAGTGGGGACGGAGCACTGCTGACCTCAACTCGGGATGTTGTGAGTCGGTGGGGAGAATACTTCTAAGACCTCCTCAATTCCACCAGCATGCCTTCCCATGAGGAAGGTGAGTCTGGGTGGTCTGAGGTGGGCTCTTCTATCTCTGCGGTTGTTGTCACCGAGGTGGTTATAAAGCTCTTTTGTGGCAGGGCCCCAGGGGTGGATGAGATTCGTACGGAGTTCGTTAAGGCTCTGGATGTTGTGGGGCTGTCCTGATTGACTTGCCTCTGCAACATCGCATTGACATCGGGGACAGTGCCTCTTGATTGGCAGACTGGGGTGGGGGTCTGGGTAACCGGAGGGTGTGTTCCAACTGTAGATGGATTACACTCCTCAGCCTGGTAAGGTCTACTCAGGGGTACTGGAGAGGAGGGTCCATCGGGAAGTCGAGTCTCGGATTCAGGAGGAGCAATGTGGTTTTCGTCCTGGCTGTGGAACAGTGGGTCAGCTCTACGCCCTCGGCAGGATCCACGAGGCTTTTCGTTGTGGCTGTCAAACAGTGGATCAGCTCTACACCCTCGGCAGGATCCCCAACGGTTCATGGGAGTTCGCCCAACCAGTCTACATGTGTTTTGCGGACTTGGAGAAGGCATTCAACCGTGTCCCTCGGGGAGTCCTGTGGGGGGTTCTTCGGGAGTATGGGGTACCAAATCTCCTGATACGAGCTGTTCGGTCCCTGTATGACCACTGTCAGAGTTTGGTTCGCATTGCTGGCAATTAGTCGGACTAGTTTCCGGTGAGAGTTGGACTCCACCAAGGCTGCTCCTTTTCACCTATTTTGTTCATAACTTTTGTGGACAGATTTTCTAGGCACAGGCGAGGCGAAGAGGGTGTTTGGTTTGGTGGCCTCAGCATTGAATCTCTGCTCTTAGCAGATGATGTGGTTCTGTTGGCTTTATCAAGTCGTGATCTCCAGCTCTCACTGGAGCGATTTGCAGCCGAGTGTGAAGCGGCTGGCATGAGAATAAGCACCTCCAAATCAGAGACTATGGTCCTCAGTCAGAAAAGGGTGGCATGCCCTCTCCAGGTCGGGGACGAGATCCTTCCCCAAGTGGAGGAGTTCAAGTATCTTTGGGTCTTGTTCACGAGAGGGAAGAATGGAGCGGAAGATTCACCGGGATTATTCTGTCCGTGTACCGTGAAATCAACCCTTGTTAAATGTGTCATCAATGGGTGCCAGCCGGCACTGGAGACGCGGTTTTCCGGTTGTTGTCAGGTGGAGGGATCACTGAGGTTGAGGCGGACCTGGCGGGTCGTGTAGACGATGTGGAACCACGTGTCCCTTTCCTTCAAGACGTACTGCTGTGGCTGTCTACTCAGTAACTTGGAAGGGACCTGTCCACCTAGGTTCAGACCTTTGTCGTTTGAATCACTTTTAACCACACAGATTCGCAAATGTTCATATCGAGGGGACAGTCTGGTAGTTTTTCTGTCAAATGGGAGAAATTAAATCGTTAGTTGTCTGAGCGCAGGTGGGCCTGCAACTTCACCCGCACCCAGTCGAGCTGTGGGTGCAGGAAACGGTCTGTTACTATGACACTCGAATGGAGTCCAACATTTAGAAGAATTTAATGACATTTGAATGTTCATTAATGCCAATGGAAGAGCTTGCAACCAATGTGTGGATGAAGCTAAAGCCTCAGCTATCTTTTCTTAACGTTCCTGTTCATGCGCTCAACCTTGGAATGGATTTACCCTCTTTCACCATATGCCATCCTCATCTTTGACACCCCCTTTCGTCTTCCACACACTTTCTTCTGGACTTGCTTTTTCCTGCCACAACTTAACTGTCATCTCCTGTTGATTGTCACATTCAGACTCACTTACATTTAGTTGGAGTGTCGGTCGGTACCCTGCAACCTTTTTTGCTGCTCGATTTGCTGATTCGTTCCCTGCCGATATAAAATCATTAGTTCCCTTTGATACTTTATCACTGCTACCGCTGTTGGGAGCAGTAAAGCATCTTGCAATTTGAGAATGCCGTCCCGATGTTTAACGGGTGTACTGGTTGCAGTTTGGAAATTCTTTCGCTGCCATTCTTTTAATGCAACATGAACTGTCATGTGTGCATACGCTGAAGCTATTGAAATGTTTACTGAATGGTTTTCTCCTAACCCGAGAGCTTCTGTCAAAGCCAAAATTTCTGCTCTTTGTGCTGACTGTGAGCCGAAAATTCTTACTGCTTGGAGTTCTTCAAAACTTGCTTCTGTGGGTCCGGTTACTGCAAATACATATTGTAGGCCATCATTGCCCTTGAAACAACATCCGTCTGTGAAAAGAATCAAGTCTGGGTTGTCGAGCGGTCTCTATTCATGGAGTTCAGTGCAGTTCTCCTTCGACCAGACCTTCAGCCATGTTTACTCCTTCATGAATAAAGACAATATGTGGGTGTGTTAAAATCGCCTTAATTTTCCTCCGTCTTCATCCAGTCATGGTGAAAGCTTGACTTGTGACATACTGGACTGTACTGTGTGAGGTTCGCTCACTGTCGACTTCCTCCTTCCCCCTTCTGATAAAGGGCAGCAGAAAAACTGCTGACCATCACAGACACATCGTGATGGAACATGCAGCTGTAATCAGGAATCGCAAGAGCTGCAGCAGTGGAAAGATGAGAACAAAGACCTGGTGGCTTCAAGACAAGAAGTTTCAGATGGAGCTGTCAGCAAGAGATCATCCACATACTGCACCAGGAGAACTTCATGAGGCAATCCAAGCAGATATAGCAACTGACGATGAGAGTTGTTGAAGAGTCTGGGGGAAAGGACAAAACCTTGAGGCAGACGATTGTAGAAGAAACAAACACCATTTCGAGTGAAAACAAAAAATTGCCTCATTGAGGGATGGAGAGGAATGCAAAAGAAAGCATTAGCCAAGTCAATTCAAGTGAAATGAGTGTGGGCTGATGTAATTTGGGACAATGTCGAGTGAGGGTTCGGGAAAGTGGCAGTTAGAACGGCCGCATTGATTGCTCGCAGGTCATGGACCATGCGAAACTTTCCTGTGTCTTTTCAATGGTTATGGTGTCCATCCAGAAGCTGGTGCTCCAAAACAGAAGTTAGCAAAAATGTGTTAGATTGAATCCAATAAGCATCAAGTGATGAGGAATAAAGCAATTGAGAGTGAAATTAATTTTGCCAGTCAGTGGCCTGTGTGCATGCCAGGAAAAATGGACCAAGATCCTTGGCTGTGTGCTGAGGCGAAACCATCAAGGAGACATGTGGGTGACAAGGAGGCATAGAAGGATCCGGAGGATCCACCATCAGATACCATTTGAGTTGTTCAAGAGTCAAGAACACTGAAAAGGCAACACCTGGATTGCCCACAAACAAATCACCCATGTTCAATTCCCATATGTTGTTATCAATGTCCTGAAAGGCCTTGCAATAGCTCTCTTTCCCTGATCTGTCATAGTACAGAGTGCAATGCATACAATCAGTTACCATATCATAAGATCTGAGGTTACGGACCCAAGGTGACCAGAGAGTCCAAAAGTGCAAGAGAGGTATCAGGTATCAAGAGAGTAAGAAAGGTATCAGGTGGCAGGGCTGGATCCTCCTACCGTCAGGATCATCAAAGGCTTCTGAAGGCCTAAGCATGTGAATTCAGGGCACCATCCTTGTCGCTGCTGCGGTAGCTGCTGGTGCTGTATAAGATGTCCTCTCTCTCGGGATTGGTTGTAACCTCGTCGATTGTAGCCACGTGCAAGTTGTTGGCCTCTGCCTCTCCATCTGGACGCTTGATGTTGCTGTCTGCAAACGCGGGCCCAATCACCAGGCCACCAGGGGGCGCACCTTGACCCATGAATGAACCTGCTTGATACATCATGCACTCGGAACCGACAGAAGGAGATGAGATCACAGCAAGAGCGGTTTCTTCCTGCTTTTTGAGATTTTGAAACTGCAACATAGCAAGTTGTGTTTCTGTACTTTTGTGTGTCTAGCTTAGACTATTTTTTTTTATTTAGCATGTCTCCTCAAATGATGTTTAAGATGTGACAACCACTGGTTAACCTCAGCAGCGGGAAGGTCCGGATTGGCCTCCATGGCCTGCGCCACAGACTTGGGAACACCCTTCAAAATGGCTGCTCGGAACACTTGCAAATGCAAGGCAGAGGCTGTAGAGGCGTGTCCTGTTTTCAGAGTATAATCAGTGAGGGCTCGGTCAACAAAAGCCGTGGCCTCCTCAACTGCTCTGGGACCAAACATCTGAAATGACACACGAGGGAGGGGAAACAAAGCATAACGCTGTAGACAAGGTCAAATAATTTTCCCGCGTAAGAGCCTGCTGATCGGGGAGAGAAGAAAAACCTGAATTTCGCATCAGAATATTCAACTGGGAAAGTGGACATGATTGTGCAAGAAGGATATCACCTGCTGTTAACATTTGTCCCCTAACCACTCTCTGCACTGCTTGAAGCCATTTGATACCACCAGATTGCACAGGTGGAAGTTTCTGCATCACCACACTCACATCAGTGGGAGGGAATGTTAAAACATCGCATAGCCTGTAAGATTTGGGAATGAGTCACAGGCAGATGAGGAGGAGAAGCTGGACTTCTGGAAGATTCTTTCAGTCAAGAACAGAGTCAGATCTGTTCTCTAATATTTTGTGGAAACCCTTGGTGTCTATTTAATTGCGCCTTGTACATTCCTAGCTGATTCAAACGTGTGAATGGTTCGGCTCTGAAATCTGCAAGTTTGTCCAATTTTCCTTTTAATTCCCTTATTGCGGTGGTCACTCCAGCAGCCAGAGTTACCGCAACCGTATTTCTGTTTGATGTTTGTTGTGACGGTACACATGGGTCATTCTCTCGTTCTTTTTCAGGCATGCTTTGATGCCTTGATGCCACATATGCCACAAGAACAATATACAAAAGAAAACAAATTCTCATTAAATTCATATTACACAAATAAATGACAAAACACAAACACACATAACATACATTCCTCACTTGTTCACTTCGCACTACTTGTTCAGAATGGTCCTCAATCGGAAAAGGGTGGCATGCCCTCTCCAGGTCGGGGATGAGATCCTTCCCCAAGTGGAGGAGTTCAAGTATCTTGGGGTCTTGTTCACGAGAGGGAAGAATGGAGCGGAAGATCGACAGATGGATCGGTGCAGCGTCTGCAGTGATGCGGACTTTGCATCGGTCCGTTGTGATCAGGAGGGAGCTAAGTCGAAAGGCCAAGCTCTCAATTTACCAGGCAATCTACATTCCTACTATTGGAGGACGCTATTTCTTCCCCGTGTTTGTTTAATTTCGGGTAGTGACAATGTTGGTTATCCAAATACAGACTCGAGACGATGAACAGTTTCTTGTAAGCTTTTACTTTCAGAATATTCCGGGCACAAATGAGTGACAGACAATGGCTGTAGCAGATCACAAGTGCAACGATACAGAGGACTTGCAGCATTCTTATACTATCAGAAGGGTCCGCATCACAAAAGTATCAAAGGAAAATAAAGAGCATCAAAAGACAATTGCATCATAAACTAAAGAGCATCACAAAATATCTGCATCGTAAGGACTAAACCAATTCTATCTGGTAATAACTGGCACATTCCCATGTCCTGTTTTTTCGTAAACATTTCCGCAAGGTTGGCATGCTTCAAACACGAGTTATACAGTCATGACTAAATATGAGCAGAAGACACACTTCACTACCCTCACCTATGGGCATGAGCCGTGGGTCGTGACCGAAAGGACAAGATCCCAGATACAAGCAGATGAAATGAGTTTCCTCCACAGGGTGTCAGGCCTCTCCCTTAGAGATAGGATAAGAAGCTCGGTCATCCAGGAGGGGCTCAGTGTAAAGCCGCTACTTCTCCGCATCAAGAGGAGCCAGATGAGGTGGCTGGGGCATCTGATTCGGATGCCTCCTGGACGCCTCCCTAGTGAGGTGTTTCGGGCATGTCCCACCAGAAAGATACCCCGAGGATGAACCAGGACATGCTGGAGAGACTATGTCTCTCAACTGGCATGGCAACGCCTCGGGATCCCTCCGGAACAGCTGGAAAAAGTGGCTGGGGAAAGGGAAGTCTGGGTATTCCTGCTGAAGCTACTTCACCCGTGACCCGACCCGGAAAAGTGGTAGATAATGGATGGATGGAGGAAACTTTGTTTGATAGGTGATGTAGTTCAAAGGGGATTGAAGATTCATTCTGATCTCAGGACTTATTTGGATTAACAGAATTTTAAAGCCTTACATGATGCAGTGGTGTTGGCAGATAATTAACCGTCTCCTGGCAATTCCAAGTTTTTTCATCAAAAGGACTTTTCATCGGGAAAGACTGTTTATCATACAGGGTCGAGTGGTGATAAGGCAGGTTCAAATTCTTCTGACAAGCAGTCACATTCTGCTTCCAAACCCAAGTCTTATAAGTGACTCTTGTGACACTGGTCATGTATGTGCTTATTGTAAGAAGCCTGGTCACTTGATTTCTGGTTCAAAAACCTCAAGCACAAAAATCAGTCCACGAGTTCCCCAAATGCTTGTGTAAATATCGCACCTCACCCTTCCTCTCCAGGTGGTTCTGAGAGTTTTGTTTCTCACCATAAACTTTCAGATTCTGAAGTTCTGGAGAAGTATTCGCCTTTTATTCACACTGGTTCAGTTTCACTTATGGGAGATAATTCTACCCCAAGGCCCGTGACTATTCAGAGGGACGATGGAGCTCTTCAATCTCTGATTTTGAAAGATGTTTTGCCTTTTTCTGCAGAGTCTTCAGCTAACTCAGATGTTATTCTTAAGGGTATAAATGGCAGTTCTCTGATGATGAGATGAGAAATTGACACATTTGTCAGCTGACCAGAAAGCTGAAATGTCACATTTGCTTTTCGAGTTTTCTCTCCTGTTTCCAGATGTCCCTGGCCGCACATGCCTGGTTAGTCATGATTTCGATGTGAGTGATGCTATGCCTGTGAAACAACACACATATCGAATGAATCCTGCGAACAGTGAGATTCTGCAGAAGAAGGTGCAGTACATGCTGGACAATGACATTATTGAACCCAGTGACAGTCCGTGGAGTTCACTTTGTGTACTTGTGAATAAGAGTGGTGGTGGTGGTTGGTGCTGCTGCGTTAACATGAAAACGTAACAAGCACAGCAAACATGATAACCAAAGCAATCGTAAGCAAGCATGACAAACAAAGCAAGCGTTAGTCGATAAACAAAGCCACTGTGGCAAACAAAGCAAACGCAAGTCGAGCGCTGCTTTGCACACAATGTTATGTGCTTCTTTCTTGCATCATATTGTTCAAGCATACTAAGCACAGCGAAAGAATTAACAGAAAAACAAGAAAGCAAATATGAGATAACTCTATGTACAATTAAACCATTTAATCCAACATCCTGTCCAAGCGGATAACCCTGTCAACACAATTGCTAAACTTGACAGCTCATACCATGTCACATGCTTTTAGCTAACCTTTGCTTGCTGAAAAGCCTTATCCTGGAGGCGGTGAATCCCTCATTGCAGCTTGAGGTTCATCATCACACATTTAGCTTCCTTATTAAAAGTTATTGAGGCCACATCTTTCTTTATGTAGTGCAAAGGTGATTGATTCACACCATAAAGCATAACTTCTGCCATTTTTGATCACGTCCAAAAGTTCAACTTTTTTCGCCGATCATCATCAACTTCCTGTTCCTCATCGTCACCAGGCCATTTTTCTGCAATCCACTTTCCACAAAGCGAAAGCATCTCCAACTTCGAACAATACTCTCATATTGGATCTTCCTCTTCCGATTGGGTCCTTCAGGGGAAGCTTTAACATGAGCACAGGACTTTGGTGGCACTGTGAACTACAGAGGTTACCCCGCACACAGTCAACGGTGTAGAAAATGGTGGATGGGAAGGATAAGGGAGAGTTACTGGGTGGGGTTTTGATGATGCACAGTCAATCAAACTCAAAAAAGCTGATCTGGCTTTTTTTTTTTTTTGTGGCTTCATTTATCCATGTCGCACCGCGGCTTTTGCCTTGTATCAATGCGCCTTCTCGTAATGCAGTACCATACCCATCTGACTTTTTTTGGGGTGTGGGGGGTGACGAACCTGCGATGCACTGAAGCTGCAATAGGTGAACCGTGAAGTAGAGATGGATTACTGTACTTGAAAAAGAAGAAAAAGAAGAAGCGGGACAAGCCCATTTAGAACTTTGTAGATGAGACAGAAAGATAAAAGCAGCTGACATCAAATTTCAAGATCTAGTACTTATTAAAATACAGTATACCAATAATGTAATGTATAGGGTTTTTTTGTTTCTCTGTCTGTGGGTTTTCGAGTCCTGTTGAAGGGAGGTTTAATTAGTTTTATAGTACTCACTGATGTATGTGACCATGATGTACAATATGTCACTCGGAAATTTGAGAAAATATGTGCATGTTGGTCTTTTATGACTCCATGGGAAGAAAAGATCCTATGTTTGAATTTTAATATTTTAACTTGATTGACTTGATTTTTTAAAATCCATCTTTTTTCTGAACTGTATATCTTGACAAGAGTCGTGGGAGTGATGGAGGCTATCCCATCTTTCTTCCGGCAGGAGGTGTGTTACACTCTAAACTGGTTGCCACCGAATGCCAAGGCACATAAATCACTCACACTCACATACACACCTACAGGCAATTTAGACTCTTCAATTAACCTACCAACCCCTCTCAGGAGGACTGGTACCAGAGGACAAGCGGTGCATAGAAGCGAGTCCAACTATATCTAGTCGGAACTTCACGACCTCACGCATCAGCTCAGGCTTCTTCCCTGCCATAGAGGTAATGTTCCATGTCCCTAGAACTGGGTTCTGTAGCCGCGGATCGGTTCGCCAAGGTCCCTGCTTTCGGCTGCGGCCCAGCTCACATGGCACCAGACCCCTATGGACCATCTAACAGGTGGTGAGCCCATGGGAAGGAGGACCCATGTTAGCCCCAAGGGTGCAGGCCTGGGCACCAGGGACTTGCATTCTAGCCCCACCTCCAGGCCTGGCTCCAGAGTGGGGCCCAGTGACCCACGTCCAGGCAAGGGAAACCTGAATCCATTAGTTCTACTCATGTTATGGGTATGTCTTGGACAGTCAGGCAATAACAGGGGCAGAGCTGACTAAATTTCACAACCTGGTGGCTGCAATGCTGAGAGAAAGGTCCGACCCAGCATATTGTGAAGGTCTGCTGGGTACCTCTAGCAGAGCTCCCTGTCAGATAGAGATTCAATCCCCACCTCATTGTAGAACTTGGACCATGTCACAGGAAAGGAGGGGGATATTGACTCATAGTATTACGTGCTTTCATTACTGATGCACTGACAGGTTCGCTTCATTCGCCGAACCCTTTGGTGGAGACCAGCAATAAGGGATGCCTTCAAGCTGAAGAGGTCCTATCAAGCCTTTTTGGAACTCTGGAACTCAATAACGAGCAATTACCAATACCAAATCTCAAGCATGTACAGTGAAGAAAATAAGTATTTGAAACCCCTGCTATATTGCAAATTCTCCCACTTAGAAATGAGGGGTCTGGAATTTTCATCGTAGATGCATGTCCATTGTGAGAGAGATAATCGAAAAAGAAAAATCCAGAAATCACAATGTATGATTTTTTTAAAAAGATTTATTTGTGTGATACAGCTGCAAATAAGTATTTGAACACCTGAGAAAACCAATGTTAATATGTGGTACAGTAGCCTTTGTTTCCAATTACAGAGGTCAAACGTTTCCTGTAGTTGTTCACCAGGTTTGCACACACTGCAGGAGGGATTTTGGCTCACTCCTCCAACACGGAGTTTCAGCTCTCTCCAAAGATTTTCCATTGGGTTTAGGTCTGGAGACTGGCTAGGCCACGCCAGAACCTTGATATGCTTCTTACGGAGCCACTCTTTGGTTTTTCTGGCTGTGTGCTTCGGGTCATTGTCATGTTGAAAGACCCAGGCACGACCCATCTTCAATGGGGAAAGAGGTTGTTAAGGATCAGTGAGAACCCATGAGGGGATATCTTGCATGGGGCTCCACTCCGATTGAGATTGCCCCTCATGTTTAGCTTCTTCCATTTTCTAATGATTGCTTCAACAGTGGAGCTTTTCTCACCAAGCTGTTTGGCAATTTCTCCGTAGCCCTTTCCAGCCGTGTAGAGTTGTACAATTTTGTCTCTGGTGTCTTTGGACAGCTCTTTGGTCTTGGTCATGTTACAAGTTTGAGTCTTACTGGTTGTATGGGGTGGACAGGTGTCTTTATACAGCTAATGGCCTCATACAGGTGCATTTGATTCAGAATAACACATGGAGTGGAGGTGGACTTTTAAAAGTGGACTAACACGTCTTTGAGGGTCAGAATTCTAGCTGATAGACAGGTGTTCAAATTCTTATTCGCAGCTGTATCACACAAATAAATTGATTTCTAAGTGGGAGAACTTGCAATATAGCAGGGTGTTCAAATACCTATTTTCTTCACTCTATATCGCCATTGCAACCTGTAAAAATACCATTTGTCAAGAAATAACAAGAACTCTGTTTGATAACTTGAGTTTTTAATAACCACTCATAAGAGCATGAAAACATACAGATTCAGCAAAAACTTTCCATAACTTCACCTAAAAATCCACGCCAAAGAGCCCTGAAATATAATTATCTTAGTCTTACTCTTAGTCTTTTAGTCACTTCAACATTCTTGTTTGACACCAATTACTATGTTTATATTAGCTAGGGCTTTGGCAACCACTTGTGGAATTTTAGGTCCTTACGGAAAGAACACAAGTAATTTTTTCTACAAATAGCTGAAGCTTTTACAGGGAAAAAACAATGAAATAGGTAAATTTATGAAGCTAACAATGAATAGGCAAGGGTTCATTACGTAATTAAAGTTTGTTCAATTTACCAAAAAATTTAATTCACAATGGTGTTTGAATGATTCTGAGTGAAACTGGTTCTTATTTACTGGTAGACTGACACATTTAAGAACAATTTAAAAAAAATCCCTTTTCTGTGACAAGATGTTGACAAAAATGCATACATACAAGCAAGTATGACAACCGATTTGCAATCATCTTTCAGTGACTGCATATGATGAGATTGATTTTATGGTTTCAAATATCAATGACAAAATCTAAACGCAAATTGAAAAAAAGCAGGAAGGAATGAAGACCCAACACGAGTAGTCTTAATTCATACTAGTTATGACATTTTGAAAAATGAACACTACTGACATTGTGCCTGCATCATTAAGCGTTTAAAACTTACATTTTGAAAAATGAATGCCAGTGAGTGTGCCTGCATCAGCAGGCTTTTTCAAACAAAAAATGAGAGGCAGTAAAAAATATGCTTGAATTGAGATTTCTTGGGACTCAAACATACAACTCATTTTATTGTCAGTGTTTCTCTGTAAGTCATGTAGCAGGAGTCGGTGAAGTCCGCAACCCTCTCAGGAATAGAATGTACTGTTTTTTAGCTTCTTTTGTTTCGCTCTAGAGAATAAAAAAGGGGATTCAAACAGATGAGATGAGGATCTGTCAATATTTAATCATATAAAGTGCAGTGATTTCTTTTTCCGCTCCATTGTTGATTTCAGAATTGTTGGCATATAACAGACATATTTCAGATCATCAAGACCAATTTTAATATCTCACAAAGATAAACTCAAGTTAATGTAAATTACAGTTTTTAAACCTATTTAGCTCTATGTGAAAAAAGTAATTTCCCCTTGAACTTAAATGGTTATGACAATCTTGGCAGCAATTGAAATCAAGAATTTGCATCATTCTCTGGGGGAATCTTTGCTTTGGAAATCACTTGTTTTAAGGTTTTGGGTTTTTTTAAAGCATGAATTGACTGTTTAAGGTGATACCATAGCCTCTCAATTGAACTTTTGTTTGGCAACACCAAAATATTATTATTTTTTAATATTCATACTTCCAGGATAATTGTCATCGTAATGCTGCATAACCAAAGAGCAGTGGAGTGAAGGTGAACAACTGACGACCAGTTGTTTGCCTGCAGTTTTCTCGTAGACATCATAATTCATTTTTCTGCAAAATATTAAATGCAGGAAGTCATCCAGGTTGTGAACCAACAAGCAAGTTGCTGACTGCCACCACCATTTTTCACTGCTCACTGTTTTACTGTTTCTGTTCACTGTTCGGACAAAGTTCTTTTGGTCAAATGCTGTGTGGGTTTGTATGTGTGTCTGTCTGTTTGTCTGTGTGTCTGTCTGTCTGTCTCTCTCTCTCTCTCTCTCTCTCTCTCTCTCTCTCTCTCTCTCTCTCTCTCTCTCTCTCTCTCTCTCTCTCTCCTCTCTCTCTCTCTCTCCAAAAATACACACAGTGCCTTGTGAAAGTATTCAGCCCCTTGAACTCTTCAACCTTTTGCCACGTTTCAGGCTTCAAACATAACTGTTTTTTGACCTGTCCCGTTAGGGATCGCCACAGCGTGTCATCTCAGATGAACGCTTATATTTGTTTGGTACAGTTTTTACACCGGATGCCCTTCCTGACGCAACCCCTCTTGGGGAGTGGAGGCCCCAGAGAGAAATGAACTCATGACCCCTGGTTTACCAAACCAATACTCTAGCCACTGAGCTATGGGGCCCCCTTCAAGCTTCAAACATATAGATTTAACATTTTCATTTTTTGTCAAGAATCAACAACAAATGAGACACACTTGTGAAATGGAATGAAATTTCTTGGATATTTTATACTTTTTTAACAAATAAAATACTGAAAAGTGGGACGTGCAATATTATTCGCACCCTTTACTTTCAGTGCAGAAAATTCACTCCAGAAGTTCAGTGAGGGTCACTGAATGATCAAATGTTGACTGATGATTATAAATAGAATCCAACTGTGTGTAATCAAGTCGCTGTATAAATGCACCTGCTCTGTGATAGTCTCAGCATTCTGTTTAAAGTGTAGAGAGCATCATGAAGACCAAGGAACACACCAGGCAGGTCCGAGATACTCTTGTGAAGAAGTTTAAAGCCGGATTTGGATACGAAAAGATTTCCCAAGCTTTAAACATCTCATAGAGCACTGTGCAAGCAATCATATTGAAATGGAAGGAGTATCAGACCACTGCAAAGCCACGAAGACCGAGCCATCCCGATAAACTTTCACCTCGAACAAGGAGAAGACTGATCAGAGATGCAGCCAAGAGGCCCATGATCACTCTGGATGAACTGCAGAGATCTACAGCTTAGGTGGAAGAGTCTCTTCAGAAGGCAACAATCAGTCATACACAGCACAAATCTGGCTTTTTGGAAGAGTGGCAAGAAGAAAGCCATTTCTCAAAGATATCTGTAAAAAGTCTCGTTTAAAGTTTGCCATAAGCCACCTGGGAGAGACAGCAAACGTGGAAGAAGTTGCTCTTAGTCATGGAGGGGTCTGAAATTTTCATCATAGGTACATGTCCACTGTGAGAGAAATCATCAAAAAAAAAAAAAAAATCCAGAAATCACAATTTAAGATTTTTTTAATGATTTATTTGTGATACAGCTGCAAATAAGTATTTGAACACCTGTCTATCAGAATTCTGACCCTCAAAGACCTGTTAGTCCGCCTTTCAAAGTCCACCTCCACTCCTTGTATTATCCTGAATCAGATGCACCTGCATGAGATCGTATGCTGCATAAAGACACCTGTCGACCACATATAATCAGTAAGATTCAAATTTGTAACATGGCAAGTCCAAAGAGCTATCCAAACACACCAGAGACCAAATTGTACAACTTCACATGGCTGGAAAGGGATACAGAGAAATTGCCAAGCAGCTTGGTGAAAAATGGTCCACTGTTGGAGCAATCATTAGAAAATGGAAGAAGCTAAACATGAGGGTCAATCTCAATCGGATTGGAGCCCCAAACAAGATATCACCTCATGGGGCCTCAATGATCCTTAGAAAGGTGAGGAATCAGCGCAGGACTACACCACAGGATTTGACCTGAAAAGAACTGGGACCACCGTTTCCAAGGTGACTGTTGGTAATACACTAAGACGTCATGGTTTGAAATCATGCTGGGCATAGAAGGTTTCCTTGCTTAAACCAGCACATGTGAAGGCTCGTCTTTAGTTTGCCAATGACCATTTGGATGATACAGAGGAATCATGGGAGAAAGTTTTTTTGGTCAGATGAGACCAAAATTGAACTTTTTGATCATAATTCGACGAATTGTGTTTGGTGGAAGACGACTGATGAGTTCCATCCCAAGAAGACCATACCTACTGTGAAGCATGGGGGTGGTAGCATCATGTTTTGGGGGTGTTTTTCTGAACATGGGACAAGACGACTCCACTGTATTAAGGAGAGGATGACCGTGGCCATATATTGTGAGATTTTGGGGAACAACCTCTTTTCCCCAGTCAGTGCATTGAAGATGGGTCGTGGCTGGGTCTTTCAACATGACAATGACCCAAAGCACACAGCCAGGAAAACCAAGAAGTGGCTCCGTTAGAAGCATATCAAGGTTCTGGTGTGGCCTAGCCAGTCTCCAGACTTAAACCCAGTAGAAAATCTTTGGAGGGAGCTCAAACTCCGTGTTTATTAGTGACAGCCCAGAAACCTGCCTGATCTAGAGAAGATCTGTGTGGAGGAGTGGGCCAAAATCCCTCCTGTAGTGTGTGAAAACCGAGCGAACAACTACAGGAAATGTTTGACATCTGTAATTGCAAACAAAGGCTACTGTACCAAATAATAACATTGTTTTTGTCAGGCATTCAAATACTTATTTGCAGCTGTATCACACAAATAAATTGTTAAAAAATACATTGTGATTTCTGGATTTTTTTTATTTTTAGATTATCTCTCTCACAGTGGTCATGCACCTACGATGAAGATTTCAGACCCCTACATCATTTCTAAGTGGGAGAATTTGCAATATAGTAGGGTGTTCAAAGTATTTTTTCTTCACTATATATATATATATATATATATATATATATATATATATATCCCACACCGCATTTAATAAAAAGAACATTGTCCCAACAGTCAAAAATGGTGGAGGCACTCTGATGGTATTTGAATGCAGCCCTATGGGGGCACAAGCCAGTACAATCTGTAGGCCTACCCGAAGCCCGGATAAATGCAGAGGGTTGCATCAGGAAGGGCATCCGTCTTAAAACTTTGTCAAACAAATATAAGTGTTCATCTATAGAATCCTATACTGGATTGGTCGTGACCTGGGTTAATTACCACCGCTCCCAGCACTGTTAACCTTCAGGGCGTCAGTGGAAATTCAGCTTCTGTGGGTTGAAGACAAAGAAGAGGAGGAAAGCAGATTCTTTGTCAAAAGAAGAAGAGAAATGCACAGAGTCTACAACTGCGTGTCGGGACTTTGAATGTTGGGACTATGACAGGAAAAGCCCAGGGTTTGGTTGACATGATGATTAGGAGAAAGGTTGATATAGAGTGCACTGAAGAGAGCAGGAGTAAAGATGGTAAGGCTAGAAGTTTGGGACAGGCTTTAAATTAGTTTACCATGGAGTAAATGGGAAGAGAAATGAAGGAGGAGTTATTTTAAAGGAAGAGCTGGCTAAGAACGTGTTGGCGGTGAAAAGAGTATCAGATCAAGTGATGAAGCTGAGACTTGAAATTGAGGGTGTTATGGATAATGTGATTAGCGGCTATGTCCCACAGGTTGGATGTGATGTATAGTTGAAATAAATTCTGGAAGGAACGAGATGAAGTAGTTCTGAGCATCCCAGACACAGAGACAGTTATGATCGCTGCAGGTTGTCATGGACATGTTTGTGAAGGACACAGGGGTGACGAAGAAGTGATGGCTAAGTATGGGATCCAGGAAATAAACTTTGAGGGACAGATGTTGGTGGACTTTGCTAAAAGAATGGAAATGATGAATGAACACTTTTTTTTTTTCAAAAGCGACAGGAACATAGGGTGACATACAAGAGTGGAGTGAGAAGCATGGAAGTGTATTACATTTTGTGCAGATGATGTAATCTGAAGGAGGTTACTGACTGCAAGGTAGTGATAGGGAAGAGTGTACCTCAACAGCATAGGATGGTGGTGTGAAGGATAACTGGTAGTGGGGAGGAAAATTAAGAAGACAACAGTAGAACACAGAACCATGTGGTGGAAGCTGAGAAAGGCAGAATGTTGTTGCGGCCGTTCGGAAAGAGGCGAGACTGGCTCTCGATGGACAAGAGGCGCTCCTGGAAGACTGCACTACTACAGCTTAGGTGATTAGAGGGACAGACAGGAGAGTACTTGATGTGTCTCCTGGTAGTAAAGGGGAGAAGGAGACTTGGTGGTTGTACCCCAAAATACAGGAAGTCATAAAAACAATTTCGCTAAGTAGTGGGACACTGAGAGGACTGGGGAGAGACGAAAGGATTAAATTGAGATGAGACACAAAGCAAAGGTAGAGGTGATGAAGCTTAAACAAGAGGCATATGATCACATGTATATCAGGTTGGACACAACAGAAGGAGAAAACAATCTCCGCAGGTTGGCAAGACTGATGGATCGAGATGAGAAGGGTGATTAAAGATCAAGATGGAAATGTGTTGACTGGTGCCAGTAGTGTGCTTCATAGATGGAAAGCATATTTTGAGAATTTGACAGCTTCCAAAAAAATTCAGCTTTTGTTATGTCAGTCTACAGAATATCTTTCCAAACGTCTTGGCAATCATCAAGACATCCCTTATCAAATGTGAGATGAGCTGTTGAGTATTTTTTGTTTGTTTTTTGTCGTAGTAGTTTTTGCTTGGGAACTCTCCCATAGATGACATCTTTGTCCCAGATCTTTTGGTTGAGTCATGCAACATGAACCTTAGTTGAGGCCAATTAGCCCTTTGGGTCCTTTGGGTGTTGTTGTGGGTTCTTTTGTGATGTGTGAATGAATCAATGTTGCACTCTTCTCAAGTAGACAGACACTTTGATTTGTTGTGGAAAGAAATCATGCATAGCATGTGGTTGTGCGAGTGAAGAATTTATTTGTTCTTGAATTTATTTGGATTGTGGCATGATGTGCTTTTGAAATCCTGTAGCTTACTTGACTTTGTCTGACAGGTATGATTTGAGTGATTTCTTCAATCAACAAAATGTGGCCAGTGAAGTTGGACACAGCTTTCCAAAAATTATGGCTAATCAAAGTAAAATTGTGATTTTAACATTAGGGGGGCATTACTTTTTCCACGTAAGGCCTATTTAATAATAATAATTCAATTGATATATAATTGGAATTGATACATTAATCGTAGGTTAATTGTATTAACCTATGTGATATGTAGGATATAAAAATGGCTAAATAATATACTTTATAACAGTTAAGTGTGATAAATATCAGTAAGGAAGGGGGGAAATACTTTTTCACTGCACTGAATCTTTTCTTTCAAGATGCAAAAGACTTACCTGTGCTCACTTGTGCTGCATTCTCTCACAAACTGATTTGATAGGGGAGGATGGTCAGGTCCAGAGGAGATCTTAATGTTTGTGTGTGTATTGTACAGGAGTCTTTCACTGATAAACTCTGCTTGCTTTTCCTTAAGTTGACTGGAGGAGGAATAAACCTCTTTTTCTGTGTTCTGATAGACATGACATGGAAGGTTAGACACAGCATAAAGAAAACACAGATACAGTGTGTTCAGATGTTTTGTGTACTGTGATATAAAGTCCTCACCTCAGGCTGTAGTACTTTTATGTCAACCAACAGAGAAGCTAATTCTAAGTTTTCATTGTAACCGTTCTTCAGAGGCACAGACCGATAACCTAAAAAAAGAAGGTTTCAATACAACATTTTCTCAAGCTATACAACCCCAATTCTCATGACGTTTGGACAATGTGTTAACAAATAAAATGGAATACAATGATTTGCAAATGAAGTTTAACCTATATTTAATTGAATACATTACAAAGACAATATGTTTTATCTTCAAACTGAAAAACTGTATAATTTCTCGCAAATAATTATTAACATGTTGAACATGTTATGGTTGCAACATGTTCCTAAAAA